>NW_006294339.1:2296299-2311079 GCF_000327345.1 Myotis davidii | reverse complement strand
CTGAGTAGCCAATGAAAAGGGTAGCGTCGTACGCCAATTACCATTTTTCTCTTTTATTAGTGTAGATTCTGGGACTTTTTTATTTTTTAATCCTCGCCTAAGGATATGTTTTTATTGATTTTTAGAGAGGAAGAGAAAGAGAAAGAGAAACATTGATGTGAGAGAGAAACATTGATCAATTGCCTCCTGTACCTGCCCCAACTGGTGATCAAACCCACCACCTACGTATGTGCCCTGACCAGGAATCAAACTTGCAAACTTTTGTTGTACAGGATGATGCTCCAACCAACTGAGCCACCTGGTCAGGGCCAGGACTCACTTTTTAATTCAGCATTATGTCACTGGTCATTCAGGTGCCTCTAATTAACCCATTTTCACTGCTGTGTAATATTCCATTGTTTGACTGTCCCATACTTACTGTTATCTACTCTGTTTGTTGGGTGTTTGGGTTGTTCCAGTTTTGTTTTTCATTTTGCTGTTACCAGTGGTGCTAGCTTTAGTTTTTCCTGGTGCACGTATGCAAGGGTTTCTCTAGGGCAGTGGCTCTCAAACTTTTTGGCCTGAGGACCCTTTACTCTTAAAAATTCCTGAGGGCTCCCAAACCCTTTGCTTATGTGGGTTATATCCAATAGTGTGCTAATAAATGTTTAACAATAGCTCTCTAAGGAGGAAAAAAGCTGTGGTTGTAGCTTTTGCTGATTTCTGTGGTCTGCAAACCCCATTTTGATAACTCCTGTTTTTAAATATCACTAAGCTGTGGATCCCCTGCACTGAAGGGATGTGAATTCTCCTTTGAAGATAATACCCAGCGAATTTACAGAGTGATGGACCAGTAACACCCCTACAGCACTGCATGAACTATCCCATAATCTCTCCTACACTTGGTACGGTCGTACTAGTTTTTGCCTATTAAGTGGGCATAAAATGGCGCTTCACCATGGTCTTGACTTGCATTTCTTCGTGGTTCTAGCTTCATAATGCATCTCACAAGGAAATCCTGATGTGCTCTGACTCCTACCTCCTGTTTCAGCCCCTCTTACAAGTCCCCGTCCAGACCGAACCACTCACCTCTAGGCCTTTGCACATGCTGTTCCCTCCATGAAATACTCCTCTCCACCTCAGCCCTCGGCCCCCTTATTCACTCAGGACCAAATGCAGGGTCAGCCATGGCATGGCAGGTAAAATGAGCTTTGATTTAAATAAGAACTGGAAGGAATCAAATAGAATTGAATTCAAATCCAAGATCTGCTACCTCCTAAATTCTAGCTTCTCTGAGGTTCAGGTTTTCCTCTTGAGTAAAATGGAGATGATAATAGTTTGTGTGGCTATCATGAGATAACTTGCTCTGAAACAACTTAACCACAGATGGCATGGCCCCTCCTTCTGCTCTGGCTTCTGCCTCGCAAACTGTGGTCTACAGAAGGTCTTGTTGGACGGGGACCCTTGATCATTCCCTGTTGCCCTGGCCTACTACCCTGCTCCCTGAGGCTTGACCAAAAAGCAGACAAGAGGAACCACTCACACATTCAGCAAGCAGTTCTGGGCTCCTGCTGAGTGTCACCAACTGTCCTAGAAATAGATGAAATCTCTCAGTAGCCTATATTCTAGTGCAGTGGTCGGCAAACTGCGGCCCCTTGAGTGTGGCTCTTCCCCAAATACCACGTGCGGGCGTGCACGTACAGTGCGATTGAAACTTCATGACCACATTCAAGGGGCCAGAGAGCCACATGTGGCTCGCGAGCGGCAGTTTGCCGACCACTGTTCTAGTGGATGGAGACTTCTAACTCTAGAAGGGTCATAGATTAGCTAACATCAGCCAAATAAAAATAAAATAAGGGACAAACGTCTCATTCCAATCTCATTCAAATCGCCTACAGAGATTTCTTCTCTATAGGAGCTTGGGCTGTGGAAGAAAATAACTTGATTTTGAATGGAGCATACATTTTTGCTAATCCTGAGTTTGATATAAGTAATAAATTAAGATACTCAGGAATATATATATATATATATATGGAGTATGTCATTTGGTAACAGGCACAACAGCGAAAAATTGAGCAGGAAAGAGAGCTATGAAGTATGAGAGGGACATTTGGTATACCCCTCTGGAATAGCATGTTCAGGAAGGGCCTGAGTGTTCACATGACACTTGAGTAAAGATCCAAAGTGTGGGAATAAACTATGAAGATACCTGGGGGAAGAGCATTCTGGGCAGAGTTCACAGTGAGTGCAAAGGCCCTGAGGCCAGAGTGTGCTCAGCATGTTTGAGGAACAGCCAAGAGGCATGTTTGTTTGTTTGTTCAGTCGGTCAGTCATTTCACAGAAATTTTCTGAATACCTATATGTGCCAAGCCTTGTTCTAGGCTCTGAGGAGATAATAGTGATCAACTCAGTTCAAGTGCTACCTTCATGTTTTTTGTGGAGGAAATAATAAACCAGCAAACAAGCAAGGCAGTCTGTTCTCAACACAGCAGCTCGAATGATCCTTTTATACTGAATCAGATCTGTCACTCCTCTGCTATTAATACTTACTATTATGAAATGATTCCCCATTTCACCCAGAGCAGGAGCCCGAGTCCTCACAGTGGCCTACAGTATTATTCCAGGCCTAGCTCCCCTCTGACCACAGCATTGTTTACTTCTCTCCTTACTTCCTGTACTCCACCGAGCAAGCACACTCCCTCTTCAGGGCCCTCGCACTCTCTGTTTCCTCTGCCTGGAATGCCCTTCCCTCAAATGTTTGCTGGACCAACTCCTCCCCTTATCTACACCCTATTTAAGAGTGCTGTACCCGTCCCACCCTGGCATACCGAATCCCATTATACTGCTCAACATTTTAAAATATTTGTCACAGTCTCCCATACTAACTATTCTATACACCTATTATGATTATTATCTATGATTTATCTCCCCTTCTGGTATGTAAGCTTCAGGAAGACAGAGATTTTTGTCTCTGTTGTTCACTGTCATTTCCTAAACATCCACAACAGCTTCTGGTACATAATTGGTGCTCAACAAATATTTGCTTAATGAAGGAAAATTTTGATGTTGTGTCTGGTAGTATGATAGATAGTGATTTTTAAAAAGGAGGGTAAGAGGTTGGAGGCTGAGGGGTGAGGTGCTATTGGAGCTGGGAGGGGAGGCCTCTCTGGGGTGGTATCATCGGAGCAGAAGCCTGGGAGGGTGTCCAGGCAGCCTGACTACAGTGGGAGCTACTGATGGGGTGGGTGCATAGAGAGAAATAGAGGCAAATCAGCAGACCCTAAATAGTATTTTTTAGACACATTTTTCAGTATATTTGAGGTGACCCTAAGATAGATCCTCGCCCCCTTTCTTTTTAAAACATGTTGACCTAGAACTTTCCCTGTCAGGAAAGGAACACTAACTGGGCTTGGCATTGGGGATCCAGGGCTGGGCTCCCAGCTCACTGAGTTATAGGCAAGTTAAGGCCCCTCTTTAAGCCTCACCCCCTTATCTATAATGTGGAGGTAACATTATGTTCCTCCTAGCTTGTCTGAGGGATGAATTTGGACAATGGATTTGGAGGGACCTTAACTTATCTCCACTTGTCAGTATCTGACGGCTGAGGGTGGGAGAAGACCCACAGGGGCAGAGTGGAGAGGGCTCGCCATCGTGTGCCAAGTGCTGGCCTACACCCTTCTCCAACCTGAACCCCGTAGTGCTCACATCAGCCCTCGGAGGTCGTGCCGTCTGGCACAGTTCCCTGTGTTAGAGATGTGCAGAGTGAGGCAGAGAGAGCTTCATTAACTTGCCCAAGTCATGGAGCTAAGAAGATTCGAACCCACAGCTGTTGTGTTACGCTGCTTCCTTGAACTTAAGCTCGAGGTCTGGCCTGACTGCCTCCTTACCCGTGGTCATTGCACAGATTGGGAGACTGAGGCCCAGATGGAGGAATAGCTTGTCAAAGCCACACCCATGTGTATTGCAGAGTTAGTACTTGAACTCGGGTCTCTAGGTCCCATCTCATGCACCTTGTCAGGTGACTGGCTTGCAAGGTTACTTGGAGGACGGGAGCATCGGGGAGCCCCCTTCTCCTTTCCCACTTCAATGGGAGATTTCCCGTTGCTCTAAAGGTTGTTCCCAAGGCTTGCTGGGGCAACGGTAAAACTTTACAGAGCTTCGGGAAAGAAGGAACCGGAGTGTAAATCAGGTTTATGGCCTGGATAACAAAGTGTCTGTTCCAATGGATACTTCATTCCTTAGTCCTCTTGATTCCTTCCATATGAAGCCCCCTGTGTTTGGGTCTTGGCAGTTCTTGGTCGTTTCACTTGTTTCGTTACTAGGAGCCGAGTCTCCGGTCAGTCTGAGAAGACAGAATGCTGAGGACCCAGACCGCAGTTGGTGGGCCTTGGATTGTCTTTCCTCCTGGCTGCTTGATAGTAAATGAACACATTTCTTCAGCACACAATCTCTGAGCACCTACAGGGACCAGGCCTGAGCTGGGCACTAGGGACAGAGAGCTGCCAGGTTAGGATGGGGCACAAACATGCAAACTGACAGTTGGAGTCCAGGGGACAAGTGCACAGAGTTGGATGGCTGGGGTAGCGCCCAAGACAGGCAGATGGCAGATCAGGGGGAACTTCCTAGAGGAGAAGACATCTGATCTGAGATGAGAAAGGTGAGTTGGAGTTAAAGCTGCAGGGAAGGCAGAGGGATTGGCGTATGCCAAGAGAGGGGAAAGGTGGAGCCCAGCTCCTGTGAGGCTGGAGAGGCAAGTCTGAGAGCTGGAGGAGGGAGTGCTTTACTCGGTGGGACACTCAGAGGGCTTCCTGGAGGAGATGGCATTTGAGCTGGGTGTGACAGAATGATAGGACTTCGTTAGCTGTAGCCTGAGCCAGTGGTTCTCAACGTGTCTGTCGCAACCCCTTTGGCAGTCAAACGACCCTTTCACAGGGGTCACCTAAGACCATCCTGCATATCAGATATTTACATTACGATTCATAACAGTAGCAACATTACAGTTATGAAGTAGCAATGAAAATAATTTTATGGTTGGGTCACAACATGAGGAACTGTATTTAAAGGGCCAGAAGGTTGAGAACCACTGGCCTAAGCTCTGCAAACTCCTAGAAATGTGAAATGACCTGGCGAGTGAGGGTAGCAATGAGCAGTTCCAGGGGGTATTATAGAGGTGGGGGCTGGAGAGGTTGGGGGTGCCCATGGAAGGCCCTGCAGTTACCTGAAACTCCCTACAGAGTGCTGGGAAGTTGGAGCAGAGGACCCTGGCTCCTCCTGCCTGCGATGTCTGGAACAATCTAAATCGAGCTGCTCTGCTGCTTGCCCCCATCAAAGCGAGGCGCCCCCCTGATCCCGGATTGCTGAGCTGCTGATGTTTATAATTACAGTATCCCACCATCAGAATCTTTGTTCATCAGACTTCATAAGCCTGATTTATTTGACGGGCAACGGTCCTCACTCATAATAGGGAACAGAAGCAGGCAGTGTGCTGCCTGGGGATTCACCAGGATGGGTGGGTGGGGCCTGGCCCAAGGGATTCTGGGCCTGTGGACTGCGGAGATGTCCTGGCTCTGGCCAGCTGGTCCCAGGAGCAGCTGCAAGGCCCCACAGCTGACAGCTTTGGGCTCAGCCTAGGGTGGAAGGCACAGAAATATACAGGCTATGAGGTGAGGTGCCCTTAGCCAAGTGTGAGACCTGGGCCAAGCACCTCACTCCTTGGCTTTAGGGGCTCCCTTGAGAAAGAGAGGTATTGGGCACCCCTGTCCTGGGCTGGGGGATTAACTGAGGTGCCAGCTGTGGCAATGCCCAACACAGACTGGCGGACAGACCATTTCTTCTCGAGAGGCTTGAGGCGAGGTGGACATGTGTCAGAAAGACAGGGCTGTCCCCCTCACTTTACCACCGAGGTTGCCCCCATTGTCATTATCTATTTAAAGCTTCATAATTCACAAAGCATCTCCATACTCTCAATCTCATTTCGTATGTGTGACAACCCCAGAGGGCGGTTTGTTACCCACATCTTTTTAGCTGAGGAGCCCAAGCCCCAGAGAGGGGAAGGGAGTTCCCCAAAGCCACGTAGTCAGCAAGCTGTGGATCAGAACTTGCACCTGGGACTCTCCCAGAGTGCTTGGCCCCCTGGCCCCCCTGCCTTCCTCTTTCACTAGACACGGCTGGAGCCCCTACTGTGGGCACCGGGCGTGGCCATAGGAAAGCTGTTCTTCCCCAAGAGGAGCTAGTCCATGGGAGTCAGCAGGTGGGCAGTCATTCCACACTGTGCCATGCAGGGCACGAGAGAGCACAGCATGGCAGCACAGAAGAGGGGCCGGGAGTACGTCCTGGGGGAGGTGAGCCTCGGAGCAAACCTCCTCGGATGAGTTCAAAGGGAAGAGCTTCCCAGGCAGAGGGGCCTTCCAGAAGCCGGGAGGCCCGCCTTTGCTGAAGGAGGGCAGCCCTGTTCACCTGTGGTGGCACCAGGACATTCCCAGGGCATTCTGGTTTTGCCGTTCACAGATCCCTTTTGGGTAATGGCTCAGGAAGGCAAGCAGGGCTCTTTGTCCAGATGGATGGGCAGGGCCAGGGGAAAGGGTGTGGGGCTCACGGTCAGGTCAGGTTTAGATCCTGCCACCTCCAGGACTGATGTGTGTCTTTGGGAAAGTCCTTCTGCCCCTCTGCCCCTCTGGGTGAGACATGAGGTAGGGGGTTGTTAATGTTCTGAGCTGCCTTTGGGTGAGGCCCCTGGGTTCCCCCAGACCTGGGTTTCTGGGATTCTCCAGCCTTTGGGTTTAGGTTTCTCCAAGTGCAAAGTGGAAGTAGGGACATTTGTTTCTGAACTTCCCCAAAGAGAAGCTGTTGGCCAAATGCTTCAAGGCCAGGCCAGGGGAGGACAGAGAACAGAGCAGTTTCACTGAGAGCAGAGGGAGCATTGTGTGTGTGTGTGTGTGTGTGTGTGTGTGTGTGTGTGTGTGATAAAGTGAATAACTAAGCCTGTAAAGATTTTCATTCTCAGAGCCTCAAAGATATTGGATCAGGCAGTTTGCTATTCCTCCCAGAAAACATGCCCTCTAGGAGTTTTGTGCACGAACCTGCTGTGGCTCCCTACTGCCTCAGATAGGCCACAAGCACCTTGAGAGGCAGGCATCAAAACGGCAAAATGACAAGCACTGGTGTCAGACAGACCTGGGTTTGAGTGCTGGGCCGGCCTCCTTCCATGGAAAGAGCACAGCACAGGGTCTGACTCTAAGTGTTCATTTTGAGGGTCCCAGTGCCCCAGTGACCATTTGTCTGTCCAGAGCTCACACAGCCAGGGCGACCCTCTGGAGCCTGGAGGCCTGGATGCCGCTGGTTGTGAAGTCCCAGCTGGGCCGCTGATTGTTCAGAAGAGCTGGGGGCTCTTTCAAAGGAAACTGCAGTCAATTAGTGGAGAGTGGAATTTGAAAGGCCCAAATCCCTTTTCCCCCCAAACTTCAAATCTGGTTTTTGTCAGTGGCTTTGAAAACAAATACCAAAAGAACCCTTTTTTATTATTTTTTCCCTCCGTCTCTCCTTTTCTCTTCCCTCCCTTGTGCATTCTTTTTTCCTGGGCTTTTATCTCTTTGCCGAGTCAGCTCTGGCAGCCTGGCCTGCCTGGCCAGGCCACACTGTGTGGCTAAGCAGGTGGCAAGCAGGAGTCCCAGGCCCCACCCTCCCAGCTCTAATGGTTGATGGGGGAACCCAGTGGGACACTATTACCTGCACTTTACAGTCTGCCTGATCTCTCTGGTTCATTTCCACGTTCCCTGTGCCCGGCCCAGAGAAGGTGCCAGTGTAGGTGCCTGAAGAAGTGTGAGGGAGTTGGATGAGGGACATGCTGTCAGGGAGTGGAGAGCATGGGGGGAGCCGCAGAGCCGGGGCTTCAGGGAGGTGTCCTGACCACCGTCCCTGCTTCATCCATCTGCTGAGTTACAGACTCATTCATGCCAGAAACATCCACTGACCACCTGCTCTGGGCCAGGCCCTATCTGGGGACCCCAGGTGAACAGGTACAACATCAGCCCAGGAAGAGCATGGTGTAGTGGGGGAGAGTGTGTAACCGCTCTGTCAGCCCAGGGTGAGCAGAGCATGAATGGAGAGAGTCTGAGAGTGGTCAGCAGAGAAGCAGCACTGACATAGCCTGTAGGAGTCAGAAGAAGCTTCCTGGAGCAGGTGGCTGTTAAACTGAGTTCTGAGGGATGAGCAGGCGTTTGCCAGAGAAAGGGGTGCGGGGGACAGTCCTGGCAGAGAGGACTCAGGGAGCAGAGGCCCAGGGGCCGCAGAGAGCCAGACTGCTCTGTAGGTGACTGGCTGTGACCGTACCTGAGAGCAGGTCATGGTGAGAGGTGGGCAGAGGTTGGGCTGCAGAGGACCTTGGGGCCAGGCTGAGACTTGTGCTGTCTGCATCTCGTCATAACTCTCCATATCTGGCTATCCCATTAACTCCTGAGGCTGGGGAGGCAGCGTCAGGTTCTCCTCTGAAACTGTCATCTGATGTAGTTTAACCCCTAGGACAAGCCTAGCCCCGACTCTGGGTGCTACCTCAGCACAGGCATGAGTGTGTGTGTGTGTAGGGGGACAGGACAGCAGAGTGCTCAGGGGCTAGACTGCCTGGGTTTCAGATCCAGCCTTTACCTCTCTGATGACTTGGGCCAGGTACTTACCTTTTCTGCATGACAGCTTTCCTCCTCCGTACAGTGGGCACAGCAGTGGTGCTCCCTGCTTCACGGGCTGTGGTGGGGAGTGCGTGATAGTCCAAGTAAGTGCTCAGCAATGGCTGTGGTCGTTGGGTTCCACACATCTGTCTAACAGGCAGTTCAGATCCAGGCCCTAGAGAAGGGCAGAGCCCTGGGGACCTCCGAAATCCTGCCATCAGATGGAAAACGGAGACCAGTGAAAGGGCAGGTCAGGATTTTAGCCAAAAAAAAAAAAAAAAATGTACAGGAGTAACTGGCCTGTTTTTAAACCAGACTCATGGCCCTTTCCCCCTCCTATTCGATTGCTAACTTGTTCTGGGTGCAGACTCTTTCTGGGCATTCTTCATACCAGGGACTTGTGGGGCCTTAGAAAGGTGAGTCGGTGTTTGTCCTGTCTGAAGCCTGGCTGCCCGGGAACCAGCTGAGTGGTGCTCGGCTCCTGACTCTGAATGTGGGGTCACATCCCTGCTTCAAGGGGCGGGTCCCGCACACAGGCCCTCCCTCCCATTGTGGTGCATTTTTCTTTTCTTTCCTTGGCCTTGACTGGCTGCCCTGGTGCCTCCTGTATTTGGGGGGCAGGGGAGGGGGTAGCCACCCAGTAGACGATGGAGAAAGCTGAGAACGAGCATGGACT
Source organism: Myotis davidii (assembly GCF_000327345.1). Lineage (NCBI taxonomy): Eukaryota > Metazoa > Chordata > Mammalia > Chiroptera > Vespertilionidae > Myotis > Myotis davidii. Next base: position 2,301,764 of record NW_006294339.1, on the reverse strand, counting down.
CTGAAGCCAGATGTCTGAACTCCACTGACTGTGCGGTGACCTTGTCCCAGGGCTAGCTGCGTCCCTTCTCTGAGCACTCATTGTTAACATGAATGGTGACGACTTATCACATATCTAAAATGCGCTGGGCCCTGTGTAAGCTAGTCACATATTTTATTTTAACTCAAACCTCACTTCATTGTCATTAGTTATTTTATATATCATCTCTGTTGATAAAACTATCAACGGAGGCTCAGTGAAGTGTCAGACCTGGGATTTGAACCCAGGACCATCAGCACCAAAGCCACAGCTTTAACCACATCCACACTCTACTGGTCTCCTCAGGCAGGGCTTTGGGGGTGGGGGGGGGAGGAAAATGGAGTCCTGTGGGAGACGTCTGCTGGCTGGGAAGCCCGCAGCAGTGCTGGCCGTCCTCGGGACTGGCTTCCCCGAGCCTGGGGGTCTATAAATATGCACTGAGTAACCAGGATTTGCTGTTGGCCCAGGATAGAGGGCTGGAAAAACCCCACCCTGTCTCCGAGGTAAGACAGGAAAGAAAATATTATCGTCACCCTCTGGTGGATCCGGGCCCGGCCCCGTCAAATTGTGAATCACCTGAGAGAGCCTGGTTTCATGGCAGCCGCAGAAAAAGACCAGGGTTCCAACCCAAACAACTGTGCACGTCTGCTTGGAATTTATTGATTGATTTATAGGGCGGCCCTGCCAGCCCCGAGGAGACGGACTGGCCTTCTCAGAGCTGTCACCCTGAGGGCCAAGGGGAGCAGGAAAGGAGAGCAGCCCTTGGGGGCCATGGAGAACACTCCTCTGAATGAAGAGGGGAGCTGGCCACAGGATTCCCCAGCACCTGGCATGATGGCAGCAGCCTCGGTACAGTCGGGGGAGGCAGCCAGCCTCGTGGAGCCTGCTGGCCACACCCTCCTGGCTTTCCCCAGCATCCTCCATGTAATGCTGGAGTGTGCAGTCATCCTCATGTGGCTGCTCTGTGTCACCCGGTGAAGGTTAATCTCTGAACAACCTTAAGGAGGTGGTATTGTTATCCCCATTTTATAGGCGAGGAAACTGAGGCTCAGAGAGAATAAGTTCCCGGTGATGGGGTCCTGGTTTTCATCCTTTCATGTGAGGCTGTCAGTGTGAAGCTGAAAGGCCTTGGGAGCAACTGGTCCAACTCTCTCCCTTGCCCTCCACTCCCTGCCCCAGTTTTGTGGATGAGGAAGTCCAGGCTCTGAGAGGGGTTGTGACATGCCTGAGGTCTCCCCTGGGACAAGGGAAACCTGGATCCCCAGCAGCTCCCTTCCCACTGGTCTTGCTGTTTTCTAGTTCCCTGGCCAGGCCCACCTCTTCCAGTGGCTTCCCTGACCTCTCCCTTCCAGGGTCACTCCCAGTGTTACGTCTGTTGGCTCCTTCTGTGTTCCTCCTTTGTCCCCTGGTGTGTGAAACCCTGGAGTCAGAAAGGGGCTTACTGACAGCTGTCTGGTCCGCGGCGGCCATGATGTGAGCTGGTCAGGAGCACACAGTGATGTGCAGCTGGGACATGGATACTCCACACTGACGCAGTGGCCCCTCTGGGGTTTGGAGGCAGCTGGGCTGGGGAAAAGGAGAGCACAGACCAGGTTCAGGACGGTTGTGGCCAGCTGCTATGACTCTGCAGGAGGCCCTGGTTAAGCCTGTGCAGGTCTAGTCGTCATCTGTCAGCTGAGGGAGGGACCTGGAGCCCTGATGTTCTGGCCCGGGCTGACCTGGATGAAGCCCTTCCTTTGGGCCAATATCTATTTCGCTCAGTCTTTTCTTCCTGCAGCAACAGCCATTTCAGTGGCTCTGATAGTAACGAGCGGGTGGCACCCTTGCCTTTACATTTTTTATTTTCGGCACCAAGGAGGCCTGTGGTTATTACCTGTCAAAATGAAAAGAAACAAGAAAACCCCCTTCCCCCACAGATGCCCTGCCTGATCCCCCTCCCATATATACTGCCTCTCTCAGGCAGGGCTCCCCTTGAACAGCATGCAGTCAGCAACACGGTTAAGGGTCCATCTTCACGCCCAACCAGAGCTATACTGTAGACCCCCATTAGATTCTGGGTCTCTCCTGCCCTCAGGACAGTGTTCATGCGCTGGGGTCTGGCCCAGGGGCCAGCTTCTCCCAAGCACGTGAGTCAGCGTCCTGGCATTGGACCCTCCAGCCAGGTCCCTGAAACACCAGGTTCTTTCATGCCCATGTCCTCTGCTCACACGCCTCCTGTTTCAGGATCCTCCTTTCCTCCCCGGCCTGTCTGTCCATCATTGTTTGACACGTGGTGAGTGCTCAGCAATTCTGGTAGTTGTGGTGCGATGGTGACATTTCCCTCCAGGTGACGGAGGTAGGCCTCTGTCGGGAGTGCTCTGCGCAGTGCTACGAGCCAAGGCCTGGGTGCCCTTGCACAGTGGAAGAGGGTGTATTTTCCAGCTGGGAGGTCAGCCCTGGCTCAGGGGTGTATGTGGATCCTGGTGCAAAATAAGCAGGTGCAAGTGGACAGCAAATGAACTGCAGTTGTACCGTGTGACCCTACGCCTGGAACACTTTGATTTGCCGTTTTCAGGATTCCGTCTAGGTCAGTGCTTCTCAACCTTCTGGCCCTTTAAATACAGTTCCTCATGTTGTGACCCAACCATAAAATTATTTTTGTTGCTACTTCATAACTGTAATGTTGCTACTGTTATGAATCATAATGTAAATATCTGATATGCGGGATGGTCTTAGGCGACCCCTGTGAAAGGGTCATTCAACCGCCAAAGGGGTTGCGACCCACAGGTTGAGAACTGCTGCTTTAGGTTCTTAGAACCTAGGGGTGCAGGGTGGGCTTCAGAGTATGGTTCATGTATTTTTTCGTGGGGGAGGGTCCATAGTGTCACATAGTATAGGAGCCACCTCTCTGGTCTCATTGCTTCCCAGCCCCAAACATCCTCCCAACTTCACCCTCTTTCAGACTCTAACACCCATTTGTTGTCTAGAGCTCAGTTTAGAAGCTCCTCCTCCTGGAAGCCTCTCCTGACCTTACAAGCTGGGTCAGCACCTTCTTCCCCCACCATCCCGGCCCTTTCTAGGCCCACCAGGAAGGGACAGGGTCTCAGTGTGCCCATGTGTGTCCCCCATGCCCCCAGCATAAAGCCAGTACATGGCAGCTCAGTGCAGAGCAACAGGAATGGTCTCTTAAAGAAGAAAGGAAGAAGCTGGTAGATGATGGTGAAGTTGGAAGGCTCTTCCCAGGAGACAGGATCCTGCTGCCTCCACCACACTCCATTGACTCACTCACCAGTCAGCAAGCACTCACCGGGCCCAGCAGCATGTGAGGGGCTGTGGGAGAGGTGGAGCAGCCCCGGTCCTGCCCACAAGGAACTGAAGCAGCTGAGGTTGGGACAGTGCAGCTCATAGAGCAATACCAGAGTAGTCCCTACCCCCAGAATGCAGTCTCTGAGGAAGGAAGTCAGAAACACGCCACAGGCGCAGAGCAGGTGCACAGCCGGCCCAGCAGGCATTTGTCAGGTTCACAGATGGCCCAGCAGGCATTTGCTGAGTAGCTGGGCGAGGGAGTAGGGGGAGGATTGAAGACAGGTTAAGCTCGGGTTGGAATCAGAGGTAGGAGCGCTCTGTGTGGCCTAGAATCAGAGAAACCTAGGTGTGGAGGTCAGCTCTATTCATACATCGTTTATCTTTTTATTGCCTTTCATGCTGGCTAGGACCTCCAGAATGTAATGACAATATTATTGCAAAGAACATAATAATGGAGTTTGGAGGATGAAAGACGAGGATGGAGGGCATCCTTGTCTTGCGTCTAGTATCAAAGGGAAAGTGTTCAACTTTTTACCACTAACTGTGCTATTTACTGTTGGCTTTTTCTAGGCACTCTTTATCACATTAAGGAAGTTCTTTTTTTTCTCCAGATTGGCTCACAGTTTTAAAATCACGAATGGATGTTGAGTTATATCAAATGTTTTCTTTGCAATTATAGACACGTTCATATTATTTTCTCTCTAAATCTACTAATGTGGTGAATTACGTTAAATGATTTTCTAATGTTAAATCAACTTTGAATTCCTTGAATATACCCAACCTGGTCATGATGTACTTTTTCCAGTACATGCTGCTGGATTCACTTGTCCACATTTTTAAAAGAATTCTTGCATCTGTATTCACGAATGAAATTAACTTGTAACTTATTTTCCTCATACTGTCCTTTTTGAGTATTAACATTGGGATTTTACTAGCCTTATACAATGAATTAGGGAGTATTCCCTCTTCTTCTAGTCTCTGAAAGAGTAAGTATAAGGTTAGACTTATTTATTCCTTCAATTGTGGATAGAAATCACTAGAAAAGCTATCTGGGCTGGAGCTTTCTTTGTGGAAAGATTTTAGACCATTTATCCAATTACTTTTATGCCTATAGGACTATTCTGGTTTTCTATTTCTTTTTAAATCAGTTTTGGTACACTGTATTTTCTATGAATTTGTCCATTTTGACTACATTTCAAAATTAGTGGTATAAAATATTGTAATATTTTCTAAACATTTTTATTGCCTGTAGCATTGTGTTGGCTTATTTTTTATTCCTAATTTTAGTTATTTGTTTTTCCTCCTTCTTACTTGTGATCTATCCTGTTAGTTATTTGTTAATCTTATTTATCTTTTCAAAGCACCAGTTTTAGACTAACTTACTGATCTTTTCTATTATGTGTATACTTTGTCTGTTATTGATTTGTGTCCATATCTTTATAATTTCTCTTTCTGCTTTAGTTTGCTCTTTTTTTTAATACCTTGAAATGGATGTTTAACTCATTAAGTCGGAACACTTTTTTTTTCTCTAACAAAGGCATTTAAGACATTAAGCACAAATGTTTCTTAAGTACTGATTTAGCAGCATCTCACCAAGTGTTGCTATGTAGAATTTTCACTATCAATCAGTAAAAAATATCTTCTAAATGCCATGATATTTTTGACCCATGGTTATGGGGCATGTTTCTTAATTTCCAAACATATAAGATTTCTGATGATCTTTTACATCATGGTTGAAGAACATGATCTGTTAATTTCAGTCCTTTGAAAATTTACTGAGGCTTGTTTTGTGGCCCAGCACATGGTCAGTGCTGTAAATAGGACTGTGCACCCACTGCTCCAGCGCTCTCTCCTCTCCTGCATCAATTTATGTCTCCCTCCTGGACATTACTATCCATGTACAAGTCTGCTATTATTTCTTTTTTTTTTTTCAAAAGCAAAGAGTCATTTGTTTCAAACCTAGGTTTAGCTCCCCTGCCCCCCATTACTGGCACAACAGCAGGTGGCAGAGAGAGCTGCTATTATTTCTAACATCTTAAAAATAAAAAAAAAAGACCTGAACTAAAACTTAAATCCTGTCTTGACTCTGTATCCACCTCCAGCCTCTCCTTGCCATTTGCCCTGTCTTGGCTTCTGAAATCAGAGGTTTTCACACTCTGGTG
>NW_006294339.1:2273277-2296215 GCF_000327345.1 Myotis davidii | reverse complement strand
CAGGGCGGGGGAAGAGCCCATCAAGAGTGCACTATTGAGCTGCTATGCCTTTGGAGGGGCTGGCAGCTCAGAGCACTGCCAAAGGGGAATTATCATTCATGGGTGCCCATACCCATTGGTTAGGGTGCTCCAGAAGCATTAACCCCCACCCACCTTAGTGGTTATATCATGTCCTTGCTTTGTAGAAAGCACTGTCAGGCTGCGCCTGCCTGAAGCAGGGAAGCCTGCCTACAACGTCTGCTGCCCAGTGACAGTAGTAAGAGGTGAGCTGAGAAGATGGCAGGAGAGTTCAGGAGGATCCCGGGGACCCATTATCACAAACAAAAGAGCTGCTGCACTTCAATGTCTCAAGTTCCTCTCATCCCATCCCCTCGTGAATGAACTCCAACCAGGCCCTCTCTCATCCCCAACAGTCCCGTTAAGGTTTGTCGTGGCTTGCATGTTGCCAAGTCTAGTGGATAAATCTCAGTTTTCATTTCAGTTGTTCTGTCAGCAGCCTTGAGCACAACTGATCACTCGCAACACTTCCTTCTCACAGCTTCAGGACACTTCTTCCTGGTTTTCCTTCTACTCCTCCGGCTCCTCCTCTTCAGCTCCCTGACCTCTAACCATGGGGTGTGCCCAGGACTGAGTCCTTGAACCCTTTCTTTTCTGTTTATACTCCTCGCTTGGTGGTCTCATCCTATATCACTGCATTTCAAATACCATCAACTTGCTGTTGCCCCAGAGTTATTTTCTGGCCCTGATTTGGCCCCTAAACTCCAGACCTGTAAATCCCTTTGCTCTTCAGCATCTCCATTTGCATGTCTAAAAAGTGTCTCACATGTACCTAACCAACCACAACTGGAGCTCCTGAGAGTCTCCCCACACCTGATTCTTCTCCTGTGGTCCTCATCTCAGTAAATGGCAACTCCATCCCAATAGATCCTCAGGGTAAAAACCTTGGTGTCATCTTCGACTCCTTCTCTCCCTGTAGCTGATTTGTCAATAAATCCAAGATGCCGTCACTCTCACAGCATATCCACAACCCATCCACTTCTCACCACCTTGGCCAAAGCCACCATCATCTCTCACTAATTGACTGCAACAGCTTCTGAGCTGGTTTCTGTGTCTCTGGCAAAGGCACAGTGGCCAGTGATCCTGTTAGAGCAGTGGTTCTTCATTGTGCCCCCTCTAGGGGACATTTGGCAATGTCCGGAGACACTCTTAATTCACAACTGTGTGCACATGCTAAACATCCTGCAGTACAAAAGACAGCTCCCAGAACAAAGAATTATCCATTCCCAAATGTCAGTAATGCTGGAGTCAGACAAACCCTCGCGTTAAAACATGAATAATGTTGCTCTTCTGCTTAAAACTCACCAAAACTCCTCATCTTGTCCAGATGTGGAGGGAAAGCTCTGTACAAAGGCCTGTGAGGCCCTGCATGAAACACACACACACACATGCATACACACACACGCACACACACATGCATACACATACACAGAGACATACACATGCATACACACACAGACACACACACACACACCCCTCCCTTATTCTTCTGGTCCCAACTCCTTTGTGCCCTCAGGCTTACTCCCCTCCAGCCACACTGGCTTCTTGTTGATCCTAGAGCATGTTAGTCCTCCTGCTGCCTCAGGGCCTTGGAACTGGCTGCTTCCTCTGCTGAAATGTCCTGCCCCCCAGCCCTGACATCCATATGGCTCAATCCCTCACCTGCTTCAGGTCTTTACCCAAGTGACACTTCTCAGTGAGGCCTTCCCTGAACATCCTATGTAGGACATCACACAGGTGCTTCCCATCTCCCTTTGTGTTTTATTTTTTCCTTCTCACTAACATTCTGAATAATTTCTTTATTTTCTTTATTTCACACACACCCCCATTAGAAGGGGTGCTCCATGAGAGCAGAGATTATTATCTCTTTTATTCACTGCTATATTCCTAGCAGAATAGTCCCTAGTGCATAGCAGGCGCTCAACAAAAATGTGATGAATGAATGATGAATGAATAATGTTTTATAAAGTATAAGTGCATACATGTGATACTATGATTATTACTATGCTATGGTGCTACTAAGGGAGATGGCAGAAACCCTGCCATAAGGTCTTGAAAAAAAATAACACAGATGGGGACAATTGGTTAACTATTGGGGGGAAAATAAAGTTAAATCCTCACCTACATTATCCTGCAAAATACATTCCAGATGGATTAAGGAGTTAAGAGTGAAAAATGAAGCCACACCAAAAATTAGGAGGCATTATAGAGAAATATTTATCTTACGTCTGGTTGGAAAAGGACTAGCTTTGCATAAAGCCCATGGACGTGATCTCAACTGAAGACTGTTAGATACGACTACGTGAAATTTTAGAACACTGTTACATGCAAAAATTTATAAACATCAACAAAAGGCAGTAAACAAACTGGGAAGAGTGTTTGCTATTGAGAGCAAGACTGGTATCTTTAATATATTAAAAAAGCAACCCCAGAATGATAAGAAAAATGTTCGAGAAAGGACAGGAATAAGCAGTCACAGGAGAAGAAATACAGATAGCCAAGAATATTTTCGCATATGTGCCCCTATTAGTAATAAAACCCAAATAAAAATATCATTTCAGTCCCACAAATTTGCAAAGACGAAGGGAAGCCTGTTGCTCATTGCTGCGATGTGCGATGACGGTGGCCCTCTCACCAGCCACTGCGGGGAGTGTGAACTGGCACAGTCTTTCTGCGTGGAGGGCAGCCTGACCATGTGTTCCACGAGCCTGGAAAATAGCCAGTCCTTTTAACCCAGGAATTCCTCTCCTTGGAAGTTATCCTGCGGAAACATTCGGAGATGCAGTGAGTTATGTTCCAGGGTGCTCCCCGTGGCATTATTTATGATAGCAAAAAATGGGAAGCAACCTACATGCCTAACAACAGGGGAGAGCTAAATAAGTTATGGTGCAGTCCCCTGACAGAGTACTATGCAGCCAGTCAAAAGGTTGTTATTTTTTTAAAGAATTCTTGGTGACAAGGGGAAAATGTGCATAATTTGATATTGAATGTAACAAATACTAAACAAATGTCAATATGTAGTAAAATGCTAAATATTTGTATATATATATATATGTGTGTGTATGTATACATACACATAGGTGTAGTGAAAAAATGAAAACACCAAAATCTGAAAGATGGAAGTATGGGACTTAAAAAAATTTTTGTTGGAGTCCCCCCCCCCCCCCCTCGCCCCCCCCCCCCCCTTCTTAAAATTCACCACAAATGAACATGTATAGTCAGCATATACAGGGGTGGGCAGAAGTAGGCTTACAGTTGTTCGTATGGAAAAAGATATGTAGGTTATGATTATTACACTCTCTGTTTTACATACTCACAGTATGTATCTCAGAAAGGAAAACTCAAGGCTCACATACTGAGTGGTCTAAGATGGCTTGTGCAGGCATGATCAAATCTGTTGTATTTAGCCATTGAGCCAAAGGGACTCCTGTCCCCATGGACCTTGTGCTCAAATGGGACAGACAGACCGTGAGCAGATAGAATACTGTGTAGGTGATGGTATGTGCTAAGAAGAAAAACGAAGCGGAGGAGGGAATGGTGAGTGAGCAGGATGGGGAAGGTCAGGGAGTCAAAAGGTTGTTAAGTGAGATTGAATGACCAGTGAGATTGAATGACCATCCTGATGAACTGTCCGGGGCTAAGCACATTAGGTAGAGGAAGTAGCCAGTGCAGAGGCCTGGCAGAAGGAGCAGGCTCCTGGTGTGGGCCGAGGCCAGTGTGGCTGCAGTGAAGTGGGGAGAGAGGAACAAGGAACTCCTCTCCCTCTTTATCTTTGAGTCAAGGTCTGTTCTCCAAGACCGACGCAGCTTCTAGGGTACCATTCTGAGCCAGGCTGGGCCAGGAAGTCAGGCTAGATGAGGGAGGACTGGAGAGACACCCTGGGAGCCAGCCGTCCAGTGATGGGACAGCCAGCTGGGACTCGGTGGGGGCTTATTCCTGGGGCTGTGAAGTACAGAGGAGACTTGGGAGGGCTTGAGGGAGGAAACATTTGAGCTGGGCCTTGAAGGATAAATAGAAATGAGTTTGCCGAGTCGAAGCTGATGGAAAGGCATTTCAGGGGAGGGAACAGCATGAAGCCTGGGGTGAGAGAGCGGGTTGCACATTCAGGCATATTGGGCCAATGGTATATAGTTGATAGGCTTGGACCATGGTGTGTGTGTGTGTGTGTGTGTGTGTGTGTGTGTACATACATGCAGCCCTGGCAGATCAGACCAGAGAGGTGATGGTTTGGAGCCAGGGTATGAAGGACATAGAACGTGCCACTGCCAGGCCAAAGAGGTGAGACTTTCTCTTGAAGTTTGGTGGTGGCCAAATAATACGTAGCGCTGGCATCAGGCAGGCCTCAGCAGGATACTCTGCAGTGCTCATAAAAGTATAGCTTCCCAGCCCACATACCCTGGATTCTGATTGATGTATCTAGGGCAGGGTGCAGGGGTATTTTTTTTAAAGTTCCCCAGGTGATTCTGATGTGTCAGAGTTTGGGGCCCATTGCTGTAGACAAAGAATTATTGAGAATTGCAAACAAGATTCGACCCTCTGCTTTGGGAGCCTTCTCCGATGGCGCCCCTTCTGGCCTCTCAGGGGGTTATTACCTTCCCCTGTGTGTGAGCCTTTGGTTTTTAAATCCATTCCGTCCCCATCCTGCACTTGGCAGCATTGTCCTGATGCTCAGAAAACAGTAGATGCACGTAGACGTGCTGGGTTGGGCTCTGATGGTGCAGGGAGGGCCTGTGGCAGAGGCTGGCCTACGTGTGCATCTCACTCCATCACAGCCTAGTTGCTTCACCTTCTGAGCCTCAGGTTCCATGTCTGGTAGGTGGCAGTAAGTACTCCTCCTACGGTTGATAAGGTTAACTTTTCTAGAGTGCTTGGTGCTGGGGTGTAAGCTCCGTGTGGGCACTGTGTCTGGTTCACAGTTCAATCCGTGGTGCTGGTACAGAGTGGGCACTCAGAAAATGTGAGTCAGTGAGGTATTCTGTAATATAAGCTTCCTCCCCTGCCCTTGGTAGATGGGATGCTGTTCAGGTACTGGGGCATCAGATAATTCACTTGATAGCATCGACCTTTTCCTGTGTGGCCACCGGAGGACATAGGGATGAATAAGGTCATATTTATTTGAGACAAGTAAATTTGGGGATAAGTAAGACAAACATAAACATGCTGTAATTCAGGGCATGTCTTGAGAGCAGAGATCCAGGCCAGGTTCTGTCAGGAGCTCAGAAAATGACCACCAAAGGCACCCCAGGTAGAGGGCACGGCACAGCTGAGGGATGAATGGTGGGAAAGTGCTAGGTGGGTGCAGGAGCTCCTGCCCTCACTGTCGTCTGACTGTCTCTCCCAGGTCCTCTGTGCTCTCATGTTGGGCCATCTCCTTACCTACATTTCTTGGGTCGAAAGAGAAGAGCTTTAGAAACCAGAAACTATATAGCCTGGAACAAGTTTTCTTATAGCGTCTTAGAGTCCTCATCCTTAAAGTGGAGACAATATTGTCTTCTTCACATGGTTGGCATGTGGCTTAAACAAAACAAATTATGCCAAGCTCAGTACCTGGCACACAGCAGGAACACAGCTAGTTCTTATGTTCCTCCTCCCGTCTTGTCCCAGCTCTTCTCTGGCTGGTAATCAGCCTTAGGAAGTCCCCAGTGGGTTCCCCAGCCAGGCGCAGTGGCCCTGCATTCTGCTATCTCTTCGAGATAATAAATACGAACAAAACCGAAATCCATTATTAGCTTCTTCTAGACTGTCTGCATGATTTATGGCTTCAAAGTGTCTCTAGTTAATCTGTCGAAAGAGATTTTAAATTTCATCCGTCTTCCTTGCTGGCAGCCTCCTCTACCTTGAATTCAGCTGTTTGACATGTCTAGTACCGGGGTCCCATTTTAAAAACATTTACAGTGGGCCGGCAGGGAAAAAAGTCAGAGATGGAGCGGCAAGCGGGAGGCTCAATTTGACACATCTGCTTTTAATTCTACGCATCTCCAAAAGTGCAAATAACTTGAAAGTTCTCCCAGGGAAGAGGTCCACTGTGCCCACGAGAGCTGCCTTAGGTGACTTTAAAGGAGAGAGGGATAATTACTGAAAATGAATTGTCACTGAAATAGAACCCTCCCGATCGCAGGGCTGACCATCTGCTGCTCACATGTTCAGGCGGCTCTCCACACCTCCCCCTCCCAGGACTGGGGGGCACTCTGCTCTGTGGTTTTTTTAACCTCTGCCTCCTGGGCTGCTCAGGTAATGAATGAGTGGTTCAAGACTCACACCAACTGTGGCTGTGCATATGGGACCCGGAGATAGGGCACAGGCAGAAACTGCCCAGAATTCAGTTCAGCAGACTTGTGTTAAGGCCCTGGGACTGTCAGGTCCTGGAGTGTGTGTGTATGTGTGTATGTATAGCACTCTACAGTTTATAAAAAGTCCTTCCATATTTAATGCAGGTGGGGAAGCTGAATTGCATTCATTTATTTATTTAGTGAAAGGTATTTATCCAGGCAGGCATGGCTCAGCGGTTGAGTGCCAACCTATGAACCAGGAGGTTCGATTCCCGGTTGTGGGGCACATGCCTGGGTTGTGGGATCGATCCCCAGTGTGGGGAATGCAGGAGGCAACCAATCAATGATTCTCTCTCATCATTGATGTTCTGTCTCTTTCTCCCTCTCCCTCTCTGAAATCAGTAAAAATATATTTAAAAAAGAAAGAAAACGTATTCAGCTCCTGTGGCAGGCCAGTTCCTGGTGTTAGGGGCCTGGTGTGGAGATGAATGAACCAGGGCCTGCCCTCAGGCACTAGGGGGAGTGGGTGATGGAGGAGGGAGGCAGTGAGGTCTGTACCTCCGAGGGAGCTGAGCAAGGGTGTACAGGAAGGTCTCACCAAGGAGATGTCATTTAAGCACGGTCTTGAGGGTTCATGCATAGGACTGAAGTTTATTGAATTCTTATGAGCCAGGCAGTATTCTTGGATCTGGGTGGTGATCAAAACAGACCAAATCTATGTCCACAGAGAGTAGAAAATAAAGATGTGAACAAAGAAACAAGATGGTATTAAATAGTGATGAGTGCTGTGAAGATGGTCAGACAGGATAGTGTGACGGTGAGATTCCCAGAGTGTCAGGGAAGGCCTCCAAGATGAGGTAGCATTCTCACCAAGACTTAAATGATGACATGGAGCGGTGCAGACCTGGAAGAAGAGAGGCCAGAGACTGGAAGATGCAAAGCTCCTGAGGAGTGTTTGAGGATGAGGCTGCTATAACAAAAATGCAACAAACATTTATTTCCATGGTTCTGGAGGATGGAAGTCTAAGGTCAAGGCACTAGCAGACTCGGTGTCTGGTGAGAACAAGCTTTCATGACTCTTACAAAGACACTAATCCCATTTATGAGGGATCCACCCTCATGACCTCATCTAATCCTAATACCTTGAAAGACCCCAACTTCTAATATCATCACATTGGAGATGAAGTTTCAACATATGAATTTGGGGGGAGGGTCACAAGCATTCAGTCCATAACAGAGGGTGTGGTAGAGGCAGAGCAATGAAGTGCTGATAAGGAGGCAGAAAACTTAGCTCAGCCAGCTCAGGGATCCCCTGGATGTAGGTGGGGGCCACCCAGCATGGGGAATGGGGCAACTAAAGAGTGTTTGGAGCAGAGATGGGGGTCTCTGGGGGTGAGGTGGCAGTGTGCAGAGCATGTGGCTGCCAGGCTATTGAGGATGGACTTGGCAGGAGCTCTAGAGACGGGTGTAGGGAGGCTGGCTCCTGGGGAAGATATGAGTTGTATCTGCTGTTTGTTTATTTGACTTGCCTCTAACTGGATTAATGACCTTACTAGCTACAATAATGGGAACTTTAGTATTTGGCTAGGATCTGGTTTTGCTAAAGAGAGGCTTGGAGTAGAGGGGCTGAACCTTGGCTCCATACCCTATCCCCTTTGCCATTCCCAAGAACTGCCCCATTCTGGACCTAGTGGTTCTACCAGGAGGCAAAGGGACAGAGCATCCATTGTCATGAGCCCTAGAGAGGGGAGTCAGTGAGACCAAGTCCAAGGTCACTCAGCAGGGACTATCGGGGCCTGCCTAGACCACTATAAGGGAAGGTGGTTCCACTAGTGATGCGGGAGACAGTCACAGGCATGCACAAAAATCAATTCACAAAGCATCATCAACGTAAACATAAAGCTAAAACCATAAAACTCCTAGAAGAGAGCACACCTTGGGGCAGGCAAAGGTTTTTTAAATAGAGCACAAAAAGCAGAAAACATAAAGGAAAAAGTTGTTGAATTGGACTGATCCAAAATTTGCTTAATGAGGGAAATAGGTCTTTTCAACAAATGTTGAAACTAGCTGTGTTCTAGCAACATTTGTTGAAAAGACTTCTTCCCCTCATTGGTTTGTCTTGGCACCTTTGTGAAAAATGAATTGACCCTATTAGTGTAGGTTGATTTGTAGACTGCATTTGTTCCATTGATCTATGTCTATTCTTATGCCAACACCACACTGTCTTGATTACTGTAGTTTTATAGAAAGTTTGAAATCAGATAATGTGAGCCCTACAACTTTGTTCTTCATTTTCAATATTGTTTTGGTTATTCTAAGCCCTTAATATTTCCATATATATATTTTAGAGTCAACCTGTCAAGTTTTACCAGAAAGCCTGCTGAAACTTTGTTTGGGATGACATTAAATTTATAGATCAACTTGAATAGACTTGACATCTTAATATTATTTAATTTTCGATTCATGAACATAACATCTCTCCCCATTTATTTAGGTCTTCTTGACTTTCTTTCACAGGGTTTAGCAGTTTTCATTGTGTAAAGGTCTTACACAACTTTCGTTAACTTTGTTCCTAGGCACTTTATGTTTTTTAGTGTTACTTTATGTGGTATTGCTCTTTGAATTCTATTTTCCCATTATTCCCTCTAATATATAGGATTACAATAATTAATTTTTATGTTGACTTTATATCCTGCCACATTGCGAAATTAATTTATTCTCTTCATGTTTTTGGAGATTCCTTAGAACTTTCCATGTAAACAATCATATCATCTGAGAATAAGAGTCAGGCTTCTCTTTTTCCTGTTTCCATGCCTTTTTCTTTCTTTGTCTACGTACACTAGCTAGGATCTCCAATATAACACTGAATAGAGTCCTGAGTATGGACATCCTCACTTTGTTCCCAAAGTGGAGATGCATTCAGTTTTTAACCATCAAGCATGATATTAACTATAGCTTATCATTGATGTGCTTTGTTCTACTGAGAAGATTCTTTTTTATTCCTAGCGTGCTGAAAAATTTTATCACGAATAGGTTTGTGGTTGTTTTTTTTGTTTTTTTTTTGCATCTGTTGAGCTGATCATATGGCTCTTCTCCTTTATTCTTTTGATTTAGTGAATTATATTGACAGATCTAGAACTTTGCATTCTGAGGATAAACCTCACTTGGTCACGATGGATTATCTTTTTTATATATAGCTGTGTTTTATTAATTTTAAAAAGAGGTACAAACATCCAGTTATAAAATAAGTAAGTCACAGGAATCTAATGTCCAGCACAGGGAATATAGGCAATCATATTGTAATAACTGTACGGTGAAAGATGAGTACTAGACTTACTATGGTGATCACATCGTAAGGCATATAAATGTTGAATCACTATGTTGTACACCTGAAACTAATATAATATCATATGTCAACTATACTTTATTTAAAAAGAGTAGATATCAAATTTTATATGCTTTAACCATAAATATGAAATTGTAAAGAAGGAATTTTTTTAAAGTTGGTTGTAAACCATAAAAAGTCCAAAAATGATGGGCAAAGTAATATATAAATGAAGAAGTAGCATAAGCAGCCATATCACAGTTGTGTGTTAATTGCTAGAAATAAACAAACTAAAGTTCACAAGTTTCTTGAGAATTTAACAAAAGCGTCCTTAAAAAAAGGATAAGAGTTGGCAAAATAGCAAATGGCATAAAGTAATCATGTAGACCAGTTTCCTGTGGCTGCTATAACAAGTGGCCACAAACTTGGTGGCTTAGAAACAACAGACATTTATTCTCTCACGGTTCTAGAAGCCTGGCATGATGGTGCTGACTTTGGAGGCTCCAGGGGAGACTCTTCTTTGCCTCTTGCAGCTGCTGGTGGTTGTTGGCATTCTGCGGATGCATTGTTCTAGTCCAGCGGTCGCCAACCTTTCGGACCTCACAGACCACCAGTGGTCCTCAGACCACCGGGTGGCGACCGCTGCCTAGTCTATGCCTCCGTGGCCTTGTTTTCTCCTCTGTCCTTCATAAGGACACTTCTCATTGGATTTAGGGCCCATTAGGATAATCCAGGAAGATCTCCTCATCTCAATATCCTTAACGTCATTACATCTGCAAAGATCCTTTTCCCAAATTCCCTAAAACCAGAACCATCTCCTGTAGCACAAACTGTTGTCATCTTTATAAATGGTTCAAATAAACAGGTTTTGGGTAACTGTTTGGCTAATTTGGGAATGTAGCCATTTGGCGTGGTAATCTGTGGCTAATTGGCTTTTGATGAATTGGTCATTTGACACATTGATTTTTAGCCAACTGGCTCGTGGAGACTTGATGTTTGTCGAGTTGGACTGCCTCCCACATGGGCCTGGGGCTTGATGTCTGGGGCCAGGCTGAAGCACATGTGGGCGCCTGGCAGGCTAAGCTATTGGTCTGGGACTCAAATCTCATCTTAGACCAGGAAGGGAGAATCCCAGAAGGCCTGGCCTTTGCCCAGCCTTGGCCATCCACTTCATCCCGAGAGCCGGCTCCTCCGGAAGAGGCTGTGTGAGATTTGGGATATACAAATACGAGCAGAATGAGAGCGACTGTTGTTTACTGTGTGCGGGGCCCTGAGCAGAGCATCTCTGGGCATTATCTCATTTGATCCTCACAACAACCCTGTGTGTGCCTACCATCAGCCTGCATTTGACAGGGAAGGGAAGGGAGGCTACCTGGCCAAGAGCACGCCAGTGGGTGAATGGCAGAGTTTGGATTCCAGACCAGGTAGATGTCTGTCTTTAAATTCGATGCTGTTAACTGCTGAGCCTAAATGGATCGGATGTAGTGCTGGTACCATCAGCTCATTTATTGCAGCTTAGCCATGGAGCCTTTCCTGTTTCTCCAGATGAGGAAACTGAGCCTGGTTTAGGCGTGAGATTTGTTGAAAGCCACACAGAATCCGTGTAAGAACTAGGGTTGGGACCAGATGGGGCCTCGCCCCTCCTTGCTCAGCTGCCTCCACCTCCAGCCTGGCTCCTAGATTTCTTCCTTTGTGTTCTTGTCTCCAAAAGTGGGACAGACCCCAGTGGCCTCCCTGCCCTCCATCCCTCAGCTCTCCATGTTTATGTCCCTGTTAATGGGCCTTTGCAAACCGGCCCAGCTGCCGAGCGCGAGCCAGCGAGCCACCTGGAGCTGCGTCTGCCCCAGAATGTTTACGGTGCGCGGAGCCGAAACGAAACAACATCCATCTTGTTGACTGGTCCCAAACACTGCACTCATTCATGGCCAGCCTGCTGACAGGGTCCCCGTGCTTGGCAGTGAACGGCCACAGCTCACCCGGCAAAACCTGGCAGCAAGAAGAGCAAGAAGAACGCAGGCAGGCTTCGGGGAAATCACGCCCTGAGCCCAGGCGGCCCTCTGGTCCATTTTCTAGTCACTCTAGTCTCTAACCAGATGCATCCATCAAGGTGGTACACTGTGACATCAGAGTTGGTCTGAAGAAAAGATGCTGGGCCCTGAGCTGGCATCAGAAGCACAGGTCAGGGCTGCCGTAGGCCTTGGTGAGGACTGATGAGATAGGTCATCTTTGTACATGTGACACGTGGTGAAAGTTGTCAGCCCATCCTGCAGAGAGCCATGGCTTTACCCCAGACAGACCTGGCTTGAGCCCTGGCATGGCCCCAGCACCTCCCAGACTCAGTTTCCTCTTCTCCCCAGCGGGGTTCACGATGACCTCTGCCTTACAGAACTGATGAAGAACCTTTGAGAAACGCTCATAACCCAAGTTATAAAAGTCCCATCTCTTCCAGAATGCCAAGGAGAGTGTCACCTTCGCCAGCTGTCTTGAGGCATCAGCGAGGCGCTGTGGAGTGAATGCCTGATTTGGCTCCTGGTTGTGTGACCTTGGACAAGCTCTCTGTGGGCCTCAGTCTCCCTTTTCTGTAAACTAGGAGTCTGAGATGAGATTATCGTTCAGGGTCATTGTACCCTGACATTTTACAATAGAATGACTGAGGCATGTCCCTCAGGAAGTGTGCTGTTCCCAGGAACCCGTGCCTTTGGGCAGCCCTGTGGTGAGGCACGGGATGACCACTGTCACCCCACAAGGACTGTATTCTGGAATGACCAGCCCTGGGATTGAATGCCAGGTGTGCTTTCTTCTGCGTGTTACTCAGAAGTCATTTTACCTTCTTGGGCCTCGGTTTTCTCATCTATAAAATAAGCTGCTTGACTTATCTAGCAAGACTGTCTGTCCTCCGAGGTACAGACACACACTTACATCACATGGTACAGGCTGTAGGGGAGGGATTCCAGCATGCATGGGAGTGAGTGGTCAGCCACATGGGGAGAAGGTGGCCGGGTCAGGGAAGGCTTCATGGAGGCAGTGACTGCACGGGAAGAAGGATAGAGGAAGGGAGGTGTGCTCCTTCACCCTTGAGGGAGGGGTAGCTTTTCTGTTTAAGCGTCTGTGTCACTCACCAGACTGGGCTCCTGAGAATAGCACCAGTGCCTGGTGCATCTCTGTGTCCCAGAGCCCAGGCTGGACACACAGTAGGAGCTTGGGGGTGGGAGGGCAGGTCTGTCTTTGGCTATTCCAGAGGAAGCATTGGGTTCCTGTGGGAAGTAGCAGGCCTGTCAGGTAGTGAGGCGTCCCAAATGTGGGGGCCTGTCCAATACCAGCCCCTCCTCTGGGTCATGAGGCTTTTGACAGGGGATTCATGATGGCTCTCTGGGGCTAGAAGAGAACACACACATTTAGCCACACCTCCAGTCCACTTCCTTTGTTTTACAGCAAAGGAAACTGAGTCCCAAGGGTTGGGGGCTGCCCAAGACATGTAGTGAATCTTCAGGGAAGCCTGGAGCACCGGGCTATGCTCCCCAGCCCGGGGCCCTTTCTCACCGAAATGTGAGAAAGGGGGTTAGGACTGGACACGAGGCTACTGGACCAAAACACATGAGTATTGATTTACATATTTTGGTGAGAACCAGACTACCTCCCCATGGAGGCGAAATGTGACCTGTTGCCAGGCTTTCTCCTCTGGAGCTGCCCAGCCGTGAGTCTCCTTGAATGGGGTGTCCCGTCGGCTGTATTTGCCTAGAAACCCTTCGTGCAGCCTCAGAAGTCAGGGCAGTGTGGTCCTATGTGGGCCGGTGCCGCCCGGAACAGGGCCCAGATTGGGCCGGGCTAAGCCTGCAGTACCCAACTTTCTAGAGGCCTGCACCTGTTCAGTGGTTCTCAACCTTCTGGCCCTTTAAATACAGTTCCTCATGTGGCCCAACCATAAAATTATTTTTGTTGCTACTTCATAACTGTAATGTTGCTACTGTTATGAATCATAATGTAAATATCTGATATGCAGGATGGTCTTAGGCGACCCCTGTGAAAGGGTCGTTCGACCGCCAAAGGGGTCGCGACCCACAGGTTGAGAACCACTGGTTTAGAATGAAAACACTGCTCGGTGCTGCTTCGTGTTCCCTCAAATCTGCTTACGGAAATGCTTGGTAGGAAATGCTTGGTACATTTCCATCCCTCATCTCTCCAGGGGAGCTGTCATGGCCAGAGTGGGCCTGCGGCCCGGTGGACCCACTGGGGCTGCGTCTTAGAGAAAAGGTTTCTGTCTCTCTTGTCCTTCTAGGTCCGTCTTTCCTGGTAGCAAAGGTTCAAGTGTCACTCAAGGCCTCGCTCAACTCTCACCTGATATATTCTTTTCTGCATTTGTCTCTCAACCTGGCATTTGACACACTTAGACATGAGCCACACTACGCAGTGCGAGTGGCGCTCTGATGGGGACACTCAGGGCTGGGGTAGCACAGAGGAAGCAGTGAGGGCAGCCTGGTGGTAGGAACAGCAAAGGCAAGGACTGGGGAAGTGGGGGAAGAGGAGGGCAGGTCTGGGGAGCTATGAGCAGTTGGGCACAGCTGCAGGGAGGGGTGTGTTGGAACCAGCAGGGAATGGGGCTGGACAGTGGGAACAAACAGGGTACAGGGTCTTGCTTGTTTGGCTTAGGCATTCAGAGGGCATCTCCTGAGCAGTGGGAGCCATGGTGGGTCAGGAGCAGGGACAGATGGGCCAGTTCTCTGCTTTGGGAAGATCACTCTGGCTGTGGTGGAATGGATGGCCGTGTTCAGGGAGGAGAGGAAACTGTTGCTCAGGTTTGCTGGTGGTTTGAAGTGAGACAAAGCCCGTGCAGATGGGGAGGAGGATGGACTGAGAGCTGTTCAGTGGGGAGAATGGAGGCTGAGGAGGAGGAAGGATTGAGACCAGGGGCACAGCAGGAGAAGGAGAACAATGGGTGGGGGAGGCAAAGTGGGGAGGTGAGCTCCACCTCACGGTCTCAATCCCTCATCAGCCAGTACAGGAGACTGCACCTGCCCCAGAACCCCTTTGGGCCTGTCCCTCCAGGGCTTTCCAGAGTCAGCCTGGTACCCACCGCCCCCATCTTCCCCTCCCCGATTGTGGCCCCAGCACAGGGCCTGGCTGCTGATTCGCCTTCACTGGGGAGCCCGTTTGGGGATCATGTGCCTACCTTCTCATGTGTCCTTCTGGACCGGGGCTCTCTTTGTGTCACTGAATCTAGAAACAGACCCTGGGATTCAAAGACATGAAGACAGGGGCCTGCCCACGTGGATACTAGACTTACGGGGAAATCACTTCCTAAGTCAGTGATGGCGAACCTTTTGAGCTCGGCCTGTCAGCATTTTGAAAAACCCTAACTTAACTCTGGTGCCGTGTCACATATAGAAATTTTTTGATATTTGCAACCATAGTAAAACAAAGACTTATATTTTTGATATTTATTTTATATATTTAAATGCTATTTAACAAAGAAAAATCAACCAAAAAAAAATGAGTTTGCGTGTCACCTCTGACATGTGTGTCATAGGTTCAACATCACTGTCCTAAGTTTTATACATGTCTGACCACTGTGTTGTACATCTGAATGACAGCTGTAATTTAAGGATTTTTTTAAAAAGGACAAGACAAAAAGAGACACAGGCCTGCACTTGGAGTGTCTCCACACTGTCAAGGCAGACGCACTTGGCCCAACCCTGGCTCTGCCATATCACCCACGGCATGACGAGGGAGGACACCTCTCTTTCCCCATCTGAAAAATGAGGAGTTGGCCTCGGCCCGTGGTTCTCAGAGCACTTCCTTTTTCTGATGGGGCTCCTTTATCCTTCCGAAGTAAATTCATAGAGAACGTAACCTGCCTGCACCAAATTCTTAGACATTCCACATATTGTTTCAATTGCATTATAAAGAAGAAGTGCAAGGGAAGGACCATCGGTGGTGAGCATTCCTCAGGAGACAGGAGGAGATCGTCAGCCGCTCGCACCTTGTGTGCAGCATCCCCGGGCCTGTCAGCTAGACACACAGACGTCACAGGCAGGGTGACCGAGGGTGACGTGATTTTCTGAAATGGCGAGCGCCTCCTGTTTAAGTTCCAAGCAAAACACAGTACAGTCTCGCCTCAATTTACATGGTAGTTCCAGTCCTGGAAAATTCAGTATATGCTAAAATCATGAGAAAAGTACTCTGTGTTTATGTGTAAAATGGGGCTGTGTTCAGGCTTAGATGACAGGTTGCTTGTTTACAGTTGTTTTGAATACCTGGCAAGATACTCAAAAGTTAGTGTGGGGCTGGCCCACCCTTGGCCATGAGTTGTCCATCTCTGGCTCCTCCCCACTAAATGAGTGGCTCCAAGTCCTTGTGACCATCAGAATCCCCATTCCCATGCCTGGACCCCCACAATGATTTTCAGTATGTCCCTTGTGCCCTGGCAGGTGAGGGTGCAGACTGGAAGTCTGGCTATAGGTCCAGGGAGGGCAGAAGAAGAGAACAAAAAGCTCCGTGGGACAGGGCTGGTCAGGGAGGGCTTCCTGGAGAGGTGCACTGGGAACTCAGTGTTTTCAGAGCTGAGGCCAGAGAAAGGGAATTTTTCAGAAGGCAAAGCAACTTCTATGACTTCCCAAGTAGGGTTTGCCAGCCTTTCTGGCCAAACTGTGGGACAAATTGTCTTTTCCACAGTGTCTAGAAACTCTGAGCCTCTCCAAGGGACAAGGAACTGTTCCTACTGCCTGCCCGGTGTTGCATTTCTGATGGTGCCTTTTCCTGGAGGTCCAGGTGTCTTTGCAAAGAATGGTGGTATTTTCTCAGTCAGAACAATTGATCCTTCCCAGAGGCCTGAGATGGAGGGAGGGGGTGTTAAGATGCTGGTGCCTCATGTCCCTCCCTGTGCCCAGCTGCCTGGAGCTGTGCATTTCCCCCTTGTCTTTATCTCTTCCTTCTTACTTTATATGTTTTTTAGCAGTTGGGGGGGGGGGGGTAGGCAACATGGCATGAATAGAACTTAACTAATTAGCTTGATTTAAGTGGAGGATGTTAAAAAAAAAAAAAGAAGCCAAACATGAAATAATAAATATATGCCTGACATAAACATTTATGGTTCTGTATTTACTGAAAAAACACAGATGGAAATGTTTGTCTTTGAGAAGTTTTTATAGATTTCAACAGCCATTTCCTCTGGATTTCTTGTCATCCCATTACTCTTCTGGCTGTTTTTGGCTTGGACAAAAACAAAGGGTTTTTGGTGACCATCACTATTGCTCCCTGATGATCTGGGCCAGGCAGGATTTTCTGTGGGGCTCAGGGCACCGTAGGATGTGACAGGCCTCCCATCAGAGACGGCTGGGATTTTATAGCCTCAGAATCAGAGAATCTCATGTCTGATCCATGACATCAGAGAACCTAAGAACCATCTATCTATATATATAAAACCCTAAATGCAAATAGACCAAATGGTGAAACAACCGAACAACCGTACAAATGGTTGCTATGACGTGCGCTGACCACCAGGGGGTGTGTACGGAACATGGTGAGCATTGGCAGCAGGCGGCAGAGTGTGGAACATGGTGGGTGTCGGCCACGGTGGGATGGTGGAGCAGGTGAGCAGGGGTGCCAGACCAAGGTGTTGTCATCGGGGCGAGCCTTTGGTGGTTACTAAAAATTCTTTGCTCCTGCGCGTTGCGGTCCCGCCCAGCGCTTGCATCTGCTGCCGGTGCTGGCCTTGCTCATACCCGCTGCTAATGCAGGAGCCGCTGCTCACACCTGCTGCCAGCGCTGGCCCCTGCCCCAATTACTTGGAGCTGTCAGTGGGTGCGAGCAGCGGCTACCAGCCCCAATTGCCTCTCAGGGCTTCTCCACCTCCCCTTGCTCCTGAGGGGCAGTTGGGGCTGGCAGCCACTGTTTGCACTGCTGCTGGTGTGGGCCCCGCTGCCACCTGCTGCTGGCACCGGCCCTGCTCACACCTATAGCTGGTACTGGAGCTGCTGCTCGCACATGCTGCCAGCGCCACGCACCGGTCCGATCGCTCACAACCATTAACAGGTGTGAGTGGCGGCTGCCAGCCCCGATCGCCTCTGAGGGCTTCTCCACCTCATCCTGCTCCTGAGGGGCGATCGGGGCAGCAGCTGCCACTCGCACCCGCTCCTGGTGCTGGCCCCAATTGCTTCACACTGACAGTGGGTGCGAGTGGGGCTGGCGCTGTCAGTGCGTGGGATGGCAGCGGTGGGAGTGGGGTTGCCAGCAGAGAGGGGACCAGGGGCCGGGCGGGGGCACAGAGGATGGACTGAGACCCGCCCCTGTGCCCACTGCAGCCTTGTGGCCCACAGTTCCTTTCAAGGTGCACGAATTTGTGCACTGGGCCCCAGTCCTACATAATAATAGGCTAATCTGCAAATTGACCGAATGGCAGAATGACTGGTCGCTATGATGTGCACTGACCACCAGGGGGCAGACGTTCAAAGCAGGAGCTGCCCCCTGGTGATCAGTGCAAGCCGGCAGTCAGACATCCCCTGAGGGCTCCCGGACTGCAAGAGGGCACAGGCCGGGCCGAGGTACCCCCCCGAATTCACAAATTTCATGCACCGGGCCTCTAGTAGTAATATAAATGCTTAGCTTTATAAAATTGCATCATCTTAGAATGAGAGAATCATGAAATTTTAAAATCTCACATGCATGGAACTTTCTAATCTTAAATTTTGGAATCATGCTGGCTCAGTATGATGAAACGTAGAATCTGAGAGTTTAAGGGATATCAGACTTTCTTTACTAGGCCCGCCCCCGCCCCTTGGGAGATACTTAAATCAGCTAAATGTGCTCAGTGCTTTGCCAGCCTTTGGGCCCCTGCGTGTGCTGTTCCCTCTCTGATTCAACATGGCATCTCTGTTCCCCCTGAGGTACACTAGTAGTATTTTACACCTGTAAGGTTGTAGATTCCAACCCAAGTATAAGTTAGTTACATTAAAGGTAAATGGTGTAAATGGACTAAATACTCAAATTAAAAACAAAGATGGTCAGAGTGGGTAGAGATTATTTTATGGAAGAAATTGTATTAATAAGGATGCTTTTGGTTGTAAGTGGCAGGAAATATACATCTGAGACAAGCTTAGTATACTACAGGAATTTTACTCTTCACACAAGAGGTTCTTGGTGCAACCAGTGCTGTGGTTTAGTGTCTTTGCTGTTGGTTGAGATGCCTTGGTTTAGTGTTCGCCAACCGACTTCCCTTGGGATGACAAGCTGGCTTCTACCAGCTCCCAGGACCACGTGCTTCCTCATTTACATACGCAGGAGGAGAGGCTGTTCTTACCCTCTCCATCAAACAGTCATAAGCAGAAGTTTCAGGCCTCTGTATGATTAGGTGAACTTGTGTGTCTGTCTGGGAGCCGGTCCCTGTGGCCTTGTGGCTGGGGAGGTGAGATCCTGCTGATCAGTGCAGGCTTCTGAAGCCCACCTGGCGTGGGATTAACAACCACCACGAGAGCCAGTCCCGACATAGTGCTTACTGCGTGCCAGATGCACTCTTCCAGGCACTTTACATGGTAAATGAACCCATTTCAACAAACTGAGGCACAGAGAAGCTAAGTCATGTGACACAGACAAGGCCACAGCTAGTAAATGGCAAAGCCAGAATTCAAATGTAGTTGGTCGGACCCCAGAATCTGCACTTACATGCCATGGGATATGGTCTCTCCTTCTCAAGTCCCATCTATATATATAAAAAGCTGATATGCAAAGTGTCCCCTCAGGAGTTTGATCAGGAGACCGGGAGTTTGATCACTCGCTATGACGTGCACTGACCACTGGGGGCGATGTGGAGTGAAGGAAGGCCCTGGCCAGCAGCTGGAAGGCCCCGATCGTCCTTGATCGCCGGCCAGGCCTAGGGACCCTACCCATGCACAAATTTCGTGCACTGGGCCTTTAGTAGATAGATATAGAAATAGGCACCCTACTGTGGGGGAATGAATACCAGGTGTTATAGACTGGATGTTTGTGGTTTGTGCCCCCTCTCATCTGCTGACCAAATTTGTATGTTGAAGCCACAACCTCCGGTGTGATTTTATTTGGAGATGGGACCTTTTATAGGTTAAATTGGGTTAAGGGTGGGGCCCTGATCCTCCAGTAGGATTAGTGTCCTTATAAAGAGACACCAGGGCACACTGCACTCTCGCTCTCATTCTTTGCATGCAGGCACGGGGGAAGGCCATGTGAGGGACCTAGAGAGAAGGTGCCCGTCTACAAGCCAGGAAGAGCGCTCTCACCAGAAACTCAATCAGCAGAACTTTGCTCTTACACTTCCAGCCTCCAGAAAAGTGAGACCACAAATGTGTTGTTTAAGCCACCTGGTCTGTGGTATTTTGTGATGGCAACCCAAGCTGACCAATACAGTAAGAAAGTAATCAGCTGCATCGACTCTGAATCCCTTAATGATGTGGAACCAGGTCTGGGCCAGTGTTGCCCTCTAAGTCTGAGAGAGCCGGGCTTGTACCATGTACCAGCTGCATGACCTTGGACAAGTCACTTTTCCTCTGAAAAATGGCATTAGAAATGCTGGCATGAAAAGAGCCTGGTACTGGGCCTGGCATGTAATAGGCACTCTATGAACTTTAGCGTTCATGATACAATATTTAAAAAAAAAAAAGCCAAGTTCAAGAAAATAAGTATGTCTTCCTGTTTTTTGGTCAAATATGTAGAGAGGCATATGGAAATGCCACAGAGCTTTATGTGTCGTCATGTCTGCGGTGGCTCTCTCTGTTGTTGGTAGTATAGGTGACATTTATTTTCTAATAGTTAGTTGCCAAGGTATATTTTCTAATTTTTTCCACCAACAAATATGTGCTAATTTGGTAGCAATACAAGAGTCAGAAAGAAACTCGGCCAGAAAATGTGTTTATGTGTATAGATACCTGCACCCACATGTGAAACCGGGCCTGGGCTGGCCGGGGACAGAGCAGAGGGCTCGGTCTGTTTTCTTGGCAGTGGCATCCTGAGGTGAGCCTGCTCAGGTTTTACTGGCCTGAGTCCCTGTAATTCTAGCTTAGCTTTAAAGGAGAATTTATGGAGTTTTTGTGATCTGGGATGAGAGATGACGGGTGACCATAAACCTGGCATGAGGCCTTGAGCATCAGGCTCTGGAGCCCCAGAGGCCCTGCCAGGCTGACAGCCTCTCCTCCCCAATGACTGTGAATCCCCCCAGATGGCTCCAGGCTAAGTGAGTGGCCCTCAGTTAACCCATCCCACCCGCCTGTGGTTGCCAGGCCTCTGGGTTTGGTGGGTAAGGGAGAGAGGGGATGATGAGGCAGTGCCGGGAGGCAGAAGGGGC
Source organism: Myotis davidii (assembly GCF_000327345.1). Taxonomy (NCBI): domain Eukaryota; kingdom Metazoa; phylum Chordata; class Mammalia; order Chiroptera; family Vespertilionidae; genus Myotis; species Myotis davidii. The sequence continues at coordinate 2,275,259 of NW_006294339.1, read as the reverse complement.
TGGGAGTGTGGATGCAGCATGGCTGTGTGTCCTTAGAGAGCTGCTCAACCCCTGTGTCTCCCACTCTCTGGGATCCCCAGTGTCCCTCCTGCCTGCCTGGCACTCCCACTGCTCAGAGGGGAAAGCCGAGGAGGCTTGGAGAGGGCTGAGGCCTGCTCCGCACTGACAACCCTGCAGGGATTCAAGACCCTGTCATCCTGAGGCTGTCCTCGATGGCCCTGGGCTCACTGCCTGGGAAAGCAGGTCTCCGTTCCTGGAGACAGATCACCCAGGGAGGCCGGGGCCCTGTTTCCCCTGCCTGACAAGACAGTAAAATGAGGGCCCTTGACGATGGGGTGGTGAGGGCCTGGGTGGGGGAGGATGGGAGCAGGCTGGAAGAGGTTAATGGGTAAAAGGAGGACCTATGTAATACTTTCAACAATAAAGATTTAAAAAATAAAACTATAAAAAATAAAGTGTTCACTCTGCCAGGCGGCACCACATCTCTGCATATATTATCTCATTTAATCCTCACAGCCAGCCACCCAGTGGAGCTGGGTTTTCACATTCCCATTTTACAGATGAAGAAACTAAGGCTCAGAAGGGAGACCCTCATTTAGGGTCAGACAGCCAGAAAGTTAATGGTGGAGCTAGGGCTTGATCCTGGGTGTGTGTGACAAAAGCTTGGTCCGTTTTCCTAAGTGGCAGCATCTGGCATAATAGTAGGCATGAAAGCAGACTTTGGACAGCCCTTTCAGCCCACCTTCCCAGTGTCTCCAAGCACCTCCTGTGGTCTCACCATGTGCTAGGAGTGAGGGGAGCATCCCCAGTGGCGCCCCCGTGTCTGGAGAATCTGCTCGCTATGGGACTAGGACAAGTCCCTTCCCCATCTGGGCCCCTGTTTTTTGTGTGTGAAGTAAATTGGGCAAAATCATGTCTCTGGATGCTCTGACATTCAGCAGCTCTGGGGGCCCAAGACCCTTGTGCTGAGGGACTTCACAGGCTTGTGGGGGAGGCAGGACTTTAATTGCACTTAAAAGCATCCATGTGCCAGCTCAGTGTTACAGTCCCGGAGTGTGGGGACATCATGGAGACTTAGAGATCAAATGTGTGGAGTATTTGACATAGGCTGAGGGTGAGGGAAGGAGGTGCCCTACACAGCAGCCATTCACACGGACTGCTGTGTGCTGAGTGGGGGAGCTCAGGGAGGGCAGGAGAGACCGGGGAACATTCCAGAAGGAGATGCACTTCTGTTGACCTCTGAGGGCTCAGAGGGTTTGGGAGGTGTCAGGCCACCCTGACTAGAGGGGTGAGGATGTGTGCAGCACAGCAGCAAAGCATCGTGGGAGTATGAGGTAAGGCCGGGTGAGGGGTGAACCCAGGCTGTGGGGCCCCTGAGACAGGTTCAGGCACTTTCATTTATTGAATGCCTGCCAGGGGCCAGCCCTGCATTCAGTATTTGACAGTGGTGTTCACACCATAACTCCACCCTGTAAAATTCTCCCCATTTTACAGATGCAGGAAAAGCTTTCTAACTGCAAAGCCCGATCTCTAACTGCTGCACTAGCTCAGAGGTTGGCAAATTACAGTCCAGCAGCCAGTGAGCTGTTTTTCTAAATAAAGTTTTATTGGAGCACAGCCCCACTCATTGGTTTATATATTGTCTATGGTTGCTTTTTATGGTCCAAGTTGAGTAATTGTAACAGCAGACTGTATGGCCTGCAAAACCTAAAATATTTACTGTCTTGCCCTTTACAGAAAAAGCTTGCTGACAAGGTGGCTGAGTCAGGAGATCCGGTGTAAGTCTGAGCCCTACATTTGCTGAGTGAGCTTGGGCAAATCGTTTGCCCTCTACCCCCGAGCCTCCCAACCCTGCTCCTGAGGGTTGTAGTGAAGTTCATATGTGAGGGCTGCAAAACGTTTGGTGTAGACTGTAAGGTGCGGTGCCCTGTCACCAGCCTGGCGCCTGGTGGGCACTAAAGTCGGCTCTGCTTGTCCGTGAA
>NW_006294339.1:2262888-2273242 GCF_000327345.1 Myotis davidii | reverse complement strand
CTGTCCCAGCCCAGCCACTGGCTGCTCTGGGACTGCAGGGAGGTGGCCTCTGGGCCTGGGATGCTGAATGCATCATTGTCCCTCTCATGCAGACTTGGCAGGTTTCGACGTACATTAAAATTCCTGTGGGGAGTCACCTTATATGTGGTACCACTTTATAGCCAAGTCATTACGGTAATTTGCAAAGCTCTGTGGTGTGTAACTGGAGACATTGGCTTCAGATTTGCTGGCTGTGACCTCATTCAGGCTGCCTGGTCCTGCATTCGTTGACCCCTGAGCCTTGGGGGCTTGTCCTTTTGAGTCTGGCTTCAAGGCCATCCAGGTCTGACTTTCCTGGGGTTAGAATGCTTCTCACACAGGGCCCTGCCTCCTGGCCCCATCCCAAGCCCAAGGATAAATGGAAGAGATAATTATCATTATTGACACCGTTACACCGTTATACAGTTACTGTGAGCCAGGCACCATGCCAAACACATGTGTTCATCATCTCACTTAATTGTCACCAGAACCTTGTGAAGTAGTGTTAGCACCATTTTACAGATAAGAAAACTGAGACTCAAGAGGAAGCGAAACCAAACTCTTACCTAGCCCCGAGGCTGCCAGTCCAGCCTCTGTTGTGGATTTAATGTGTGTGCCTCAGTTTCTTCATCTATTATTGAAACAGATGGGTCAGTCAGTCCCAGCCCTGATGTGCTAGATTTTCTCACCGACTTGTAAAAATGAACACAGGACCCCCTGACCCTCCAATCCTCCAAAACAAAAAAAGCTTCATTTACAGTACATGGGCAAAGCCACGTCCAAGGTCTGGTCCCCTGTGGCACAGAGGGAGACATGGCTGCTGGGTGTCCCCAGCCTGCCTCTGGGCCGCAGGGCTGCTGTGCCCCTCACGCTCCCCTGCCTCCCTTGAGAAAGACTCCAGTCCTGCTCCCTGAAGATGTAGAGCAAGCATGTCACACTCAAAGGCTAACACGGGCCAAATAAGCAAGGTTTAAGTTTATGTGGGCCACAAAAAAACCAAAATCTTCAATTTTCATGGAAATGTAGGTTTTTTTCGATAGAGACATGCTGAACACAAAGGGCTGGAATAAGCAAGTAATCGTTAACATAAAATAATAGAACATTTTAATAAAAATTAATATTTTTTATTGAACATTAACTTACCAGACACTGAATCACTGACAAGACTAATGACATGGCAATCGGCTGCTAAAATATTCGCTTCTAGTGTCAGTGGAGAGAAATGGTGCGCCTGCATGTAAGGCGCCTAAGGGAAATCAATGCAACACGATTATAGTAATCACTCATTAGCGAACGTTGCAGTTTGTTATTAATAATTATGTGTAACAGGATATTGTAAAAATTAAGTTATGAATTTTTTATAAAACATTTCTTACACTGTTATATTGACTGGGCCGCAAAAATATTTGTTATGGGATGCATGCAGCCCGGGGGCCGCGAGTTTGACATGCTTGATCTAGAGTGAGCAGGGGTGGGTTCCATGATGCACCTGGGGGCAGAGAGGCAAGATGCCAACAGGCGGAAGGACAGTGGGAGGTCCCCTGGCTGACGTGGGCCTGGAGTGGGCAGCAGTGACAGTAGTGGCAGCATCTCTGGGGAACATATTGCAGCCTCTGATTTAATTTCAGCCTATGAGAAAGCAGGTGGCCCATGGTGGGATCTGGCATAGGCCTTGGGATATCTGGGTTCAGGCCCTGGCTATGCCAGCAATTGGCATGTGACCTCGGGCAGCTACTTACTAGGTTTGGTGATTATGTCCCTCTGCAAGGTGGGAGGCCCAGGCTTTCATCTGGGGTCTGGGAGGGTTCACACAAGACAACGTTTGAATGGGCTTGGAGCCCTGAGAAGTGCCAAACTGAACCAAGGGGCTCCTTCCTCCATCTCACAGCTGGTTTGCTTATTTATTACTAGAGGCCCAGTGCATGGATTTGTGCAGCAGTGGGGTCCCTCAGCTTGGCCTGCACCCTCTCGCAATCGGGACTCCTCGGGGGATGTCGGATTGCCAGTTTCGGCCTGATCCCTGCAGGCCAGGCGTCCGGGGAGGAGCCTGAGCCCAGGCCGGGTGCTATGCCCCTCCCGCTCATCCTGGCGCCCCCCCCCCCCGCCCCCCGCTGTCCTGCCGTCACTGCTTGTTAGCACTGCTGCAGAGGTGGGAGAGGCTTGTGCTGCCACAGCTGTACTTGCCAGCCGTGAGCCCGGCGGCACTGCCAGTTTCGGCCTGATCCCTGCAGGCCAGGCGTCCGGGGAGGAGCCTGAGCCCAGGCCGGGTGCTATGCCACTCCCGCTCTGGGGGCAGCTCCTGCAATGAGTGTCTGCCCCCTGGTGGTCAGTGTGCATCATAGCGACCAGTCGACCAGTTGTTCAGTCGCTTAGGCTTTTATATATATGGATAGGAAAACCTCTTAGTGTATCCAGCAGAATCCAGCAGAGAAGAGCCAACAGGCCTCAATTGTTCATTAACAGTGACTGTCTCTTCCCACATCTCAACTCAGCCCCTGACTGCCTGCCTGGGCGATTTTGGGTAAACCATTAAACTTCTTTGAGCCCCTGTGCTCGTCTGTAGACGGAGTGATCCTGCCACCTGCAGAGTTTAGGAGTTGTTGGGATGATGGTTCTTTGATTTCCCCCACAGCCCCCCAACATGATCTTCACTGGAGTCACAGGTGGGGATGCTTGTTCAGGGGCCCACAGTTGTTTAGTTGGCTGAGGGGTGGCAGGACTGAACTTGGGCTTCGAAGTCTAAAAGATCTGGGTGGGGCCAAACAAGTCAAACCCAGACCCGTGGTCCTAGTCGAAGGTCCCAGTTTCTCCAGACCTCAACTTTTCTCATCTGGAAAATGGCTGTAATGGGCCCACATCACAGGGATGGACACTTGAAAGTATTGAATGTGTCTGGCACCTAGGAAGTGCCTGATGAATAAGGGCTTGAAGAATGCTGGGCTCCCTGGCGCCTTTCCGGGGGCCACTGTCCACCGTTCCACACATTCTCCCAAGTGAATGAGGGAGAAGTGACTCAGACGTCCCCAGTGGGCCTGGTGGGTCCTTGAAGGAAGCTCTGAACTGCCTGCCCAACCCAAAGTCTCTGGGAGAAAGACCTTGGCCAAACAGCCCTGTGTGATGATTAAGCTCTCTCTGCTCCAAATGCTATTAATGGTCATAAAATTATCCACAGTTTTCTGAGGCCCAGCCCCATGGTTTGCCTCAATGGGACAATAAAATCGCATGCAGAAACGATTTGGAAAAGGCAGAGACCGCCAAGCAGAGACGGAGTTAAGCGAGCGGCAGCCTGCTCTCATTAGCCCAGGCCATTCACATTTGTTACCAGGGATTTCCTTTTAATTAAAAAACAACCAAGTTATTAAAAAATAAGCTTATGAGGGGCTGGCTGAGCAGCAGCCAAAGCCAGTGGGAGTGAATGTTCCTCACAGCAAGACACGGGCCCAGGCTCTGGCTGGGAAGGTGACACAGAGGGCAGCTTCTGAGCAAATGTTCATCTGGGCAGGCTTACCTGTGCCCGGGAACCTGGAACTTTGTCTGAGTCCCTTACCTGGCCTAGGACCTTGAGAGCTTTGTGTTCTCATCTGCAAACTGTCAAGTGCTTGGCAGGTGAATGCGGGTGCCTGTCCAGGGCTGTGGGCACATGTTGGGTTAGCTCAGAGCGTCTGGCCTTGGGGTGGGCTAGAATTAGGGTGAGGTTGGATTTTTGGCTAAGGGGCCACTTTTTATTACATAGCGATTACAATGTGAGGTTTGGGTCTGACTCAGGTCAGAGAGCCCAGGCTCTTACTAGCTGTGTGATCTTGGGCGCATTTAGCTTCACTGAGCCTCTGTTTTCTCTTCTGTACAATGGGGACAATAATACCCTCCCTCAGAGGCCAGTGGATCCGCACCCAGGGCCTGCACACACTACTTGGCAAAAGGCGCTCTGTCCTTACATTAGGGGTGTTCTGGTGTCAGTTCTCTTCTCAGCTTAACGGGGTGTCTTGCTCAGTGTTTGCAGTTCCTGGACAATACTTGGGCCTGTTAATGTGTTATTACCTCTCTAGGGTACTTTATGCTTTTCAAAGTGCTACATGGCAGTAAGAACAATTTCTGCTCCTGGCACACTTACCAGGTGCCAGCACTGTGCTAGGGGCTCTGCACCCCAGGGCTCAGAACCTCACAGCATCTCCCAGGAACTGGCATGGCTGTTTGCATCTTCTACCTGGGGTGAGGGTCAGCTCGGGGAGGGTCAGCTTGGGGAGGGACTTGTCCAAGTCACAGGCTTGGTTGGGCCAGTACGGACTCACACCAAGACCCATAGGGCCCCAAGCCCATGTATGTCCTTCCTTCCTTAGCCTAACTTGTCCGGGTGACAGGCAGAAAGCCTAAGTAAGAAGAGGTTTCCAGATTGATCCTCCTCACACTATAGATGAGAAAGCGGAGGCTCAGGGAGTGGAAGGAACAACAAACATCCCTGACATTTCTGTTACATGTTACATAGTTTTTCGGGGGCTTTCACATCTGCTGCCTCAATTATTCTTCATAGAAACCCAGCAGCTGGGCCCAGCAGATACTTAGGCTGTCAAAGAACCATGGAGGATACAGAGGCGTGAAGCACTGCATATTGTATTTATATGTTATAATGAAATCTGGAAAACGCTGTAGATTGAGCTTTGGTGACAATAAGAACAGGTGCTGTTCAGTAGGCACCTGCTCCTGGACATACAGTGTCCGTGTCGCTCACTCAGCCTGCTGGGCAGCTGAGCTCCAGAACACCAGCTCTAAGGTGCCCATGCACCTTGGCAAATGAGCATTAGGTCATCAATGAGGATCATAGATGCTGAGCTTCCCGGAGACAGGAGATTGTCCGTCTGGTTCCCAAGTCTTTCCTGCACCTAGAGTAGCAGCTGATGCTATTACTGATCCTGCTGGTGATTATGGGAATTAAATGAGGTGTCCCTGTGCCTCAGATGTAGTAGGGGTTCAGTTAGTGTTAGCTCAAGGGTGCTCTGTCTCAGGCTGTACCCAATGACTGCCCTCTGCCTGCACCCCTGGCAGGCTGTCCCCACTTACTTTGTCTCCTCTTCCTGTCTTTCTCTACCTAGTGAACGGGAGCTACGGCCACTGCACCCCAGGCTCCGAGAAGAGCCTGCTGGACCTGGACCTTGCCGAGGGCCTGGGCCCCACCTGCCGTCAGGGCCTGTTTCTCTCGGCGGGAACCCCCCCATCCAGGGGCCACCCCCCAGCCTGTGAGAGGCTGCTCCATTTCCCCCACCCCAGCAGGTATGTGCTCCATCCCCACCATCAGCTGCCCTCTGTGGACACGCCCTGGAGGCCTCCAGACCTCACCTAGTCTGTCTGGCTTATAGGATACACAGAGAAACTGAGGCACGGGATTGCCAGGGACCAGACAGAGCCCAGTAGCACAATGATGGCTGCCCGGACGAGGCCTTGCACCTTGGAATTGCAGGGCCTCGTGAGAGAGAGATGGTTTTATTGAGGTGTGCTTCCCCGTTGCACAGCTGAGGTGGCCTTTCACAGAGAACCAGTCATTTTAGAAGAGGGAGTTTTGGAGTGAGTCGGGGAAGGAAAACTCAGTTCAGGAGTCACATTGTCAAAGCCTGGGCTGCTCACAGAGTGGAGGGCTTCCTCCACCTGGGCCATCTCCTGCCCTGGGAAACCTTCCCCCCTGCAGGACCCTGGCAGGTAACGGGCGTCATTCAGTGCTAGGACGTTTCCAGTCTGCCTCTGCAAAGTATCCCGTTAGATGGCATGCCAGGCTGAAATCTGCCTCCTGCGGCTTCTCCCAGGGTCCCACCCGTGCCTCTGGTTTGCTGACAGGAGGAGGTCAACCTCAGATAGGCCCCTGTACCCCACTGCGTGGGATGCTGACCTCAGGTCTGTTCACAGGTCAGAGATTCTAAAAACTGGCCCACTTGCCTGTTCACAGCTTAGCGGTTCTCAACCTGTGGGTTGCGACCCCTTTCGTGGTTGAACGACCCTTTTACAGGGGTCGCCTAAGACCATCCTGCATATCAGATATTTACATTACGATTCATTAACAGTAGCAACATTACGGTTATGAAGTAGCAACAAAAATAATTTTATGGTTGGGTCACAACATGAGGAACTGTATTTAAAGGGCCAGAAGGTTGAGAACCACTGGATCTCTTCACCAACCAGGCACTGTGGGTGCTGGGGTGCCTTGGTGGAAGGAGCAGAGAGCTCCCCGATGGAGCTTACTTCCCAGTGGGAGTCCACAGGGGGAGATAGTACTAAACAGCTTTTTCTTCTTGTGGAACCATTTTCCGTTGAGAATTTAGGTTTCCTATGGCCTCCCTTGATGTGAATGAGACTTCTGATTTATAGGAGAGTATTAGTCTGCTCGGCTGCCATGACCAAACACCACAGACAGGCGGCTTTAACAACAGACATTTATTTTCTCACAGCTCTGGGTGCTGGAAGGCCAACATCAAGATGTAAGTAGGTCTGGGTTCTCCCGAGGCCTCTCTGGGCTTGCAGACGGCGCTTCTCGCAGTGTCCTCACACGGCCTTGTGTGCACACCCTCGGTGTCTCTTCCTCTTATGAGGACACCAGTCCTTGCGGATTAGGGCCCCACCCTGTGACCTCATTTAACCTTAGTCACCTCCCTTCGCCTCTGTCTCCAAATACAGTCACATTGAGGGTTCAGGCTTCAACATACGAACTGTAGGGGGACATCAGTTCAGTCCACAGCAGGACCAAACATCCTTTAGATTTCAAGCTGTGCACTGTTGGGCAACAGCCAGATGCATGTATCCGCTTGATTATCACTGAGGCTCCCAGCAGTATCCAGTTTCTCCAGTGAAATCTGCCTCCCTCGGGGTAGATGCTATGCGAACCCAGGGAAAGCTTGGCAAGTGTTTTTTTTGTTTGTTTTTATTTATTTTTCTTTTTTTAAAATAATTTATCTTTATTGTCGAAAGTATTACAGATGTCCCCCCTCCCGATTTTCTTTTTAGATAGAAACAATCAGAAATATCATTTGTCATTTTGAATGTCATTTTGACAGTTGAGGGCACAGGAGAGTCTGTACCCAGATCCCTGCACCAGCATCAACCCAAGTTGCTGCCACCTTTGCCAAGGAGGAAGTGGTTGAATTTGACCTGGCACTTTCAGACTCCCTCATTTCCCTAAAGGAAAAGAGGGCCGGCCCCTCTCCCACACCAGGCAGACCCTGTCCCTTCTCCCTGCCACTGGACTGCCTTATGTTTGGGGCCTCCTCTCCATTCTTGCTGTCCCCTCCTGATCTCTGGCCCCTTCACCCCACTGCCTGGGTTCCTGCAGCAGCCGCACAAGCCGCCTCCTTGCCTCCGGCCCAGCTTTCTAATACCCATAAAATAGCTCCCACGTTCTGAGTGGCTGCTGCCTGTGCACAGTCTCTCATTTAACCGCACAGTCCCAGGAGGCCCAGGTCCTGTCACTAATAAGTGACAATCCTGGGGTGCTTACTCTTCGACACTTCACATGTGGTAACTCATTCAGCCCGTAGCTGCCGGGGCGGGGGTGGGGTGGGGGGGGGAGGACTGATGCCAGAGGGGCTATAAAACTAGCCAGAGGTCACTCAGCAAGTGGTGAGGAGCGTTAAGAAACATTAGCAGTATCCGGATTTTGTCGTTTCTGTGCTTAAAATGACTGCCCATCCTCACCATGGTCCTCAGAATGCACTGTGCATTGCAGAGCCAGTCCTAGCTCCATCACTGGCTCTCTGGGCCACCTTGGGTGAGATGCTGACCCTCTGAAGCCCCATTTCCTCACCTGTAAGATGAGGATGGGATCACAAGAGCGTGCAGGCCCCCGGCAGCGTCAGGAGGTGCCCGTGATGGGGGCCCAGTCTGCCCGCCGCCAGCTTCCTGGCCTTGCTTTGAACGTGCCACATAGTTTAATATCTTCATTTCTTGGCCTCCAGAGCCCCTGCACTCTCTTCTCTTTGACACAGTGCGACCACCCCTCAGGGGAGCTTCAGCATTCCCTCAGGGGGCTGGCCCTCTGTTTCCCCATTAGAAGGCAGGGACCTGCCTGGGCTTCGAACTGTCTGGAGTCCCCAGCCTCCCCTGGCACAGTGTGAAAGCTGTGGAGTGAGCTCGCTGACCCTCAGCCCGGGCTGCAGCCTTGAACCCTCGGGTGTGCGGACCCCATGAGGTCCCACATGACCCTCTTCTCTCCTTGGAAACTTCCTTCCAGGGTCCAGGATGATAGAGCCTTGAGATTCAGAACATTAAGGCTGCGGGGAAACATAAGGTTATTCAATTAGATCATTTTACAGACGAGGAAGCGGGGCCTGGGCCAGTAGAGTGTTGTGGGAAAATCCCAGGCTCTTATTTAGCCAGATCCAACTTCAAATTCCTGCTCTATCCCTGACCGCCTCTGACAGCTCAGGCAGGTTGCTTCAGTTCTCCGAAGCGTAAAACAGATGGTGGTCTCTCCCTTGAAGAATTCGGGCATGCATTCAGCAGGTGCCTCGCAGCGTTCTGTGCTGGGACGGCCCTCGGGAGAGCACCTGGCGCGTGGGGCTGCTCCACGGTGTTTGCTCATCTGGGGACTCACGCTCACCATTTCTAGCGGTGATGGGAGTTGCCTGGGGGCACAGGGACAGCGAGGCAGGGGGGCGCGGCTCAGCTGGCATTTGGAGCCGTGGGACCCCAGGACCAGAGTCGCTCACTCCTCACCTGATGTCATTTGAGATTTTCTTGTTGATTATTCGATTGTTTGGGTGACTCAGTCACAGGAAACTATAGCTGCCTCTTCTCCTGGTGGGGTTTGCTTTAACCTGACTGTTTTTAAAGGGTTTACTCGAAACAGAGGCTTACCTGGCCGTCCTTGCCTGCCCGAGCTTACCTGTGCCAGGCCCGGGATTGCAGTCATGCAAGGAACAGCTGTGCTTTGATTTATCTTGTTAAGCTCCCCAGTCACAATTGGATAGCAGATCTCTAAGCTGCTTGGAGCTTTCTGCTGGTGAGGATGGACCCAGGATCCCCAGCCCTGGAGAGGGGTTACGTGTTGCGGTCCACCTCAGAACGCAGCTCCTGATTCCATGGACTGTGCTCTGGGCAGCAGAGTTCCTGGGTGGGAAGAGAGGTCACTGGTGAGCTAACCAGGGATTGTCCAAGTGTAGTTGAGAAAAAAGCAGAAGAGTTCCTCCCCCAAGCCTTTCCACAGGTCTGTATAGGAGAAAGGCAGGAGGGGAGCCTGGGTTCTGGCCCCAGCCCTGCCATCGGCCTGCTGCTTGTGACTGTGGGCAAGACTGGTGCCCTCTTGGACCTGCCCCCCCACCTGAGGCCCACCTCCTCTCACTCCTTTCCTGGCCCTGTGGTGATGGAGTTGGAGACGATGCTCTCTGAGTGCTCTGGGCTCTGGCTTCCTGTCCCTTCCCCTGTGACTGGAGCTGGGGATGCCTCAGCTACAGAGCCAGAGAGGGGTGGGCCAGAGCTGCAGGAAGCAACACTGGGACACAGAGAGGATGGCATCATTCACTCTGCCATCCTCTTTCCAGACGGCCTGACAACAGCTGTCCCCACTTGATCTTGGCAGCCACCCTCTGAGGTAGAGAGGGTTGGTCCTCATTTCACAGGTGCGGTCACCGAGGCCATGACGGGGCGAGGTCTGAGGACACACGGGGTGGCACATGACAGGCTTCCTGTCCTGCCCACGGCCGGTGGGGGCTTCTCTGACCCAAGGCCAAGCACCAGCTTGCGGGCCCCTCCCCTTCTCAGAGTCCTCAGGTGACCAGCAGGCCCAGCGTCTCTACTTGCACATACTTGTCCACATTCAGGAGAAGCCCTCTCTAGAATGGCATGTACCACGTGGTTGATGAAGATACCACTTCAGCCATCCAGCCCTGCCTGTCATACCGTCTGCACCCTCGGGAGTAGAACCATTCTAAAGGGGTGAGGGGAGAGGTCCCTCGCCCCTCGCTCAGTGTGAACAGCTGGGGGTGGCTGAGCCTGGCCTCGAACCCAGGCCCTCTGCCTCCCGTGTGCTGCCCTGCTGGCCAGCCTGCCCACGGCTTCCCCCATCACGGTGTCTGGGCTTGAAATTCTGGGTCATCCCCACCCAAGAAGCTTTTCCTTAATTATTCCTGGGATGTACCCTCCACCAGGACTGTGTTTAAAAATCCCATCCACTAATATTCTCAGTGTCAAAAAAGACCTTGCTTGGGGCAAAACATCACAGTTAACATTTTTAGAAATTGTGAAAGATTAAAAAATTCATAAAGACTTAAAGGACATGTAAGCAGAATTTAAAACAAACTGTCCCTCAAAATGTCAGCCTCGACCTTAGCCCTCCAGAACTCACTAGAAGGTGGTGGTGGTG
>NW_006294339.1:2250786-2262830 GCF_000327345.1 Myotis davidii | reverse complement strand
GACCTGGGAGGCTGGGCGGGAGTCATCCAGGGCAGGAGGGGGTGGGGGCTGGACTTGATAAAAGGAGGGAATGGTTTCTTTTCCTGCATTCTCCTCTTCAGACCTCCTGCCTCTTTTGAATCTTTCCTCAGCCCCACTTCTCTTCCTCCCCTCTCCCCTTTTCCTCCATACTCTTCCTTGCTGGCCAGACAGCAGATCTCTGCCTTCCTACTGGCCCCTCCCTCCCTCCCCACCTGCCTTCCATTCCTCACCTTCCATCCTTGCTCTGGGCTTCCTTGGCCCTCAGGTTCCTCGTTGCCCCCTTCCTGGGCCTCCCCACTGTGAGTGCCCACCCTGTCATGGCCTTTCTGGCCCCTGTCTTCCAGGTCACCCAGACCCCAGGCCACATATGTGAATGGCAGCCTCCCGGCCACACAGCACATCAAGCAGGAGTCCCTGCCCATCTACCAGGCCATGATGGAAGCTCGGGTACCCCTGTCTGCCCACTGCCGGGCCCCACCAGCCTCTGGCCCGCACACGGACCTGGACCTCCCGGGCCGAGGCCTTGTCCACCCCACACCTTCCTGCTACCTTCTAGGCAGTGAATCCAGCCCTGGCCTGGGCCCCCCACCTGAGGCCCACCTCCCCGAGGGTGGCCTGAAGCGCTGCTGCCTCCTGGGCCTGCCCGTCACCTCCTCAGCCTCCTCCTCACCCTGTGCCTCCTCCGACATCACCTCTATCGTCCGCTCCTCCCAGACTGGTCTGGTCACCTGTGTGAATGGACTCCGGAGCCCCCCTCTACCGGGAGACCTGGGGGGGCCCCCCAAGCGGGCCCAGCTGGGCCCTGCAACCACTGAGAGTCATGAGGGCAGTTTGCAGGTGGAATCCTGCCGAAAGGCGGGCTTCCTGAAGCAGGAGCCAGCGGACGAGTTCTCAGAGCTCTTTGGACCTCACCAGCCTGGCCTGCCACCCCCCTACCCCTTGCCTCAGGTGCCATCAGGCCCGGGCCTTGGAGGCCTGGGGCTGGGCCTGGCGGGGAGGGTGGCTGGGCGGCAGGCGTGCCGGTGGGTGGACTGCTGTGCAGCCTACGAGCAGCAGGAGGAGTTGGTGCGGCATATCGAGAAGAGCCACATCGACCAGCGCAAGGGCGAGGACTTCACCTGCTTCTGGGCCGGCTGCGTGCGCCGCTACAAGCCCTTCAACGCCCGCTACAAACTGCTCATCCACATGAGGGTGCACTCAGGCGAGAAGCCCAACAAGTGCATGGTGAGTTCCCGCGGCCACCAGGCCATGTCCACCTGACCCTCACTGCCCGAGAGCATGCCTGGGCCTCCTTACCTGGGGACTGGCCGAGACCCGCTGTGCTGAGTGAGGAGGGGAGGAAGATGCTATGGATGTGGCCACTGGTCAGGATGGTCAGTGCACCCGTCACTGGGCATCTTGGCAGAGGGCCCCTCGTACTTGCCGCGTGCCCCTTCCCCACTCCAAGGCATGCTACACGGCCTGGTGTGCACATACACGGTAGGTGGTGACACACGTGCTCTGAGGTCAGAGCAGGCTCGCCAGCCTTCTCCCTTACATGCACATATTCAGTGTACCCCGTGCTGATGGCGAAATGGGTCGTGGGGCACAAGCTATCCTGCTGGGTCCTGGGCCTCCTGGAAGCCCACAGCTTGGCTGACCCTGGAAGGAGCAACGAGTCATCACGAGCATCCAGCTGGAGTTATGGGTCCCCAGGGCAGGCTTTGGGGTATGGCCAAGGGCTAACAGATAAGGCCCTGGAGAGCACCTGCAGTGTCTGCTGGGGTTTACACACACACACACAAACACACACACACACACACACACACGCACCCCTGTAGCCACGTGGGCCTCTGACCATTCTGACCATTTCTGTATCTGCTCTCACTGGTGGAAATCCGTATCAGGGGAATGTAGGCTTAGTCCCTGATATCCTCAGCTGAGCACTGTGCCTGCCACCAAGGCCCAGCCAGCCCCCCAGGAAAAGTGCCTGCCCAGAGGGAAAGGGCTGTGGAGCCACCAGTGCCCACCCATTGGGGCCTGGGTGAGGCAGAGGGAGGGAGCAGTGTGTCTGGGCTGCAGCAGTGTCAGAGCCAAGGTTGAGTTCCTCCACACCTGCGTGCTGTCACTGTCACTGGGCCCTGCCTGGCAGAGCTGCTCTGTCTGGGAAGGGGTGCAGTGGGAACAGGGGCACACATCTGTCCCTGCTCAAAGCCCAGGGTAGCTTTTGTAGGGACCAGGGAGGAGGCAGGAAGCATTGGCAACTGGCAGCATAAACTCGGTCCTGCTGGGACCAGGTGTTCGTCCTTTGGTCCCCATCTGCTTGTGCTGCTGTGAGCTGGGCATTCCCTGGCCCACCCTGTTCAACATTGAGGAGGCTGCGTCTTGAGGATGAGAAGGAGTTCACTTTATAGGCAAGTGAGGGGCAGTGAATAGCTGGTGGTGAGTGTGCTGGTGTGGGGAGGGGCGAGAGTGAGCAGGCTGAGAATTTGAGGTTACCACATGTCTTTGGTCCAAAAGTGTGCTGGAGGGTGAGCTGGTGGCCAGCCACTCTCTGGGGATGCTCCAGTTTACATGGGGTGTCACAGCACATGGCTTGCTGAAAGTCATGTTCCTGCTTGGAAGGAGAGGACCAATGGACATCACAGGCCAGGGCTGCTGGCAGACAGAGGGGTCCTGTCTCCCTCTGAGACCCTGGAGCTACAGTCCTTCATGTCTTCTTTCTAGTGGGTGATCCCACTGGTGCCTGGGAGCCTATGTGGAGGCTACACGGCCTGATTCCCGGTGAGCTGTGGTCAGGGCCCTCTCACACTAGGGCCTCCTGTGTGGAATCACAGCATCCAGCAGTGTCCATGTTGCACATTAGGGCCCTCAGAGATGATTGAGGCTTTCCTGCCCATTTTCCAGTTTGGTAAATAGAGGACTAACAAGTGGGTGAGAGAAACACAGATTACGCAGTGTAGTCTCAGGATCCCTCTCTGGGTCAGCCTGCCAGGATCTCACTTGATTCAGCAGACTCCACAGAAAGACACCGGCGTAGACCTGGCTCATGCCTGACTCTGGGTACCCAGACCCAGACCTGCCATGGTCCTTGCCCTGGGGGCACTCATGGGCAGGGATGGGTGGGAGATGGTGTGGAGATCAATGACAGGTTCTGGGATGGAGTTTGCGTGGGCTCAAGGAGGGGAGGCCCGGAAGGGCTTCAAGGAGGAGGTGATGTTAAAACTGTGTCTGTACTCACCCATTTAATCTTCATATGACTCCTATAAAACTAACAGTTTATACAGGCAAAGAAACAAAGGTTTCAGGGGGTCCAGCTGGCCTTCCACTTGCTGCTATAAAAACACTGCATCTTGCCTCTTTGAGGGTTTGGGGTGATGGTGTTCATACTGGCAAGCAGTTGCTGTGTGCTGACTGGGTGCAGGGGCTATTTTAATCGGTAACTCTGTGTGGTCCTCACACTACCTACCCTACGGGGTAGATACTCTTAGAACCCCCATTTTATAGCTAGCAATACAACAACAGTAGAGGCTAGTAATCATGATAGCAATAATACTAACAACAATAAATATCTGCTGCCCAAGGTCATACAGCTGATAACCACTGGAGTGGAATTTGAACTCACATCTTTCTAAATGGTGGTGCTCTTGTTTGTGCAAATTTTCTCCTGTTCAACTGATGATTCTCTGGGGTCATGGGGCCGGCCCTGCTGGGTCACTGCATCTGGAGATGGTAGCAGAGGTCTCCTCTGAGCTCCTCCCTGCCCGCCGTGGGAGTGCTCCCCCTTCTGGAGATGCTAGCGCAGTAGGCGACCCGTGGGAAGGGGCGGGCTCCAGCCCGCACCCAGATAAATAAAATCACCCTTCCCTGTAAAATTATTAATTTCTCATGACAGGCCTCTGCTACCATGTGCTGTAATAGACAAAGGAATTTTGGACCCGGAGCCTCTGGAGAACAGGAAATAGATGAGACACTTTGATTGAAGAGTAAATGGCCCACTAAAATAGCAGTTAATCCTTTTATTATCTTTCCAGCAGCCGTTTCCACAGTTCTTTCATGAGGTAAGCCTTTCCACCCCATCCAACTGTAACACTCGGTCCTGCAGCTGGTTTACATTTAACCTAAGTGTGAAGCCTCGCTCCGCACCAGGCAGCCTCGAGGTGTCGGGGAGGAGCCAGCTCCCCTCTGCCACGCCGCCTCGTCCTCAGCCAGGCCTGGGACCGGGACCCCCCTCGCTGGCCCCCAGGTAGACCATGCCATCCATCCCTCACCCTGCCCTCCCCTGGCTAGTCCCACCACCCAGAGGAAGCCCACTAATCTCTTTGCAATATCCTGTTATGGTTCTTACGTGGTCCGAGTTGTCTTAGCCTTATTACATTTGGGGTTTCATCTGCGTTAGGATAGCAAGGTTACGTCCAACCCAAATACTGCTGCGACGCCTCGAAGACCTTAGCTTTGAAAAGATTAATTTCTTGCTTTCTTAGGTTGGCTGTCCCAGACAGTTGGAATTCTGATTGTCTGAGACTGAAGGAATTAGCCAACTGTGTAGTTTGCTTTTCTCCACATGGAGAAAGAGAGAGGCAGAATGAAAAGGAAAACCTCTCATAGCCTTGGGTTTTATAAGAAACTAGAGGCCTGGTGCACAAAATTTGTGCATGGGTAGGGTCCCTAGGCCTGGCCAACGATCAGGACTGATCTGTGGGGCGACTGGTGGGGTGATCGGGGGGGCCCCTGCTGGGACCCGCCTTGGTTGGCATGGCGTCACCCGCTCGCCGGCCCTGCCCCCCCACTGCTGCCCATCAGAGCCTGCGGGCTTGGGGCAGCTTCTGCGTTCAGTGTCTGCTCCCTGGTGGTCAGTGCACATCATAGCGACTGGTCGCTCCACTGGTCATTCTGCCATTTGGTCGATTTGCATATTAGGCTTTTATTATATAGGATCATAATGACAACAGCCCCTGACTTTTGTGAAGAGCTTTGACCAACATTGTGAGTGCCATGTGGGAACTGTGTGTAGACAGGTGATAGCCCAGTCTGGAGTCACAAGACCTAGGGCCCTGCGTGGCCCTGCCTCTCACCAGCCATGTGACCTCAGGCAGGTGACTTGGCCTTTCTGAACTGAAGCACAGCTGGTTATTAAATGGGGCGATAATAGTACCTGCCTTTCAGGATTGTTGTTGTTAGGATGGAAAGAGATGACCTAGGGAGGCGCTTAGTTAATTCTGTCTTCCTTCATCACCATCTTCCACACTGAACATCTCAGGAGACCTGTACAGTGGCCCTAGGAGTTAGGACAGGCTCTTTCACAAAAGAGGAAACTGAGGCTTGGCGGGAAGTTAGTGATGGAGGCTGGCCTTGAGGTCAGCTAATTCCAGCAGCCTCTGCTGTTGGTGAGGTGGGCAGGGCTGTCACGTGAGCCACTGGCCTTGTGAGGTGTCCACCAGCAATGCAGAGTGCCTGCACTGTGCCGAGTGTCTGCCGAGGGCGACTGGAGTAGAAGGGCTGCTGGGAGAGGCACGGGGAGGAGGCTCTGGTCGGTGCCCCCGGTCCCATGCACAGCTGGAGCCTCTAGCCTGGCCTTCCATCCTGCCCGGGTCCCTCCACAGCTGCAGCACACCAGCCACTAGTCCCCATCCCCCTCTGTTATTGACACTGTCTCTGGTGCAGTTGGACCTGGGGCCATGGAAATGCATCCAACCAAAAGCTGATCATTATTGATTGACCTTAACCAGCCAAGACACTCGGAACACTCGCCACCTGGCTGGACCTCCTTGCTCATCTCCAGAGGGCCAGCCCAGGCCAAAGTTGCTTTCATTTCCCATAATCCTGGGGCTTCTGGCTTCCTCTTTTTGCTTTGTCCTGCTCCCCACACCTCTGAGAACAAAACCCTGGGTGCTGGGAGGGGTTTGGGGGAGGTGGAGGGAGTTGCTGTTTATTGAGATTCAGGGATTTTTATATTCTGGCTCAGTGTTGGCAATTCCCCATGCCATCTTCAGACAAAACTGGTCAAAACTCTGAGGCCCAGAGAGGCTATATCACTTCCCAAGGGCACATAGTCTGCCACCTGGCAGGGGATGGATACTGACCATATCTTCCCAGGCAGGCTATGAGCTGGGAGTCAGAGAGAGACTTGATTGGCAGGCTGGGGTCATAACTCATGGGAAGTCCTGTGAGAGAAGAGAACTAATATATTCTGAGACATGCTGTGCCCAGCCATGAGCTATCATGCCCGTTTTACAGAAGAAACGGACATTCAGAGCCCACATGGCCTGTTCTGTATCCCCTGGCTCGGCTGCCTGGACCACTCCAGAGGCCTTGCTGCCTTCCACTTACCTGCCTTTGCCCAGCCTCTTCCTTCCAAAGAGTCGGATCCCTCTGTGCCTCTTAAATTGCAGCGGACGGGTGCCTGGGCATCTGCACCTTCCCTGCCCCTCGTGGCCTGAGACCAGCCCTGAGGGTAGGACATATTTCCAGGCCAGCAGCCACCCTGACTCACCTCAACATCTCAGGCTCCATCCTGGGAATTATTTGGGAGCCTGAAGTATCTGAGCAGGCAGGTCTACCAGGAAAGACAGACCCTGAGAGGTGGTGAGGACCAGGGAGCACACACAACGGGCTTCATTGGGCAGGGAGTTTCCTGAAGGGGATGGTTGGGGAAGGTTAGTCAGTGGGAAAGTGAGCCATAAACCAGGGAAGGATCCTCCCGAAACACTTGCCTCACCCGAGGGGCAGGCTGCCCTGTGTGCAGGGCCCTGTGCTGGGAGCCGGGGTCCAGAGATAGGACTCTGTGATGGGAGACTTCTGGCACCGTGGGAAGGGCACTGCCCTTGAATCTTATGATGTTATTGCTGGACAGTGGAGGGAGGGGAGCCAGGAGCTGAGGATTTGAGGCCTGACACACAACCTTGTCCAAGTCGGTCAAGAGGGACAGGAACGTTATTGAAACACTTGTTGGGTGTTTTTCAATTTATATAGGGCTTCCCCACATGCGTGATCCCAGCCCTCAGAACATCCCTGGAGACTGGAATTATTATCCCCATTTTACAGATGGGGAAAGGGATGTCCATTTCATGCTCAAGTCCAGGCCCCAAGTATATTGTGGGTTAGATCTGAACCCAGCTCTCAGCCTGACTCCAGAGACCTTGTGCCCGTCAAGACCGCAAGCCATCTTCCAGGCAGAGGATAATCATCAGTCTTCTTACAAATATCAAGAGAATATTCAGATCTGAAACTCATTCAGCACGGCGTGACTGAGCATCTGTGTGCCAGGCCCTGGGGCTGGCTTGCTCTTGTTGCTTTGCCACAGCCCCACCCCTCCTGAGTAACAAAACCCTGGGTGCTGAGAGGGGTGGGGAAGGAGAGGGAGTTGGGGATCACAGGAGGGAATCCAAGCTAGTCTGGCCTCAGGGAGTCCTGGTGGAGCAGGGAAACCACTAGCATTTAACTAGTATTCCTAGGCCAGTGCCCCAGTCACCATGAGGGCCTGCTGCAGGTCCCTGCCTGCACGACAGGTCTTTTGCTCTGACTTGGAGGAGAAAGTGCTCATGGGATAAGGAGTAAGACATTTCACATATATAAGATAAATATGTCACCTGAAAACAAGCTTTCTTTGTGGAGGCTGGGGTTTCTGGAGTGATTAAGAACCCGCGAAGTGGAACATGATTGAAAGCCCCCGGAGAATCCTGTTGTAAATGAGCCTAGGGGGGCCAGGCTGGCCCAGCCCGTGCAGGTTGTCTGAAGCCCACCGCTTTGGAAATGGGGGTGTGAGCCTCACCTCACTCCAGGGAGGAAGGGTCTGGGTAGGAAAACCTTTCTGGGCAAAAGCAGCCTTCAAGTTGGCATCCAGATGTGTCTCGTTAACAGCCCCTCTGGGTCTCTCCTGGGATTCAGTCAGTCCTCTTGTCTACTCACTATTGGACGGGCAAGCTGAAGCTGGAGAGGCAGCGCCAGTGGCCCCATGCCACCTGGAGTTAAGAGTTAACGGTAGCCCTGGAACGCCTGCTTTTTTCCTCCCTGCCCGAGGCCGCCTCTCCTCCTGGACTCCAGCTTCTTTTGCTCCACTGGGCCGTGGCTTTTGCTGGTTCCTCGGTTTGGAATGCCTTTCCTAGCACAGGAAATGTCTACCCATCCTTCACAACCCAGCCCAGTGTCCCCTCCTCTGCTCCCGTTTCTCTGTCTCCTGCTCTTTCAGAATGCATTGCCCAAGTGTATCAGTGCTTCCTGGTGTGGCTGAGTGTCTGGGGGACCACATGTTCTTTGACACCTGGCCTGGCCGTGGAGGCAGAGGAGAGGGCTGGGTAGCCATCTGACCTCTCTGCTCCAAGGCTGTGTGAGGTTGCCTGGATCCTACCCTCCAGAGCAGTTTTCTGTGAAGTCACAAAATTAGAGGGACCTTAAAGGTGGTCATGTCCACCCCCTAATCTGGTGCTTGGAAGTTTTTCTGCAAAAAAAAAAAAAAGCCTTCACTTGAAACCTGGCTTTGCTATCTATCAGCTTGTGGTTGTGTGCACATTGGCTTCTGTCCTCTTACCTGGAGAGTTGAGGGAATGGAACTGTGGTCAGGCTTCTGTGAGATACTCTACATGAGGTGCTCACATGGAGCCTGGCATACAGTGCATGCACAGCGGATGAATCTGACTGGTCTGGGCAGTTTGCATTAGGAAAGGAGAAAAGGGAGAGTCTAAAATGGATAGTGGCCATGCTGTTGCCAGTGTCCCCAAAGGAACAAAAAAGGCTGTTTAAGTGCCAGCTCTGCCACGGACAGGCTGCATGACCTTGGATGGGACTTGGCTGTTCTGAGCCTCAGTTTCTGGAGCTGTGAAATGGGATCATGCATAGCACTCTGAGTTCAGTGGGGACCCAACAGATTAAAATGCATTTTCCCTCTTGAAGCTAAGATGCCAGCTCCACAGATCTTGGCTCACATTGGATGCCTTCCTCTTGCCCTTAGTTTAAAAAAAAATCAAACTCAAGCTTTCTGAAGCTCTGGCCTTACGGTCAGGTCAGAGCCCCAAGGCTCCCTTTCGTCATGTACAGAGTGGGAAACTGAGCACCCAGATGGAAATGGCATGCCTGGGAAGGCAGAGGAACTGGAGATAGGTGGCGTTGGAGACTCGTCCCAGCTCTGCTGCTCACTAGCTATGCAATCTTGGACAAGCCCCTTCACTCCCGAGTCTCAGTGTATGCATCTGTAAAATGCGGCTTGTGCTGCTCACTGCAGAGGAGTCTCTGTAAGAGGTGGAGGGGCTGTGCTCTGCACACTGCAGAGTGCTCCATGGAGGGGATCAAGTGGAGTTCCCAACTCCAAATCCAGTGCTCCTGCCTGGTGTGTTCTTCCCAGTTGGGTTTTCCATCAAGCATGTCACCTGTTAGCCACAGGCTCCCCCAAATGCAATTTCTGGCCTTTAGGTCTCTGCCTGCAGCTCTCCTGCCCTCTCCTCCTTCCCTGCCCAACAGCCCACCCTTACTTCATTCTCCACTCCCTTACTTCCATCTCCACCTTCCATCCCACATCATTCCCATTCACCTTCTGATGCCCACTCCTACCTCCTCTCTCCGTGATCCCTCCCTTCCCATCTTTTTAAAATTATGAGCCAGGAATTGGTGAGCCAGGGTGGACCAATAGCCAAGCACATAGGATAACCCAGAGGTCCTCAGACTTTTTAAACAGGGGGCCAGTTCACTGTTCCTCAGACATTCCACACATGTGCACTGCGGGCCCGGGATGAGTCGGCTGCTAAGCAGGACAGGCAGCGGTGGCAAAGACACCCGGCGGGCCGGATAAATGTTTTCGGCGGGCCGCAGTTTGAGGACCCCTGGGATAACCCCTCAGTTTCAAATCTCCACTCTGCTCCTTAAGCAGCTGTGAGATCCAAATAAGTCACAAGGCCTCTCTGAGCCTCAGTGTCCTCTCTGTGTAAAGGGGGAGTGTCGTGAGAATTAAATGAGATCATGTATATGGAGCACTTACCTCATGCCTGGCAAATACTTGAAAATGCATGAAAACAGGAGCTCTTGTTCCTTTTTTTTTTTTACTTTTGAGTCATCAAACCCAAGCTCTTGAAGAGATGAGAATTCCTGGGAGCACCACACTTAAGGAACCCTGGCCAAGTTTTGTGAATGCTGCTTTATGGAATATGAAAAAAATTAAGGATAAAAACACACAACCCTCTGAATTGAATTAAAATAATAAAAGGGAGGGGGTGTGGGGGGAGCTTTTGAATTGAATGTAAATGGAATTGAAATGATTCTCTTATTGGAATGAGAAAGTCAGATAGAATCAACAGTGACTCTAAGAAAGCGTCCAGACCATGTTTTCTAAGAGGGACGTCCTGGCAATGGTAAACTTCTCATGGAGAATTAATAGGCTATGTCTCCGCTGATGGCGGATGGGCTCGCTGAGCCGACTGTGTGCCTCCCTTGGGCTGCTGCCGTGACAGGCCTCAGCCTCTTGTCTTCTTCTGTCAAACAACCCCATGGCCTCGGTGACCTCGACACTTTAAGACCCAGAACCTGTGTCTGTCCCTCTCGCCCAGGAGACAGCCTTGGGCTCATCTGTATTCTCTCCCCCTCAACACAGCATTATGGATACACACTGTGCCACGTTCAATGCTAGAAGCAGGGGGTGGGTGCAGCATCAGGTGAGGGACGATCTGGTGGTGAAGGGGTTAACCCAATGCCACAGAGACTTCCCCCAGGACCTCATCAAAGCTGGGCTTTGAGGGGAGGGGAGAAGCTTTTTAGGTGCAGACCACAAGGAAAGGCATTTCAAGGAAAGGGAACAGCATGTATGAAAGTTCTGAGATGTGACACCCTTGACCCCCGGGGGAGGCATGGGCGTCGTCTGGTGCTTGGAGCGCATCACGTGCATGGGAGCTGGGAACAGAGACGGCAGAGCCTCAGAGTCAAGTGTGGGCAGCGTGGACTCTACCTGAGGGCAGTGGAGAGAGTGGTGGAGGGGTTCTGAATGGGAGAGCGACACAATCAGTGTTAACATTTCCAGTGCTGGTCATGTGGCAGATATGTTGCTGGGGGAATGGCAGTAGGCAGATGAGGCCATGGAGGCCCAGGAAGGAGCCCTCGTCCCCAGGTTCACAGAGCAGCCAGGTCATCTGTGCCTCAGACAGCAGGGCTTGGCCGTCAGCCAGGGCCTGGCACCATGAGCCAGGCCAGCTCAGCTCAGCTCGGCAAGCCTTTCGGGGCACAGTGTCTGCACCCAATTCCCTTTGGAAACAGCGTCCAGCACATTTACTAGTGGGAAACAGGAAAGGCATTTCCCATAATGTAGCTCCGTAAAGTTTGCACAACTGTTCTTTGTTTTCTCTCCATCTCCACAATAAATCTTCCTCCACTGCCAGGCCTGAGGCCAGCACGGTCTGTAAGTGATTATGGCGCTGACTCGTGCCGTGCTGCCTCCTCGCCATGCATTCGTCCGCCATGGCTAATGATAAAATGAGAGCCTGTCGCAGGACTCCGTGACCCTGCGAGTGGCAGTGTCCACAGGGCTGGGAGGTAGCCGTCCGAAGAAGCATAGTCTGCTCTTCCTCCCTCATCCCCCCCACCCCCCGCCCCGCCTCTCTTGACAAGTCTGTGTGTTGGGGACATAAGCCTCAGAAGGCAGATGGCACGGTGGTGCTGGGCTGTGCATTCCTTGAAGATGGAATGATGGGACCAAAGGTCTCTGCATGACTGCACTTCTGGGGGTAAGACCAGGAGGTCTCTGCCACCTGTGGAGCAAGGCACATGTCCCAGTCGGTTCAACTCTTTTTGTTGTATCAGAGTCAAAATGCATAGGTTTTTGAGCTGAAAGTAACATTGGCACCTTCCCAGGTATGGCAGGGCCCCAGGATGCAGAGTCTGGTGGGTAGCTCCTGTGCTCCGGGAATGCACAAGGCCACGACAGGATCCCTCTTTTACAGAGAGGTCACTGAAATCTGCAGAGTGGAAGCTACCTGTTCAGGTATCACACCTGGGACTCTACCTTATGTCTCTGGTTCCCTGCTCTGTGATTGTCCCACTGCCCAAAGCTGCCTTCTGCACCTCCATTT
>NW_006294339.1:2245898-2250679 GCF_000327345.1 Myotis davidii | reverse complement strand
GGGAGCCAGTTTGGCCTTATGGTGTCATTCTGACGAGGTTTAGTTGCCAACATAGCAACTGGAAGTCAGGAGAGTTTGGCCCCAGGGAGAAAGACCAGTTTGCTGTGCCTCAGATGCTCCCCCCACCGCAGCTCCCTTTCCTTCTCACCAGGTATCCAGGACAGGAGGAGGTGGCTCCTGGAGGCCACACGTCTGAACGCCTTGTTTGCACTTTGTTTTTGCTGATGTGGAAACTGAGGCCCATAGAGAGGATTTGGCTCATGGAAGATCACAAGCAAAAGTGATGTAAAGAACCGAGCCCAGTCTCTTGCCTCCCAGCCCAAGGAAACGTCTACTGAGTACCAACTGTGTGACAGGCCATGTGGAGGCCTGCATGTGCTGCCTCCGTCTGTACCATCACTGCCTCCCAGGCTCTGAGAGCGCTGGCTGGTGCTGGGTTTGCTCCAGAAAAGAACCTTCCCCAGGATCTCATCTGATGCTGCTCCCAAGCGCTGCGGTACCCTTTGGCAGATGGGACCCGAGGCCCAGGGCAGAGAGGTGACCCGCTAAGCCATGTGGCAGGAGATGGGTGGTGGCTTGCGCGGTCCACATGTGTCAGAATCAATCACCTTCCCTCCCAGCAGGGTCTGCTTCATGAAGCACTGCCCAGCAGACCCAGGGAGACTTTTAACTAGGGGTGGGTCTCAAACATCACACCCACGTGCGTGAGAAAAGCATGATGATGGATTGCTGGACAAAGGCCCTCACAGGCATGCACCGACCTGAGTCTTCATTTCCCCTGCCCACTCCAGTCCCTTACTGTCTTCCTGCACTGGAACCACCTGGACTGGAGGCCTCTGTGTCTTCATGTGTGTGACGAGGACTTTGAGTGTTCAAAGCCCTGAGGTCTCATGACCCTGATTCAGTCATTCTTGATAGAGAGTGTGGACCAGCGATTCAGAGCTCGGCTCCCCCTCCAGCTCTGCACTCAAACTGCCTGGCGGTTCTAGGAAAGTCATCAGACACCTTTGGGGCCTCAGTTTTCTCATCTGCAAAATGGAAGGCTTGGACTCCAGGATGCCTAAGATCATTTGTACTCAGACATTCAGACATCCATAGTTATCTCTCTGCTTTCCTAGCACGGCCCAGGTAGGATGAAGGAAATGGAGATAGGAAGGGGCAGGTGTGGGACCCACGCCGAGCTCTCTGATCTCAGGTCCTTCCACACTCTTCTCTCTTACTCCAGCCTCAGTGGGCCCAGGCTGTTCCTCAAACAGACTATATTTGTTCCCATCTCAAGCTCTTTGTATGGCCATTCTCTCTGCTTGGAATGCTCTTGCCCTAGCCCAGTGCTCGGCAAACTCATTAGTCAACAGAGCCAAATATCAACAGTACAACCATTGAAATTTCTTTTGAGAGCCAAATTTTTTAAACTTAAACTATATAGGTAGGTACATTGTTATTAACTTAATTAGGGTACTGCTAAGGCTTAGGAAGAGCCACACTCAAGGGGCCAAAGAGCCGCATGTGGCTCGTGAGCCGCAGTTTGCCGGCCACGGCTCTAGCCCCACCTCCAATGACTCAGGCCCATAGAGGTTTTCATGGAAGTTCATGTCACCTGCTCCAGGAGGCCTTTCCTGACCACCTGTCTAAAGTAGCATCTTCAGCCACTTTCTATGCTTCATACTACCTGACGTGTGTTTGTCTGATCTGTTTCCTCCACTCAAATATAAGCTCCAAGAAGTCTAAGTCTTTTTAGGTTTTGTTTCCTGCTGTGTCTTCGATGTCTGGAAGTCGTATGATCAACAAGTGTTTGCTAAGTGATTGAATGAAGAAAGGGAAAGTCTGGCCCAGTGGGGCAGACATGATGGAGTGTGCTGGCAAGGGAGTCAGGAGTCCCTGTAAGATGAGGGTTTTTGCAGCAAACTCACAGGGCTGTGGTGAGGAATTCACAGGTTGCTGTCCAAGAGGCATGTCTGGGTTGGGCCAAATGGGTAGTGTGCCCAGAGAGCCCTGCACAGCGCCTGGTGCACAGTAGGTGCTCAGCACATGTTAGTTCACTCCTCCTACCGCATCCCTCACCCTCATTTCCCTTTCTCCTTAACCTGCGGTATTAGGGTAAAGGAGAGGCCTCACCTTGAGTCCACCAGCTCATGGAACCTCAGACCCAGACAGGAACTTGGAAACCATCAGGCTTAATCCACTTATGAATTTGGAACCTGAGGCCCAGAAAGGAGATGTTCTCATCCGGGTTCCCACACTATTCCTGGGGCTTGGAAAGAAATACCCAGTCAAGTCCTCCATATAGATATTCAGTAATTAGCTGCTGTTCCTGCAGCTGTTTATCATTAATTCTGCCTCCACAGACCCTATTTTTATGACCATGGCTCAAAGACAGAGCAAGAGTACAATTTTGCATTAATTGATGACAAAAGGACTATTACAGCCAAGAATGCAGCAGGGAAACGATTAAACTACCTCAAGCAGCTACTCTAAAGTGTGGGGATGGAAGGGAAGTGGCACTTGTCAGGAATGTGCTCTCTTTGGTCTGTGTCTCAGTGACTCTTTTGATGTTAGCATTACTCGCCCATTTGATTAATGAGGAGACTGAGGCCCAGAGAAGTTAAGTGCTAAGATTCAAAACCCTGGCCTCCCACTGCTCCAGAATACCATGTGTCAGTGTGTCTCAGTAATCGAGCATGTGCTGGTCACTCCATTTTCGTTGAGCTCACCCCAGTGGACCCCTGACAAGGCACCTTAATTAGTTACTATGACTCCTCAGAAGCAATCACATGTAATCTGAGCTTTTCAGAAGCCAATCCTTTCATTTAACCTGTTCCAGGTGGGACTTGCTGAATCAAGATACTGCAGCATGAGCCCCAGGGGTCCTCATGCCCTATTTCCCGAGCCCTGCACACAGGAAGATATCTGACCTCACAGGTTGTGGAGGCAGAGAAAGGGTGGGGTGTGGGAACAGCTGCCTAGGGCTCTGGTCCTGAGACAAGTCCAGGATGGAGGGAAGGACTCTGTAGCTGTGACTACATACACTGGGCAGATGACAGAATGTGGGGGTTCCCACAGCAAGTAAGAGCTGGGTCAGGATTTGCACCCAAGTAAACCAGTCCTCAGGAACACTGTACCCTGCCCTCGGGGCTCCTGGATCCAGGTCCATGTCTAAGATCTGGGTAGTGTGCAATCCCTTATGCAGCAGGACCTTGGCTGGGCAAGCTGTTTCTTTGTCCTGTTTCAGTTTCTTTATCTGTTCAGTGGGAATTATAATCCTGTCTCATCTGCCTGGAGTTGTTTACTGCTCTTCACTCCATATCACTCTCATGACAACCTCATGGCAATGGCCACATCTTCCCAGTGAGGACACTGGGGCCTGGAGAGGTAGGGTAGCCAGCAGAAGGTCAGCAGTGATGCCTGGGGTCACTCAGGGTCAGCGATGATGCCCGGGGTCACTCAGGGTCATCGGTGATTCCCGGGGTCACTAAGGGTCAGAGGTGATGCCCGGGGTCACTCAGGGTCAGCAGTAATGCCTGGGGTCACTCAGGGTCAGAGGTGATTCCCAGGGTCACTCAGGGTCAGCAGTGATGCCTGGGGTCACTCAGGGTCAGCGGTGATTCCCGGGGTCACTAAGGGTCAGAGGTGATGCCCAGAGGCCCTTCACCTGCTGCACCTCTCCTGAGTTCTGTTGCCACTTGCCCTCTGGTGGGATGGTGTTTCTCAGGCCAGCCCTGCTCCCCCTCGGCCCCCACAGTGAGCCCAGCTCTGGGCTGGGAAGATGAGGTGTGGTCCTCGGGGGTGAGGAATGGAGGGTCTGCCGCCCACAGTCAACACCTCTGTCAGGAGGTTCTCGACTCTGCCTTCAAAGCGCCAGCTCTCTAATTGTCTCCACATTGTGCAGCCAGGAAGGTTTGTCCTGACAACGGGCTGGTGCAATCAGCCAGGGATCCCCTCCCAGCCGGCGTGGTTTCAGCCTTTCAGGAGCTGTCTGAGGTGGTTACCGCAGGGTATAAATTAGATTCACCTGGCAAGGCACACGTCCCCTGGAACGTTCTTGAAAGCTTCCTGTGGGAGGGAAATGCAGAGGAGGCCTGGGCCCTGGGGCTGGCAGGTGGGAAGTAGGAGCTTCCAGTCCTCCTGGTGAGATGGGGCCATGAGAGGGCCTCACAAGACCTTCGTGACCCCAGCACTTGGGGCTCTGGCACTTCCATAAAAAATATTTAAAATTACACTTTGTGATGGCAGTGGTATAAAGACAATATTTTCTTTGACTTAAAAGGTTTGTTTTTTTAAATTAAAACACGTTCACAGGTCAGTTGACCCTTGAACGACTGGGGTGTGAACTGCTTGGGTCCACTTACACGTGGAATTTTTCAACTGACCTCTGCAGTTTAAATCCGTGTAGTTCATGGCTCTGTTAACTCTAGGTACTGTGCCCACTGTAGCCAGTGGCTGTCAGCCAGAAGCGAGGCCTGCAGAGGCTGGGAGAGCTGGAGTACACTCTGGGCGTTGCCCCAACCCTTTCCTTCCCTGAGTTTGTTTCATCCCATGAAGGAGAATAGGTGGAGGAAACGCCAGAAAATCCCTGTGATGTTCCAGTCTGTTCCCTTCTGTTTCAGTCCATTTTGTTCCTTATTATTGAGTTCTTGTCTTCTTTTAAGAATTCCTGGGGCCCTGGCTAAGTAGCTCAGTTGGTTGGAGTGTCGTCCTGTACACCAAAAGGACACATATCTAGGTTGCAGCTTCGGTCCTGGTTGGGGCATGTATGAGAGGCAACCAAGTCAGTGTTTCTCTCC
>NW_006294339.1:2237846-2245669 GCF_000327345.1 Myotis davidii | reverse complement strand
TCCCTCCATCCCTTCTGCTCTTTATAGATAAATAAACAAATAAATAAACAAACAAATAAATTGGTGAACGCGTCCTCAGTTGAGGATTAAAAAACAAAGAATTTGCCGAAACCGGTTTGGCTCAGTGGATAGAGCGTCGGCTTGCGGACTGAGGGGTCCCGGGTTCGATTCCGGTCAAGGGCATGTACCTGGGTTGCGGGCACATCCCCAGTAGGAGATGTGCAGGAGGCAGCTGGTCGATGTTTCTCTCTCATCGACGTTTCTAACTCTCTATCTCTCTCCCTTCTTCTCTGTGAAAAATCAATAAAATATATATTAAAAAAAAAACAAAACAAAACAAAAAAAACACACAAAGAATTCATGGCACCTGGCCAGTTAGCTCAATTGGTTAGAGCAGTGGTTCTCAACCTTGGCTGCACATTAGAATCACCTGGGAATCTTTTTAAAATCCTTCTGGATTTTAAAGATTCACCCAGGTGATTCTAATGTGCAGCCAAGGTTGAGAAACACTGTCCTAGAACAGTGGTCGGCAAACTGCGGCTCTCAAGCCACATGCGGCTCTTTGGCCCCTTGAGTGTGGCTCTTCCTAAGCCTTAGGAGTACCCTAATTAAGTTAATAACAATGTACCTACCTATATAGTTTAAGTTTTAAAAATTTGTTTCTCAAAAGAAATTTCAGTCGTTGTACTGTTGATATTTGGCTCTGTTGACTCATGAGTTTGCCGACCACTGTCCTAGAGCTTCCTTGAAGCCAAGGCGAAGAGGCTTTCTGAATTGCAGGATTCTTATTGTCTGGGAAAGGAAGCAGGGCAGCCAGCCTGTGCATTAGGGCCAGCTTTGTCTGGCTATCAAATCCTCATGAGAGCGCCCTGAAGGGGGAGGCCAGGGTTTGGAACCCCAGCCTCAGTCTTCTCTGAGCCTCAGTCTCCTCGTTTGTAAAATGGATAATAACGCCAACATGAAAAGATTCACTGAGAAAACACAAAGGGCTGAGCTGCTGGAGCAGGCATATTTCTAACGATGCAGCGAGGGCGTGTGGGGTGATGATATCCTTGTCCAGTCCCAGTGGGCCCACCGGGTCACATACTAGGGGTACTTCAGGTTGTTCATTCTCCTGGGCCCTCTTGGGCTCTCATCCATCTCCTACTGACGGTGCTTGTCTCAGAGAAGAGATAACAGGCTGGTGGACTGGGCCCTGACGAAGTCCTTCTGTGCAGGGGGTGCTGTGCTGTCCTCCGTGCCCTAGGTCAGTGCAAGGGCCAGCTAAGAACAGTTTCTGTCTGTGTGCAGCTGTGTGTGTGTATTCATTCCCCACCAGGCACCTGCGCTGTGCCTGTCTGGTGCTGAGTGTTGGCTACACAGTGATGCTGACGGAGATGCTCATGGTCTAGAGCAGGGAGAGATTCAAGGGCCCCAGTTACAAATCCCTGTGATGCATCCCCTGGGGACCCAGAGGAGGGAGGCTTCTGGAGGGAAGCGAGGGAAGAGTTATCCAGGAGCAGAAGGATGGGAAGGGTATCCCAAGGAGAGAGAGCAGCATTAGAAAAGACTCTTGAGTGGCTCAGAGCATCAAGTGGGGTGGAGAGAGTGGTGGGGAGGGGAGTGGGACTAGCAACAGAGAACTTGATGGGTCAGATGGAGGAGCTCCGGCTCTGTCTGAGGCGGCTGAGGCCTGCGACCCGAGCTTGGGCTGTGAGTGTGTGTGAACATAAGTGTGTGTGTGTGCTTCCTGTGCCTCCAGAGGGCCAACATGCACACACTCATGCCAGGGGATTACTTAAAATCTCTGCTCCCCTCTTGTTAACTAACAGGTAATTACTTGATTCTAGAGGCTTTTCCAGGAACATGGTTAGTGTCTTTGGTTGCAGTTTCCCAGGGTTTAAAGACCCCTTTTCTCCAGATTTATATAGGTTGCTAGAGAGCACTGTGCTTGCATATAGTTTTCCATCTTGGCCCAAGAATTCTCTGTGCTGGGCCAGGGTGTCCAGTGAGAGCCCCTGACAAGATGCCAGGGTCAGACGGGGCCACCCACTCTGCCCCTGGAGTGACTGCACTCTTTGTTGAGAGGGTACGGGCCCCACAGCCTGTGGTCAAACCCTGGCTGAACTGAGCCCCCCTCCTCTTAACTATATTCACATCTAGACCCTAGGCAAGGCGAGGAACACAGTGCCACTCATTAATGGTGCAGCTGGAACCATGAATGTGGCTTGGACCTAAGGGCAAAATGGGGCTGCTTCCTTCACCCCTATTTTTAAAAAAATATGTTTTTATTGATTTTGGAGAAAGGAAGGGAGAGGGAGAGAGGGATAGAAACATCAATGATGAGAGAGAATCATTGATTGGCTGCCTCCTGCACACCCTTTACTGGGGATCAAGCCCACAACCCGGGCATGTGCCCTGACAGGGAATCGAACCGTGACCTCCTGGTTCATGGGGATGACACTCAACCACCGAGCCACACACCGGCCAGGCCCTTCCTCAGTACTAGGGACCAGCACACATCAGGACCTCACTAGCATCCCCAGGTGAGGGGTAGGGAGCTCCGTCCCCAGAACTAACCCCAAAGGGCAAGGCTGTGCTGTGTGACAGGGGAAGTTACTTTACCTTTCTGAAGCTTCTGTTTCCTTACTTGTGAAATGGTGTTTACTCCAGTTAGTGGGTGTCCCAGAAGCAGGCCCTGAGAGGAGGATTAGGGTACACTGGAGTGGGAGGGGGTCATTCATTCTTTTAATAGTTCTCAGTCCTTGGGATATGCCCAGCATTGTGTGAAGTGCTGGGGACAGGTGAATGGGACCTGGGAAAAAGGCAGGTGGGTGGGGAAGTTGCAGGTGAAGCTGACCAAAGATCCAGTGACATCTGGGGAAACTGAGGCTCAGAACTGTGCTCAACCAGGGCCTCACAGAGAGTGACCTCGATGGAACTCAAAGCCAGGACCACGGACGTGGAGGTCAAAGTGCAGATGGCCGGGTGAGTGAGGCCTGTCCCGGATCACAGCATCCTGCTGCCTGGAGGGCTTAAAGCTGGCTGCAGGCTGGTGGAGGGGGCAGTGAGGTCTTTGCACGGGCAAACTGGCCTGGAACAGTTGATGCTCTAATTGTCATTATCTTGCAGTTTGTGTGATAATTTGTATGGCATGGACGGGGCAGACATTATACCTTGAATGTTTGTTCCATTTCTTAAAAGTCCCCTCAGATGTCAGGCTTGCAGTCTGATCGCCAGCATTACCCTGCGCTGGCCCTGAGGGATGGGTTCAGGGTAAGTCAAGTCCATTTCTAGGAAAGCACTGAGCCCCCCACCCCCTGAGAAGCTCAGACCCTGGCTCCCTGGCTCCCTGGCTCCCTGGCTGCTGAAGTTCCCAAGTGCCTGCGAAGGCCTGTGTTTGTATATGTCTGCCTGTCTCTGGGTGCTCATCACCATGTCCCTAACTGTATATGTTTATGGGGTATGTGTGTGTGTGTGTGGGGGGGGAGTGCACACAGGTGAATGTGTGCATATGTGTATGCCTGCATGTTAGTATCTGTGGGCACTTTTAAAAAATATATATTTTATTGATTTTCTTTTTACAGAGAGGAAGGGAGAGGGATAGAGAGTTAGAAACATCTATGAGAGAGAAACATCGATCAGCTGCCTCCTGCACACTCCCTATTGGGGATGTTCCCGCAACCAAGGTACATGCCCTTGTCTGGAATCGAACCTGGGACCCTTGAGTCCACAGGCTGATGCTCTATCCACTGAGCCAAACCGGTTAGGGCTGTGGGCACTTTTGTGAGGTTGAAGTGCCGTGTGTGTTGCCGTGAGTGTTCTGGTTTGTGATGTGAACGTGCGTCTGCACGTCTGTGTGTCCATACAGCAGGTGTCTGTGAATGTGGCTCTATGAACTTGAGGAAGCCATCATTCCTCCCGGCCAGGGTGGCCAGAGAAGCAGCACTGAGCAGAGCAGGCTGGATCTGGGCCCTAGAGGTGGGTACAAGTGGGGTGGGGGCTTCTCCCCCCACTTTCCTGCCTCTGTTCTCAAAACTCAGGGGGAAAAAGATTTCAGGAGGCAGGTTCTGCTCAGTCCCAGGAAGACTGCTAAGAGGCAGGACCTTCCTGCCCCAGGGACGGAAAGGGGTGAGATCTGGTCGGGAGTGTGGGGGTAGAAGGCTGCCTGCCACTTGGCAGTTTTATTCAGCAAACATTCCCTGAAGCTGCCTATTTTGTAGCCTTGCTCTGGGCCCTGGGACACAGACATGATGCAGGTTGAGTTGCAGGACCCATAAACTAATGATGATCACCTTGAGCCTGGGTCCCCATGGGAACAATAAGAGCTAAAAGTGATGGAGCTCATACTGTGGTGGGCACTGATCTCAGCTCACAATGCGTTTGAGATGGGTACTGCCTTACCAGTGAGAGGCTGAAGCAGCTTGCCTGCGGCTTCTAAAGCAAGCAGAGGCAAGGCTAGAAGTGGAACCCACCCTGAGTCCGGAGGACTTGACCTGCCGGCCCCCTCCCTTGCCCAGCTCCAGGTGATGGTGCTGGACAGCGCCGGGAAGAGACTCCTGTCTGTCCCAGAGTTCATGTGAATCCAAGAGGCAACCATGCCATCTGGCATGCTCACTGCCGGCCATCCTCTGAGGGCTCTTTGCACTAGGCAGGTTAGTAATCACCTCAGTCCGGAGGCCACTGCACTGCCCACTGAGGATTTTAACCCACCAGGATGTATACCTCTCCTGGATGCATGGGGCTGTGGACCATGGTGCTGCCTCATGCCGTTGCTCTGCTAACAGGCTGGAAAGCCTTACCTGCTTCAGCCCACCTGGGGCCGCGGGGAGAAAGGGCAGCAGAGCAGGAGCGCCGGATGGAGAGGTGGGGTGGCCAAGTCCCTGCCCTGCCACTGTGCTTATTATCAATAGTAACAATGAAAATAGCCAACGTTCACTTCGTGCTTAATACACGCCGACACTGTGCTGGGTTAGGATTGGCTCCCAACACCCCACGGCGGGTGTCACTCTCCCCACTTTACCGACAAAGAAACGGAAGCTTAGGAAAGGGAAGAGACTAGCCAAGGCCACACACTGGAAAGACACCAGGATTTGAACTAGTACTGTTTAGCCCCAGAGCCCTTACTTGTGTTTACATTTTAAAAAATTATATCATATTTGATACATTCGAAAGAATACATGCAAATATGTGTAAGTAATAAGCCGTAGCAAAATGCGCATCCATGAATTTCTGGAACTGCTGCTCATTTTCTGTTTGGCATTCTCTGCTTTCCTTAACATGGTTTCATTACCCACATATATATCCATAAACAATGTATTGTTTGGTTTTGCTTGGTTTAAAACTTTACAAAAATAGTATCTTACTGTATGTGGTCTTTGTAATTTTTCACTTAATGTTATGTTTTTAAGATGTTATTGATGTTATTGTGTGTAGCTATTAATTCATTCGTTTCCACTACTATGCGGTATTACATTGTGTGAATAATCTAAACTTTAATAACCATTCTTTTGCTTGATGGACATTTGGGTTGTTTGAGTTTTCTGCTAGTTCACAGTGCTGCTGTGAAAATTCTTCATGTGCCTTTTTGGACCAGTGGAAGAGTTCTACTAGATTGTGTGCCTAGAAATGGAATTGCTGGCTCCGAGAATATACAAAGCACCAATTATTTTTTTTCCAGAAGTGGTTGTACCAGTTTTCACCCACACCCACCGTATATTGAAGTTCTGCTGTTCCAATTTCTTAAGAATATTGCATAAACTTGTCAGTCTGGTGGGTGTGAGATGGTATCTGGTGGTGGGCTTAATTTTCCCTTAGCTGATTACTAATGAGATTGAGCATCTTTTCATGGTTTGTGAGCCATTTCTGTTTCCTCTTCTGTGAAATGCCTTTAATGTTCTTTGCGAATTTTCCTATCGGTTGTTTGTCTTTTTCTTATTGATTCATGGGGATTCTTCATATTTTCTGCCAGTTTGTAATTTATATTTTCTTGCTTTATGGTGCTTTTCTGGAATAGAAGGTCTTAATATTTTTTTACATTTAATATTATTTTGTATTAGTTTCAGGTATATAGCAAAGCAGTTAGACAACCATATACTTTACAAAGTATTCCCCAGTATTTCCAGTACTCACATGGCACCACAGATAGTTATTACAATATTACTGACTGTATTCCCTATGCTGTACTTTACTACCCCGTGACTGTTTTGTAACTACCAATTTATACTTCTTAATTCCGTCACCTTTTCCACCCAGTCTCCCAATCCTCTCCCCTCTGGCAACCATCAGTCTGTTCTCTGTACCTTTGAGTCTGTTTCAGTTTTGTTTGTTCATTTATTTTGTTATTTGGATTCCACATATAAGTGAAATCATATGGTGTTTGTGTTTCTATGACTGACTTATTTCACTTAGCATAATACCCTCTAGGTCCATCCTTGCTGTCGCAAATGGTTAAGATTTCATTCTTTTTATGAACAAGTGATGTTCCTTGTATATATGTACCATTGTGTGTTTTTTTAATCTATTTGTCTGTTGATAGGCTGTTTCCATAGCTTGGCTATCCTAGATAATAAAGAGGTAATATGCAAATTGACCATCATGCCCTTGCACAAGATGGCCCCTCTATGTGGTCAAAGATGGCCGCCACAAGATGGCCTGCAGGGGAGGGTAGTTGGGGGTGATGCAGTTGGGAGCCAGCAGTCCCGGACTGTGAGAGGGATGTTTGACTCCTGGTTTAGGATTGGCAGTCGGACATCCCCCAAGGGGTCCCATATTGGAGAGGGAGCAGGCTTGGTTGAGGGACAACTCCCCCCACCCCCAGTGCATGAATTTCATGCACCAGATCTCTAGTTATAAATAATGCTGCAATGAACATAGTGGTGCACATATTCTTTCGTATTAGTGTTTTGGGTTCCTTCATATATATACACCCAGAAGTGGAATCACTGGATCATAAGGCAGTTCCATTTTTAGTTTTTGGAGGACTCCCCATACTGTTTTCCATAGTGGCTGTACCAGTCTGCATTCCCACCAACAGTACATGACGGTTCCCTTTTCTTCACATCTAGAAGGTCTTAATTTTAATTGAGTTGAATTTATTAGTTTTTTCCTCTACTTATTTATATTTTTTGTTTCTGTTATAAGAAATCATTCTCTAACTTAATGTCACAAATAAATCCTCTTGTATCATAATAAGAGGATTTATTTTAAGGTTTTTAAAGTTTTACTCTCCTTTAAGGTTTTGTATGGTGTGGAGTAGGAACCAAATTTAATTTTTTCCATCTGGATAACTATTCATCTAATTGGCCATCCTTTCTCCAGCGATTTGCAATGCCACCCTGTTATATATCACTTTCTATATATTTATGAATCTGTTTCTAGGTGCTCTTCTTCCATTAGTCAGTTTTCCTACCTCTGTATCAGTATCACACTACCTTAAATACAAAAGTTTTGTTTTTTTTTAGTTTTTGCTAATATTTGATAGGGAAGACCTTCCCCATACTCTTACTGCCGTGTTTTTTAAGTGTTCCTTGGATGTTCTTGGAACTTTCCTTTGTCTCTTTTAAAATTTTTTATTGATTAAATTATTACATATGTGTCCTTATCCCCACATTAACCCCCATCCCCCCTGCTCATGCCCTCACCTCCCTGTTGTCTGTGTCCATTGGTTAGGCCTATATGCTTGCATATAAGTCCTTTGGTTGATCTCTCCGCCTTACCTCCACCCTCCCCTACCTTCCCTCTGAGGTTTGATGATCTGATCGATGCTTCTCTGTCTCTGGGTCTGTTTTTGTTCATCAGTTTATGTTGTTCATTACATTCCACACATGAGTGAGATCATGTGC
>NW_006294339.1:2225360-2237067 GCF_000327345.1 Myotis davidii | reverse complement strand
ATGTCTGAGATTTTGCTGCCTGTGGATTCCTCTAATATTTTTATGGTTTCCCATCTTATGTTTAAGCCCTTTATCCATTTTGAGTTTATTTTTGGGTATGGTGTGAGTTGGTGGTCTAGTTTCATTTTTTTGCATGTATCTGTCCAATTTCCCAACACCATTTATTGAAGAGGCTGTCTTGACTCCATTGTATGTTCACACGGAGCTTTACTTTTCAATATATCTTAGAATCGACTTTACAATTTCCATTAAAAACTCCTGAGATTTTTATTGGAATTCCACTTACTGGTATTCTATAGATCAGTTAGTGAAAATGGGTCTCTTTATGATATTAATTCTTCCTGTCTATAAACATGGTCTTTATTAGTGATTTTCTGCAAGATTTTGTGTTTCTTCATATATGTATTGCATACGTCTCTTTTAAATATTTATCCATAGGTTTCTTTTGTTTTTGTTGCTGATATAAAAAGCATATCTCTTTTAAAAAAATATATTTTATTGATTTTTTTTTTACAGAGAGGAAGGGAGAGGGATAGAGAGTTAGAAACATCGATTAACTGCCTCCTGCACACCCGCAACCGGGGATGTGCCCACAACCAAGGTACATGCCCCTGATCAGAATCGAACATGGGACCCTTTAGTCCTCAGACCAACACTCTATCCACTGAGCCAAACTGGTCAGGGCAAGCATATATCTTTTTAAATTATTTTTTTGTTTGTTCCTGGTGGACCAAAATACAATTGCTTTTTGTATATTTATCTTCTACCCAGTCATGCTGACAAATTCTCTTATTATTTCTATTACTTTTTATGTGGACTCCTTTGGGATTTCTATACAGACTCTCATGTATGTGAATGATGATTTTCTTTCTTTCTTTACAATCCCTATACTTTTTTTTTTAAATCTCTTTGAAGAGAAACAGTAATAGCAGACATCTTTGTCTTGCTGCTGATTTTAAATGCTTCTAACATTTTACCATTAGATATAATGCTTCCTATAGGGTTTCCGTAGACACCTTCTATCAGTTAAAGGCATTGCTTTAAAAAAATAGATTTTATTTCTAGAGCAGTTTTAGGTTTACAGAAAAATTGAGTGGAAAGTACATAGAGTTCTCTCATATATCCTTTGCCCCCAAACACACAGCCGCCCACTGTGGATATCCGGGACTAGAGTGGTCCATTTGTTTCACTCAGGGAATCTACACTGACATCATTGCCATTCAAAGTCCATTGTTTACATTAGCGTCCACTGTTGGTGTTGCACATCTATGAGTTTAACAAATGTAGAGTGACATGTATTCACCATTATGGTCCCACACAGAATATTGTCACTGTCCTAAAAATTCTGTGCTCTGCTTATTTGTCTCCCTTCCCCCAAGCCCAGGAAACCACTGATCTCTATAGTTTTTCATTTTCCAGAATCTCAGACAATAAGTACCCTTTTCATATTGGCTCCTTTCACTTAGTAATATGCATTTAAAGTTTCTCCATGTCTTTTGATGGCTTGATGTCTCATTATTTTTTAAAGCT
This sequence comes from Myotis davidii, assembly GCF_000327345.1. Classification (NCBI taxonomy): domain Eukaryota; kingdom Metazoa; phylum Chordata; class Mammalia; order Chiroptera; family Vespertilionidae; genus Myotis; species Myotis davidii. The sequence continues at coordinate 2,235,537 of NW_006294339.1, read as the reverse complement.
GACTAATATTCCATTGCCTGGATGTACGAGGGTAACTTATTTACCCATTATCTACTAAAGGACATCTTGGTTGCTTTCAAGTTTGGGCAATTACAAATAAAATTTCTCCCAACATCCATGTGCAGGTTTTGTGTGGACATAAGTTTCCAACTCACTTGGGTAAGTACCACGGAGTACAATTTCTGGATAGAATGGTAAGGAGATGTTTAGTTTTGTAAGAAACAACCAAGCTGTCTTTGACAGTGACTGTAAAGGACACTTTGCATTCCATCAGCAATAAAGGAAAGTTCCTGTTGCTCCATGTCTTCGCCAGACTTTGGTGTTGTCAGTGTTTTGAATTATAGACATTTTAATAGGTATTGTATGTAGAGGTATCTCATTATTGCTTTAATTTGCCCATTCCGTAATGACACATGATGTGGAACATCTTCCTCTATGCTTATTTGCCATCTGGTGAGGTGTCCAGATCTGTTGCCCATTTTTAAATATGTTGTTCATTTTCTTATTGTTGAGTTTTAAGAATTCTTTGTATATTTTGGACAATATCCTTTATTAGATATGCCTTGCAAATTTTGTCTCCCAGTCTGTGGCTGGTCTTTTCATTCTTTTGACTGTGTTTTACAAAGCAGAAGTTTATCAATTAGTTCTTTTGAGGATCATGTTTTTGGTGTTTTATCTAAAAATCATTGGCAAACCCAAGGTAACCAAAAATTTCTTCTCTATTATATCTAGGAGTTCTATAGTTTTGCATTTTATATTTAAGTCTGTGATCCATTTGAATTAATTTTTGTGATGAGTGTAAGGTCTGTATCTAGATATTTTTTTTTGCATGTGAATGTCCAGTTATTCTAACACCATTTTTAAAAAAGACTCTCTTTTTGCCATTGCATTAACTTTTCTTCTTTGTCAAAAATCAGTTGCTTATATTTATGGGGTGTCTATTTCTGGGCTTTTTATTATGTTCTGTTGATCTATTTGTCCATTGTTGTGCCAATACCATACTGACTTGATTACTGTAGCTTTATAGTTAGTCTTTTAAAAAAGTTTTTTAAATATATTTTTATTGATTTCAGAGAGGAAGGGAGAGGGAGAGAAAGATAGAAACATCAATGATGAGAGAGAATCTTTGATCAGCTCCCTCCTGTATGCCCCACACTGGGGATTGAGCCTGCAACCCAGGCATGTGCCCTGACCAGGAATCGAACCATGACCTCCTGTTTCATCGGTCAGTGCTCAGCCACTGAGCCACACCAGCCAGGCTCTTTATAGTAAGTCTTGAAGTCAGGTAGTGTCATTCCTCCAACTTGTTCTTCTGCTTCAATATTGTGTTGGCTATTCTGGGTATTTTGTCTCTCCATATACTTTCAGATCAGTTTATCAATATCCACAAAATAACTTCCTGACATTTGGATTGGGGTTGTGTTGAATGTATAGATTAAGTTGGGAAGAACTGGCTTCTTGGCAATATTGAGTTTTCCTATCCATAAACATGGAATATCTCTCCATTTATTTAGTTCTTCTTTGATTCCTTTTATCACAATTTTGTAGTTTTCCTCATATACAGCTTGTGCATATTTTGTTAGATTTATATCTAAGCATTTCATTTTGGGGGAGTGCTAATGTAAATGGTATTGTGTTTTTAATTTCAAATCCATTTTTTCATTGCTGGCATATAGGAAAGTAATTAACTTTTGTGTGTTAACATTGTGTCCTGCAACCTTGTGGCTATTGCTTAATTAGTCCTAGTAATTTTTTTTATCAATTCTTTTGAATTTTCTACATAAGCAATCATGTCACTTGTGGGAAAAAAAAGGACAATTTTATTTCTTCCTTTTTAATCTATATTCATTTTATTTCCTTTTCTTGCCTTATTGCACTAGCTAGGACTTCCAGGTTAATGTTGAAAAGGAGTACTGAAAGGGGACATTGTTGTCTTGTTCAACGCATTCCTTTTTATTCCTAATTTGCTAAAAGTTTCAGAATATATGAGCATTGAATTTTAGCAAGTTGTCTTTCTGAATCTATTGAGATTATCATATATATGTTTAACTACTTCAATTTGTGAATATGGTGAATTGAATTTATTGATTTTTCTGATGTCAATCACTCTTACATTCTTAGCATCTATCCAACTTGATTTATATCACTAAATTCATATTTTTACATCTTTGTTCATGAGTGATACTTGCCTATAGTTCTCCTTTAACATACTTTGCTCATTTGATATTGGTATTAGGGTTTTATTGACCACATAGATTGAGTTGGGGAGTAGTCTTCTTTGTTCTATTCCTTGAAGAGGTTGTATAACATTGGAATGACATGTTCTTTAAATATTTGGTGAAACTTGCCTACAAAACTATCTGAGCCTGATGTTATCTTTGTGAAAAAATGTTAAACTACTGTTCCAATTACTTTAATTGGCATAGAACTATTAAGGCTTTCTACTTCTTCTGAAGTCAGTATTCCCTCCCCTAGGATTTTATCCATTTTGTACGTTTTCAAATGTATTGGCATACAGTTAGTTATAGTGTTCTTTTATTTTTTAAATATTTGCTGCATCTGTAGTTATGTCTTCTTTTTTATTCCTAATATTACACTTTGTGTGTGCCTTCTCTCTATTTTTTTAAAACTCACTTCACCAGAAAGTTTTTCTCTATTAGTCTTTACAAGAACTAATTCCTGGCTTTGTTGGTTCTCTCTATTGTATCTTTGTTTTATACTGCATTAATTTTTCCTTTTATATTTATTAGCCTCTTCCTTTTATATATTTTTTACTTTATTTTTCTGTCCCTTTTCTAGTTTCTGAAATGGATTGCCTAGCACATTAAGTTTCAGACTTTCTCTTTTTCTAAATAAAATAAATTTCTCTTTTAATGTTAATTTTACTGCCTCTCAGAATTTTTATATGTAGTGTTGACATTATAGTTCATTTCCATTGTAATGCTTTGATTGACCCAATGAGTATTAATTTACAAACATAGGGAAATATTTTTTCCTTTTTGCTATTGACCTCTAATTTAATTTCACTGTCGTTGAACATTTATTTGTATAATATCAGTTACTATGACTGTATAAAGAAGGTTTTTGTAAATGTTCCAATGTTCTTGAGAAGAATGTGCACACTCTATTTTTGTTCAATAGATCAAAAGTCTTGTATTATTCCAAATTTCTGAAGCTTTACTAATTTTTTCTTTGTCTGACCTATTAATAATTGAGATGTTGAAAACTTCCACCAAGATTTGAGGTTTTGCATTTCTATTCATATTTGCAACATCATTAGATTCCTGGAAGTGTAAAACTTTTATCATTAGATAACTCTATTCCAAACCATTTTAATATATATATTCTTTATTAATTTCAGAGAGGAAGGGAAGAGGAGAGAGATAGAAACATCAATGATGAAAGAGAATCATTGATTGGCTGCCTCTTGCACATCCCCTTCTGGGAATCGAGCCTGCAACCTGGGCATGTACCCTGACCAGGAATCTAATCATGACCTCTTAGTTCATAGGTTAATGCTTAACGACTGAGCCACACTGGCCAGGCCCCTAATCATTTTTTGTTTAAATTCTACTCTGATATTAACGTGGTTATGACATCTTTGGGATAGCATTTGCATGGCATATTTATTCTATTCTTTAACTTTAAACTTTTTCATGTCCTTATGCTTTAGGTATCCTATAACAGGCAGTCCTCGGGTTATGTCAGACTTGATGTATATTGTTTCGTGGTTACGTCGCCATCTCCTATTTATTTATATAAAAAAAAGTTCCGTCATTTCGATGTATGTACATATGTGCTTTATGTTTTTTATTACTTATTTACCACAAGTAAAGGTCAGGAATTGTTATCTTTCTTTTAAATTATTTTTTACTGTTTCACTTCATTACTGCTGTGTATGTGTTCCATGTGGGTGATGTAGGTGCTTATGTAGGTGGGTTCTGGCTTACGGCAAAAATCGTGTTGCGTCGCGCCATAGGAACTGATCTCTGATGTAACTCAAGGACCTACTGTATAATAAAAGCCTAATATGCTAAGTGTCTGGTCATCTGGTTGGCCGTTCAACCAATCAAAGCATAATATGCTAATGATATGCTAAGGCTGCTCAACCGCTCTCTCTGATGTTCACTGACCACTAGGGGCCAGACACTCCGACTGGTAGGATAGCTTGCTGCTGGGGTCTGGCCAATCGGGACTGAGCGAGATGGGCCAGACACGCCCTGGAGCCCTCCCATGATCCCTCCCCAGCTGGCCAACCTCCCGCATCCCTCCCTGGTCCTGATTGTGTACTGGTGGGGTCCTTCAGCTTGGCCTGTACCCTCTCGCAATCCGGGACCCCTTGAGGGATGTTGGAGAGCCAGTTTCAGCCTGATCCCTCAGGCCAGGCTGAGGGACCGCACTGGTGCACGAATTCGTGTACCAGGCCTCTAGTGTTTATTATAAGTAGCAGATAGTGGGAGGTGTGGTTGTTTTGTTTCTTTAGCTCATTCTGACGAGCTCTTTTTTAAATTTTAGTCCATTTTCGATTACTGTGATTACAATGTATTTGGATGTGTTTCTGATAGCTTACACTTTGCTTTCTATTTTTGCTCTATCAATGCTTCCTTTTTTGTTTGTTTATTTTGGCTCTGTATTGTTGTTATTTGTCTTGTTTTATTTTGCTCTTATTAAGGGAAAGTTCCCCCCTCCCACCCCTGGTTAGAACTTTCCCCCTCTGCTGGTTTAGAAGATATGCACTTTGATTGTTTTATTTTAGTGATTACCTTGAATTTTTATCATGCCCCCCCCCCCATTTTTTTTGCTTTTTAGAAATTTTAATTTTTTTAGAGCACTTTTAGGTTCAAAGCAAAATTGAGAGGAAGGTTTAAAAGTTTTTATATACCCTCTGTTCCCATGCATAGCCTGCCCCATTATAGCAATATCCCCCACCAGAATGGTATATTCATTACAATTTTATCATGCTTTATTAGCCTAAAGTAATCTAAAGTTAATACCTTAATCCCTTCCCCAGCAATTCAAGAACCTTAGAACACTGTCTCTAATTCCTCCATCCAAACTTATACCCTACTGTTGTGCATATTTTAGTTCTGTCCTTGTTTCAAACACAAATTAGAGAGCTTTATTATTTTATAAGACAACTAGAGGCCCGGGGCATGAAATTCATGCGGGGCGGGGCGGGGCGGGGGGGGTTGTCCCTCAGCCCAGCCTGCACCCTCTCCAATCTGGGATCCCTGTCACAATCCGGGACTGCTGGCTCCCAACTGCTCGCCTGCCTGCCTGCCTGATTGCCCCTAACCACTTCTGCCTGCCAGCCTGATCACCCCCTAACCACTCCCTGCCAGCCTGATCAATGCCTAACTGTTCCCCTCCTGGCCCCCAACTGCCCTCCCCTGATGGCCTGGTCCCCCTCAGCTGCCCTCCCCTTAAGGCCTGATCGCTCCCAACTGCCCTCCCCTGCAGGCCTGGTCAGCCCCAACTGCCCTTCCCTGCAGGCCATCTTGTGACCACATGGGGGTGGCCATCTTGTGCAAGGGTGTGGTGGTCAATTTGCATATTCTTTCTTTATTATATAGGATGTTTATCTCTACTTATGTATTTACATATTTTAGAAATATGTTTACTGAATTTTAGAGAGAGAAAGGGATAGGGATGCAGAGATAGAAACATCAATGAGAGAGAAACATCATCAATCAGCTGCCTCTTCCATGCCTCCTACTGGGGATTGAGCCTACAACATGGGCATGTGCCCTAACCTGGAATTAAACCAGTGACCTCTTGGTGCATGGGTCGAGGCTCAACCACTGCGCCACACAGGCTGGGCTACATATTAACAAATATATTTGCCATCATTATTTCTTGCAAATTTTAGATTCATTCTCTCTCTCTCTCCCTCCCTCCCTCCCTCCCTCTTTCTCTCTCTTTCCCCTATTTTGAAAGATAGTCTTTAGAATGCCCAGCTCTAGGTTGGCAGTTACTTTCTGTCAGCACTTTGAAAATATTATTCTATTGCCTCTGACTTCCATTTTGTTGTAGAGAAGCCTGTTGACATAATGTCATTCTTTTGTGGGTTATCTATGTTTTCTCTCTATTCCTTTTATGATCTGTTTTGGTGTTCTGAATTTTCACTGTTCTCTAAGTGGATTTCTTTTTTCCACTCTTCCTGCTACTCTAGAAAATTCTCAGCCATTGTCTCTTCAAATATTGCCTCTTTCCATTCTTTATTGCATTTGAGGCTTTGATTAAAGGTATAGTGTGCCTTCTTATTCTGGCCTCCATAATTCTTATTTTCTAGCTCTGATCTAAATTCTATTTGCTCTTCCAGTTCAGCTGTGTCTAATCTGCTATTTCACCTGTTTTGGTTTTTAAAGATTTTATTTCAGCAATTATATTTTTAATTTTTCAAAATTCTATTTGATCCTTTTCAAATTTCATTGTTGTTTTTGACAGTTTCTTACTACCTGTTCATATTTTGTGATTCCATCCTTTATTTCTTTAAACATTTTGCCTATAATGGTTTATATTCTAAGTCTGATAGTATTAAAATGTGAATTCCTTGAAGAAGGAGGCGTCTAATTTTGTGTTTTGTTGTTCCTTCGGGTCCCACTCTGCTTGTCTCCTTGTGTGCTGGGTAATTTTGAGTGTGAGGTGATGTGTTTAATCTTCATCCCTGGGCATTCGGGAGGCCTCCATTGAACATAATTCCCTCCCTAGAGGATTAGCATTGGCTTTTGCCAGAAGCCAGGGAGAACTCAGAACCAGTCTAGGAGCTGCAGCCCTGATGTCAACACCTGCTTCAGGGCACCCCCTTACCCCCTCACCAGTCGAATTTTAGCTCATGCGTCCTTCTTTTATTTCTCCCCTGGCCTCTGAGATTTTCCTACCTGTTAGGATACAAGCAGCTCAACAAAAACTATGTTTTATGCATAATCTGGTCATTTTGCAGAAGAAGGGTCCAGAAACAAAGCCTCAGTTTCCTCATCTATAAAATGGTCACCAATAATAATAACAGTAATAACAACTACCCCACAAATTGTCGTAAGAATCCTAGGAAATTATATACGGCAAAGCATCATAAAAGTGTTACTTTAAGAACAATTGCCATATGTTGTTGATATTTTATATTCTTGAGTGCTTTACATTCACTTTTATCATCTCATCCTTCACCAGACCTGGTTCATCATCACCTCCATTTTACAAACGAGAAAATTGAGGTTTTAAGTGGTAAAGGTTCTTTCGCATCATGGTTATTACGATCATATTGCTGTGTTGTTGGTGGAGGAGGTGGAAATGAGAATACCTGTGAGCATCCCAGGGACTAAGGGAGTGGAGTGGGGCCTGCCCATTGGCTGAGGGGCAGTGAGGTGCAATGGAGAGTGCTGGACTGTGACTCAAGAGAAAGGGCAGGGTTGTGGCTCTGATGGGTCCCTGCGGGGTGATCTTGAGCCAGCTCAGCTCATGGTCTGAGGTGCTGGCTACAGGAATCTCAGTCTGCTTGTCTCTTAGGAGTAGAGGAGTGGGCGGTGGGGGCAGGAGTGTGTTTCTGTATGTCGTAAGTCCCCATAGAGGTGTGGCCCGAGTTGTTCCCTGGTGGGTTTCATTCTCCAATGTCCCCAGCTCCTTCTGCGTCTCATCCCTGTGGGCAGTGGAGTTCTTGGTGCCTGTTTTCTGTTCACCACTAGCTTGAAGGCAGGCACTGACTCTTCTCGGCTCTTTGTCACCTGGTAAGGGCCGGACACACCATGGGTGTTCAGCAGATGATGGCTACAGGACTAAACAATGGGTCTTCTTTACCGCATCATGCGGGGAAACAACAGCATCTTGTAAGCATCTGCAGGGTCACCTGGGACGCTCACCCCTTCCCCTGTCCTAGGATTGGGTTCTGGCATCATCCCCCACTGAAGCACTCTGTGGTGTTGCCCTCATAACCCCTGTACTTGTCATTCCTGGTGGACAGATTTTTGGTTTGGCACAGACACGCTCTGTAACCCATCCTTCCTTCATGTGTGACGTGGACAAAGCCTTTGGGACTAGGAAGCCTGGGTCCAAACTGTGGCTTCTCCGCTTGCTGGCCCTGAGGACAGATGGCATAACCTCTGTGAGCCTCAGTCTCCCTGCCTCTGAAATGGGGAGAGCGAAGCCAGCCGCCCAGGAGTGTAGCAAGATTTTCACACTCCAAGTAGTTCATGGGAAGGGTGGGTTCCTCCCAGTCTCCCTGGTCGGCCTCTGCACTTGCTCTTTGCCGGCATGTTCCACCCAGCAGAACGCTCTGGCTTCCACAGGCCTGAGCGTCTTTAGCTCCACACCTTATGGCAGTGGTTCTCAACCTCTGGCCCTTTAAATACAGTTCCTCATGATGTGACCCAACCATAAAATTATTTTCGTTGCTACTTCATAACTGAATGTTGCTACTGTTATGAATCGAAATGTAAATATCTGATATGCAGGATGGTCTAAGGCGACCGCTGTGAAAGGGTCGTTTGACCGCCAAAGGGGTCGCGACCCACAGGCCTAGAACCGCTGCCTTAGGGTGACAACTCCGTGGCCTGCTGGGTCCACCAGCTCCCTTCGGCCCCAGCCAAGCCCAGCATGTCCTTAGGCTTTCCCAGTGCGGGCCGGGCCCCCACGCCAGGCCTGTTGCCCTAGTTCTTGGCCGGCTGGGAGGGAGCTGCCAGCCAACTGTTTACCTTGGGAGCATGGTCTCCTCTCTGGCAGCGTTTGCCAGCCATGGAGTGAGGGCAGATTTATGAACTTGGTCACACAGAAACTATTTAAGGCTCTGGTTGGCCAGCAGTAATGTAAAGACATACAGTGCCTGTTTGAGAAAAGATTGCGTTTAGGTGCCCACACTTTGGTCTGATTTACAGTGTAGGCCAAGGATCCAATTAGCGTTCACAGCCGTCTTTTAGCTGAAATCCAGTGCCTTCCAGGATTATGCAGACTTTCCAAAGCCTGGACTATGATGAAATTATAGCTGAAGGCTCGTAAAGTCGTTCACCGTTTATAAATGCAGTATATTCTTAACTGCCCCGATGCTCAGCTTACCTGAAAGGCCTGGAGCCCTTGTGGCCTAGCTCTTTGTTAAAGTGACCCCAGGAGATTATTGGAAAGGAAAACCTGGTAAGTTCTTCCTGCCTCTTTACGAATTGCTATGTGACCTTGCACGCACACTGTTTACCTCTCTGAGCCTGTATTTCTTCGTGTATAACTTGACGAGTATGGCAGCATGTGACTTAGGAAGGGTACTAGACACTGCCTTATGGGAATCAAGCTAGGTAATGTCTGCAGATACCTGTCACAGACCCTGGCACACAGTAGGTCTCAGTAATGGAGTGTATGTTGGAGCTTCTATAAGGAACAGAAACCCAGTTGGGGGCTGGCCTCTTGGCTGGTACTATGCCTGGCTGTCTGGTTGCCTGGCAGGGGCAGAAGCAGGGGGCAGTAGAATGTAGTATATATTACCTGTGGTCCTTCAGGCAGCAGGGCCTGGAATGGGTAATGGATGGGCTGGGTGGATGCTGTACCCTGGAGTCAGACCACAGACTCATCACCGCTACCAAGAGCTACTTCTGAGCAGTCTACTGAGCGGGCTGTGTGATTGAGGCCTTCTTAAAGCACCTTCTGTTTGCACAACTGCCCCAGTGCCCAGCACAGTGCTGGACTCAACAGGCCCTCAAAAATGTGCTGCAGTCATGGTGAAGCCAGCCAAGCTGATGTGCCCTTAGGCCAACCAGACCAACCCAGACCCTGTCTCCAGTCTTCGCTTCGGCTTCTGCCCTCGGGGCATTGGAGGGAAGCTGATATCAGGTCTGCATGTGGACAGGTTTCTGACGATCAGAACTGTCCACCAGTGGAAACTTGTCTCGCCAGCAGGGAGCGAGCTCCCGTCACTGAGGTGGGAGCAGGCTGAGTACTGCGAGGGGACTCATGGCCCAGGACAGAAGAGCAGAGATGCACACTAAGGACGTCCTGCACTGCTGGGGTCCAACCCCAGCAGGTCCAGGGGTCCCCAAAGGTGTGGACGGAGTCGGCAAAGAAGGAATGACATGGAGACAGCGTACAGTTGATCAGCAGCCTTGCCAGGATCTCTAGCCACAATCTTCAGCCAAGTTCTGTGTCCATGTTCTCTTGCTAGGTTCTCCAGCCACGATCTCCAGGTTCTCCAGCCAGGTTCTGTAAC
>NW_006294339.1:2222309-2225207 GCF_000327345.1 Myotis davidii | reverse complement strand
ACCCGCCTGGCACTTAGTTAAGAGGTTTTATTCCCTCCCTAACTTCAGGGGAAAGTCTCTACCTGGGGAAACAACCTTTCTCGGAGAGGTGACCTTGGTTAAAACACATAGTGCCAAGAAGGTGAGCAAATATATTAAGAACAGTATGCCATATGTGCCAGGTCCCTTGAAACAGCAAGGATGGACCGGCTCCCGGCACTGCACATACAGGGTCCTCACGGGTTCACCCAAGGGGAAGGTGCCATGCATTTGATTGCTCACTCAGCTTTATTGAGAGCTCCTCTGGGCTGGTGCCGGGCACCATGACATGGAGGGACACCCTTGACCTTGCCCCAAGTCTGGTGGGGAAGCCACACACTAAAGTCGGGGAAGTAGACATGTGGGTTAGCCTGAGAGGTGGGAGCTGGTTCAGAAGAGAGGTGGGGACAGTGTGCGGGAATGAGTGCCATGTTCTGGGATTGACTGGGAGTCTGCTGGGCCAGACCAGACGGCCCTGGTGGAGAGCAGCGGATAGGAGACTGGAAAGGCCAGCTGGCTGGGGCTCACAGCCTAAACCAGCCGTGGGCAAACTACGGCCGCGGGCCGGATACGGCATGTTTGAAATGAATAAAACTATTGAAAAAAAAAGACCGTACCCTTTTATGTAAAGATGTTTACTTTGAATTTATATTAGTTCACACAAACACTCCATCCATGCTTTTGTTCTGGCCCTCCGGTCCAGTTTAAGAACCCATTGTGGCCCTCGAGTCAAAAAGTTTGCCCACCCCTGGCCTAAACGCACACAGAGGACTTGGGGCATTGTCTGGAGATCTTGTAAGAAGTGCTATCATCGGTGGCTCTTCAAAAGGTCACTGATAGTGACAGGAGGCTGAACCCCAGGGAATGGCATCCAGGGTGACCCTGGGCTGCCCTCCCCACACTGGGCCCTTTGAGAGTGTCCCTGTGGCTCACCACCCCTCCACGCGCTGCTGCACTTCCTGAACCCAGGCTCCAATCACACTGTTTACACATCATGTGCGTTTGACAGTGTGCCCTTCTAGCCTGACAAGCAGTGCCCATGCAGGCCTGGCACTGCCAACCCTACCGGCCCCATCCCTCCTCATCCAGAGCTCCGGTCCCCATCTTATTTTTGGCTCCGTTCTGCTTTGATTTGGGCTCTTCTAAGGATGTTTGATTGGCAGTAAGTGGAATAAACCATAAGCTCATGCAAAAGGGAAGCTTATTTGTGTGTTTTCTGCTGTTCTGTTAACAAAGACTTCAGAGAGGCATATGGAACGGATAAGGGATTATTTAGAAATCAGAAATTTTGCAAGAGACTGGAAAGAACTTGACAAAAACCATTTAAGTACTATAACGTGCTTCATTTGAAAAAGGTATATATTTACTTAGTCTGTCTGATTTTACAGGAAGTGAATTAGGGAGGCATTAAGAAATGGGATTGGAGTGACAAGATATTTCATGGTTGCTGCTTGGCGGTACCCCGCGCCCATGTGGTCTACTCTGTGTCTGTTTTAAGGAACACCTGCAGGGTCAGAGGCTGCCCTCCCCACCGGCCTCAGCCACAGAGTGTGGATGCTCTGCATCTGGGTACCGGCCGCTCCCCACCCCTCTCCTCCAGAACCCCAATAGGCTGTGTGGGCTCTTCCTCACTTCCTTACATCTACCATCACCTTGAGCTGCTTGAGTCAAATCCCAGTTGCTACTCCTACTTGTACCTGAGTGACATGGAAGTTAGACGGTGCTCTGTGCTTCAGTTTCTTCCTCTATAAAGTGGTGTTAGCGCCCCCGCTGGGGCTGTCTGGGTCCGTGATGACAGAATGTATAGTGTCCAGGGTATCCAGCAAATAAGACCAAAAGAAATCGCTTTTTTCCAGTCCCAGCCCTGGCCGCAGGGTCGCCTTGGGATTAGGGAGGTGAGCAGGGCTGTGGTGCTGGCCTGTGCTGTGCACACACCAGCTGAGCTCCAGGCTGCTGTCTCTGAGGGTGGCCACATGGGCTGTGGGTGGTGGATGAGCATGGCCCGCAGCTCCTCCCCAGCAGGGAAGCAGATTCTCTGCATTTTGACTGAGTGCTGCTTCCCAGTGGGCCTGGCCCCAAAGTTGAGTGTGAGCAGCCGGCAGGGCAAGGGCTTTTATTTCTCTGGTGGCTACTGAAGCCCAACAACATAGCCTCAGTCCCACGGACCACATGCACGCACGCCCACAATATACCTGCACACACAGCGCACGGCCTCTCATCCCGTTTGGTCCCTGCTCTGTGCTGCAGGCAGAGAGGCAGTGCCCTGCCACCTTCAGCAGCTCAGAGCCACGCCAAGGTCTGAGGTAAAGGATCTACAGAGTCATTGTGCCCAGGAGACCATCTTAGCGCAACACACTGCTTTGTAGGGGAGGGAGTGACCTAGTCACTGACGGGGAGGGGGCGGACAGTTTTTGGAGTTGAGAGTCCCTGTGGAGCTTTCTGGAGCATGCCAGCCCTGCGGTCACTGAGCCTGGAGAAGCCACAAGTGGGCAGCACTCAAGTCTGCCCAGAGAGAGCTGCAAGGGCCGGGAGCTGCCAGCTCCTCTCAGATCCCCAGGTCTCCTGCCTTCTTTTTTTTCTTTTTTTTAAAATATATTTTTAGTGATTTCAGAGAGGAAAGGAGAGGGGAGAGAGATAGAGAAGGAACAATGATGAGAGAGAATCATTGATTGTCTGCCTCCTGCATGCCCCCTGCTGGGGATCCAGCCGGCAACCCTAGCATGTGCCCTTGACTGGAATCGAATCCGGGACCCTTCAGTCTGCAGGCCGATGCACTATCCACTGAGCCACACCAACTAGGGTGTCCCCTGCCTTCTTTTCCGTTCTGTACCCCGGAGAATGTCCTCTTCCAGCCTCACAGCCCTGATGGAGGCTGGGAGG
>NW_006294339.1:2200210-2222229 GCF_000327345.1 Myotis davidii | reverse complement strand
ATCAGCGGGGTTCTCAGGGTGGGGAGCCTTCCTGAGCGTCCCGAGGCTGTGGCTCTCAGGAAAGTGTCCCCAGTTTGTCAGAGCTGGCTCCCTGGGGCCTGATGACAGGTCAGGATTGGTGGGATCTGTATAACGGTCTCCCTGATGTGACCCACCCACACCCAAACCTTTGCCCAATGTCCTTGTCACCAGAAGGTTCCAACCTGAGTGCAAATCAGCATCAGAAGAGGAAACTTGGCTGAAGTGATGAGCTGCTTGATGAGTCCTGTGGTGTCAGACTAGTCACGTCCTGGCTCCTCCTCAGATTTGCTGTGTGACCTGGGGCAAGTCAGCTACCCCTCTCTGAACTTTGGTTCCCTTGCTTTTACAAGTTACACACATAACCTGGCCTCTCCTGCCTGCCACTGCCTCAGTTACCCAAACGTGATCCCACAGGGCTTCTTAAAGCACCTTCTGTTTGCACACCTCAAATAAAGGGCTTGGGTCCAGTCCCTCTCACCATGTGATCTCAGGTGATGTTCCACCTCTTGTGCCTCAGTTTTCTCACCTGACAAAAGGAAGTTGCCCTCCTTGAGACCTCAGCTCAGGTGCTCCTGTCACATCGCGGCCAAGTGCTGCTTCTCATAGCACTTGCACAGTCAGACGTTACCTTTTTTTTTAAAATCATCACCCAAGGATATTTTTTCCATTGATTTTTATTTTTACTTATTTTATTTTATTTTTTTTTTAAAGAGTTAAAGGGGAGGGAGGAGGACGGAGAGAGAGAAACATCGATGTGAGAGAGACATATCAATTGGTTGCCTCCCACACGTGCCCTGACCGGGAATTGAACCTGCAACCCTTCCATCCTAGGGCCTATGCTCTAACCACTGAGTAACCAGCCAGGGCAGACATTATCTTCTTTATTTGCTTACTTGGTTGGTATCTGTGTCACCTCCGCATATGAACTGCACAGGGGCAGAGGCCATATGTGTCTTACTTATTCACCCTTGTGTCCCCAGCGTTTTATAGGTTGGATGGATGATGGATGGGTGAGTGTGTGCATGGATAGGTCACAGTTGGATGGAGAGCTGGTGGATGGATAGGAAAAGGCTGCCTCAGGTGGGGGCACCATCTCAGCAGGTGTGTACGCCAAGGGCAGTGGTCCGTGTCAGGGAGCTGTGGACTGGATTCCTGCCAGTCCTTCCAGGCCTGGCTGTGCTTTCCTGGTGTACCTAGAGCTGAAACACAGCCCGTGTCCATCAAGGCTTCCATGGTGGGGTTGGCTGTCTCTGCCAGGCCAGCCAGTGTGGACCAGCTGGGTGGGGTGGAACAAACAGAGAAGAGAGGCAGAAAGGTCGGTGGTCCTCCTGCTCGGGCTGTGGAATCAGCTCGAATATCAGCTCTGCGTTGACTTGGTTGGGACTTGTCCCCAGTTGAAGGCTTGAACGAGTTGCTTATTACCTCTAAGCTCAGTGTCTTTGTATATAAAATGGAGATAACACTAGTACTCACCCCCCAGGGTTGTTGATTAAATAGGCGTCTCCTTTTCTGTTGCTGGATAGTTTGTCTCTGCATGGCCAACTTCCTCCTGCAGGGTTGTTGATAAAAATAGAGCCCTAGCCGATTTGGCTCACTGGCTAGAGCATCAGCCCATGGACTGAAGGGTCCTGGGTTTCATTCCAGTCAAGGGCCCGTACTTGTTGCAGCTTGTGGCCCTGGTCAGGGCCCATGTGGGAGACAACCAATTGATATGTCTCTCACATTAATGCTTCTCTCTGTCTCTCCTCCTTCCTTTCCACTCTCTCTAAAAGTCAATGGAAAAATATCCTTGGGGGAGGATTAACAAATAATAATAAAATATAGAAAAACCCTCCTAGAGATAGTCTCACATGAGGCTGCAGTCCTGGTCCAGCCAGCTCTTCCTCCTGCCTCTCGGCCTCCAGGAGGGATGGAGGGGGGCCTGCGGAGCATCCCTGGGAACCAGCGAGGGGCTGACAGGATGGATGGTGGAGGAGGGAATGTTCCTATTAGGCCATGGAATGTTTGCTTTTCTCTCTAAGAGCTGGTTGTGGTCATGTAAATCACCCCGGAGGAAAATCAGAGGGTCCTCAAACGCATCTGTTGGCTTTTATAAAAAAAAGAAAAGAAACGAAAGACAACAATCTTTGTGGTTGGCTTAAAAGTATTTTAATCACCAATGAACAAGGGAAGAATAAACCCCTGGAGCAGGCAGGAATGTGGCCAGGGGACCTGAGGAGGAAGCCTGGTGGGGGCTACCCATCCGTCTACCACCTGGGTACACCCTCCTTCCCCCCTCTCCCCGCCTACCCGAGTGCGGAGCCAACCTGTACTCAGTGCCTGTGTGCAGGATCACAGGGACCTTCCTGGTCCCATTCCCATGGGGAAGCACTCTCCCCCCATACACTTTAAGGTCAGGGTGTGCGGCGAGGCCTGAGGAGCCGGTAGTGGAGAGTTGGGGGTGGTTTGGGGCACGGGCAGGGGCTCAGAGAGTGTGATAAACTATACCTGCGTGTGTGTGGAGCGTGGAGGGGATTAGGAGAGAGTGGGTATATTAGCTCTGTGAGGGTGTTTGGGACTTGTTTGCCGTGTGATTGGAATGTATACAGTTGCAGAGTACATATTTGGGATTATGATTGGGGTGTGTAAGGGATTTGGTGTGAGATGGGGAATTTATGCAGTTGGTATGTATATATTGAAGATGTGGTTGGAGGAGTATATGGTGGAGATGGATGTATACCCATTGCATACCCCATGGACCCCTGTATACATCTACACCCAAAGCATACCCAGAACCCCCAACACCACACTCAGACACACATCAGGTGTTTGGAGGAGTGTTTTGGGGAATCTGTTCTGTATGTACATGTGTATTGGGTATGGGAATGCGTGTTGGCATTGGGGGTGTGTGTGTGTGTGTGTGCAGGTGTGGGACGTCGGATGTACATGTGTGTGTTGGGTGTAGGAGTGTTAGGGTAGAGATCACACTGGCTGTGGAGATGAGCCTTCAGGCCTGGCTCAGGCTGATTGAACCCAGGAGCCTATAGCCCCCACTCCCTTCTCCTCAAGTCAAGGTGCCAACTAGGAATATTCCTGGGAGAGAATGAGAGCAAGCAGGGCCTGGAGGGGTGAAGAGAGCACTGGGCCCTTCCCGGCAGAGGGGCCAGGAGGCCGATCACCCAGCACCTCCAGGGAAAGCAGTGACATGGTGGGGGCGGGCGGTGTGTGGAGATCAGAAGAAGTGGGAAAATGTCAGGCCAAGGAGGAAGGGCGGAACAGGCCAGACTGCAGAGCTCACAGATGGAAGAGCCCCTGGAAGGGCAGTGTGGCCAAAGGGGCTCCGTGAATACCCACAGGGTCCCTGAGGAAGGCAGCCCCCGCGAGGCTTCAGTTGGTCCCCAGGCTCTGAGTGACTGTTTGACCTGGCATCCTCCCCGCACTCAGGGAGGCCACAGGGCAGGGATTGTTACCCCATTTGACAGAACACCAGGCCGAGGGAGGAAGCAGCCTGAGGCGTGGGCCTTGGAGGAGGGACTCCTCCTCTTCCACCTGAGAGAGGCCTCCGTCCTGTCCTGCGTGGGGTGCTGAGTGCAGGTGGACCCTACAGTTCCCAAAGTGCTGCCTCCTCACGTCCCCAGGCTTCCCTGTACCCCGAGTGGCGGGTGTTTTGAATTTCTTTGTATGAATGGGACATACGCTAGAAATTGTGCAAAACCAAAAAGTGGGAGCAGATGACTCTAAACCCCCAGGGAGGGAAGTTTCCTTTGGCCGGTTCCTGCCCTGCGGGACCTAGTGCTGAGCACATAGTAAGTGCTCAGCAGGGGCGACTTCACATTTATCGCCAGGATTTGAGAGTGAGAAGAGTCCGAATCCTGGTCCAGCCTCATCTCGGGTGAGGTCTTCACCTCTCTGTCCCCAGGAGGGTTGTGGAGAGGATTAGTGACAACTGGCATTGATACATTTAGCATTATATCTAAGAAATTCCCCGGGATTCCATGAAACATCATAACTATCGTTCTTCATAGCAGTATTACAGTCCGTCATGCAGACTGGGGCACAGGGTACTTACTCAGCCTGCTCACACTGTTGGATATCTAAATTGTCCCCAAACTTCCACTATTCCTAGTTCATAACAAAAATATTTCATTAACTATCTTCTTGCATAAAGCTTCTCTGATCTCCAGCCTGGGTGGTCACCCAGAACAGAGATATCAAAGGACAATTGGGACCTGGCTCTGTGAGTCCCTGTTTGCTCTCTGTACAGTCACATCTAACCCTATGACCCCTGCGGGCACGACGTCCTCCCCGCTGGGCCTGCGGTTCCCAGCACTGCCTCCTGCTGCCTGGCCCAGGCTGGTTCAGGGGAGGCTAAGGATGCTCACTTGCTAATGTGTTAATGGGCGAGGCTCCCTCTGTGGTGGCGGCTGAAGACATCACCGTCCATTACGTACAGGGGTTGGTTCCTGAGCGGAGACTGGTCTCTTCTGGGAGAAAGTTCCCTTTCCCCCCAGTTTAAGCATGCATAGCTGTACTGGACCTGAATCCTTCCTAAATAAGTCAAACCCAGACCCCCCAAGGTTGGCAAAGGAGACAGAATCTGGTGGCCCTGGCTCCTGTCAGTCCCCTTTGAGGGGCTCTTGCTGCCCTGCCCCGTATCAGCTCCAGGAGGCACGATGACATTCCCTTAAGGCCCCGGAGCATCCGCTTTGCCCTCTCCTGGATGGGTGACCTGAGCAGGCACTGCTCTGTGATGCTGTTTAGTTATCTGTAATGTGGGGGTGATAGAAACAATAGCAACAACCGTAAGAATACCTCGTGGAGTTGTTGTGGGGATTAAAACACTTATTACCCATAAAGCACTTGAAGTAGGGCCCAGCCTATAGTAAGCACTCACTAACTGTTAGCTGTTGTTATCCTTCACTCAAAAAATGGCTTTACTTTTGCAATCACATTTCTGATAAGGGACTTGTACCCAGAATATGTTAAGAACCCTTACATTTTATTTTTTATTTTTTGTCTATAATTTCTTTATTGGTTAAGGTATTACAAATGTGTCCTCATCCCCCCATTAACCCCCCACCCCCCCCCCCCATACAAACCCACTTTTTAAAAGGGCTTGAACAGACATTTCTCCAGTGAAAAAACATGACCAAAAGCACATCATTAGCCATCAGGCAAATGCAAATCGGAACCATAATGGGATGCTACCTCATGCCACTAGGGAGCTACAATAACACAGGTGGGGAATAGTGCTGGCAAGGACATGGAGAAACTGGAACCCTTGTGCCCAGATGACAGGACTGTAAAATGGTGCAGCTGCTCTTAAAAATAGTCTGGTAGTTCTGCAAACAAAGTTACCATGTGATTTAGCAATTCCACTCCTAGGTATATACCCAAAACAAATGAAGACATGTCTACGCAAAATCTTGTACATAATGTTTATTGCAGCATTATTCATAATAGACAAAAAGTGAAAACAAACTAAATGCCCATCAACCAACAAATAGGTAAATAAAATGTGGCCTATTCATACAATGGATTATTACTTAGGCAAAAAAAGAATGAGGTATGTTCCTGGCCAGATGGCTCGGTTGGTTGGAGTGTTCTCCCATACACCAAAAGGGTTGCAGGTTCGAGTCCCAGTCAGGACACATACCTAGGTTTCAGGTTCAATCCCCATTTGGGGGCGCATACGGAAGGCAACCAATCAATGTTTCTCTCTCACATCTCTCTCTCTTTTTCTTTCTCTCAAATCAGTTTAACAAAAACATACCCTTGGGTGAGGATTAAGAAGATAAATGAAGTACAGATACATGCTATAACATGGGTTAACCTTGAATCCTTACACTAAGTGAAAGAAGCCAGTCACACTAGGCGTGCCATGCCAGAGCTAGAAGGGACCTGTGGGGTCACCTTCAGTCCTCTCCCCTTTATTTCACTGATGGGAAAACTGAGGCCCAGAGAAGTAGAGTGGAAAAGAGGAAATACATTGGAATGAGACAGGCTTGCATTCAGGTCCCAGGAAGCCATCACTCCTGGGTGGCCTTGGGCAAGAGTCCTCCTTAAAAGGTGGAGTTGTTGCGGAGGTAAGTGCGCAGGCCCGGGGGCCAGTTAGAGCTCAGCAGCTGGACAGGAGAGAGGCAGTCGCGTTCAGCAGAAGCTGCCTCTGTGCAAAGAGGCAGAGAGAGAGGCCGGCCAGCGGGGAGGAGTCAGAAAAGCAGGAAATTCTGTTACTGAGTTTTTAAAAAATAAATATTTGTAGAAGTTTTATACGCTTATTGGAGAAAACATGGAAAACACAATAAGCATAGATTGAAAAGCAAACAAAAGTTGTTCCTACTGCCCCCTCACAAAGAGCCTCTTTGGGCTGCCTTTGGCTCCTTGAAGTAAAATAGAAATGAACTTGGTGAAGCATCTTTCTAATGAGGAATTACCACCATCCTGCTCTGGCAACCCCTGGCAGCCCAGGTCTGGCTCAGCACGAAGGGAGAGGCAGGGAAATAGCATTTGTTAGACCTGGTCTGGGCCCAGCTCACCAAGTGTGTGTTCCAGAAAGTATAGTCGTTCCAAAGATGGTGAAAACCCACTGTGGTGCGTGCAGTAACAAATGCATTCGGAAACAGGGCCCTATGCTTCCAGGCTTGAGTGGGCCTGCAGGGCTCACCAGAGAGCTGTGGCTGTTGGTGAAGTTCTTGGAGTTGAGAAGGAGGGCGGGAGTTGTCTGGTCAAGGCCTAAGAAATAGGACCTCACAGAGATAAGTAACACCATCCAGTCATTAAAGACAGTGACAGGCAGTGAAAAGTTAAAAAGCTCAGGACCCAGGACTCAAGAGCTACTCCTGTGAGGATGCAGGAGATGGCCCCGCTGCCTTTTCTCTGGGTGAGGAGGAGAGCATGCCCCCGGGGCCACAGGTCAGGGAGCACTGGATTGGGCGGGGGTGAAGGAGAGGGGAGGTCTGGAGGCCTGGCTCCCTGTCTTGGTGTCACCATTGACTTAATGGGCAGCCGTGAGCCAGTCCCTTCTCCCCCAGCCCCAGTCTCCCCACCTGGAAAGCAGACAGACTTCTCCAAACACTCCTTCCAATTCAGACCTTCTGTGATTTTAAACAAAAAGAGCCTCTTCCCTACCCGAGGGGATTGGGGTGGGGGTGGGATGAGGGTGAACAAGGGTGGCTGACCCTGACTGAGCAGATGGTTCTAGCCAGAAAACGTGTCCTGAACCCCTACTGTGTCTCCAGTCCATTGGTGGGCCCTGGAGTGAGAGGCCAGTTGGTGGGACCAACACTCTCCTGTGCCTGACTCACACCCTAGCTGGTGGGAGAGAAGGACACAGATGCAGACATTTAGAATCTTAGTCCTAGGGGCTGTGTGAGGGAAGGACAGGGCTGTGGGACCCCAGAGGAGCCTAGCCCTAACAGTGAAATCGAGGAAGGCTTCCTGGAAGAGGTGGCACATGAGCTAAAGCTTGGAGGATTCTGCCAGGCGGATTGGCAGGAGAAGGACACCCTCAGTGGAAGGTGACAGGAGCAGAGGCACAGTGTGTAGGCTGCATGGAGTGTGACCCCGGCTCTAGCTGGTGTATTGCTGGCTGGAGCCCTTTCCCAACCCGAGGTGCTGGGCCCTGCCCGCCCTTACCTCACTTGGCCCTTACAATACACCTACAAGAAAGGAGTGTTAACTGTTTTCCAGAAGACAGCACTGGACCAGGGAAGCTAAGTAACATGCCCAAGGACACAGCCAGTAAGAAGCAGAGCTGGGGCTTGAACCCAGGTCTGCCTCACCCAAAGCCCACACCCCATCCAGCTGGTTCAGAGATGGGTGTTGAAGGAGCAGTTGCTCCTTCCTGCCCAGGCTTGTGGCTCAGACCTGCCTGAATGTCCTCTGCCCTGGGACTGAGCCCGTCTATCACCACTATTCAATTAAACCAGCCACTCTGTCTCCTGAGACTCCTCAGCCATCACTGGTCACCTCGTGTGGAACCCTGTGAGGAGTCAGCTGTGTCCCTAGTGCATCTATGGGGTCGGCCTCAGGTTTCCTGGTGCAGGTGCACAGCTGTCGTCATCATGTGCTTCATCCCAGATGTTTTGAAAGTGGGTCACCATCCATGTCTTTTTGATCTTTAGTCTCCTCTGGAGGCCATCGTATTGTCCCCATATATTTATGCAGAAGCTGAGTTCAGAGGGGAATCCTTTGTTCATGTCACATAGGGAAAGCGTGGGCATCAGTCCAGACCTGACTCAGATCTCTCTGGCCTGTGGAGGGTGGGAGTGTCCCATGGTCCTGTTACCAGGACAGCTCACCCAAAGTCACTGCAGAACTAAGAAGGAAGTTTAGCTCTGAAGCTTATATTTGTCTGTGAAGTATATGTTGCCCTCCGTGACTTTTTATAAAAAAAACTTCAACAAAACAGAGTTCTATAAAATATAAAGCAATAAGTATAATGTATCAGAAAGTAGAAAGTAATGAGTATAGTATAAGAATAAAGGAGAAGTTCCCCTTAACTACATTGCTCAGAAACTTTCCCCAGACTTTCCTCTGTGTATGATAATTATATTCTTTACTAGAATGGAATCATAATACCTTTGCCGTTCGGTAATTTGCTTTTTTCACAAACAGTGTATTTTGGACATCTGGCAATGTGCACTTAGCTGAGTGAGGAAATGAATGAATGGCCAGTGAATTAATAAACTGCACAGTCTGCTCTCTGGTGCCACTGGACAAGTCCGACTTTGTGAGCTGCCAGACTGCCTCCCAGAACCAGGAGCCTCCCTCTCTCTCCTGCCACTGACTCCCCATGCCCTGTAGCCTTGGCCCCATTTCTCCATCTATGCAGGGGGTTGTGGGTGCCTGATACTGATCCTCCATAGCCCTGGGAAGGGCTAACACTGCTCTCCTTACCATCCCCCTAATGCCAGTGACTCCCAGAGAGGTTAGGTGGTGTCTGCCAGTCACAGAGTTGGAGGGAGAGGGGATTTGAACTCAGGCCTGGGTGACTCTGGAGCACTCTGTACGCCAGAATGAGCATGCAAGACAGGCAGAGCCTGCCCTAAAAAGAAAGCCAAAGTTGGGTGCTGGGACTGACTGGCAGACCCTGAGCAATGGATGAATGGATTACTCTGACACACGTTTCTGTGAAAGAGAGGGCTAAGGGGCTGCTTGGCTATCAGGGGCAAAGAGCCCCATTCACCTGCCTCCCTAGGCTTTTATTGTAACAGCAGCTTGAACTAAAATTAATTATTAGACACTATCACCAGGGTAAGCATCCTTGAGAAGACATATGTGCCTGTAGTCTCTTTTAAGCAAGGACATTTTGAAGTCTAAACATAAAGATTCCAGTAAAACACCCGGGGCTCAGACTTGTTTGAAAAAGTCAAGGCAGGATCTGCCGCCTTCGGCAAGGTCCCCTTAGAGGCCCCTGACCTTTCGGAGATTCCTCCTTACAGACTTTCCAACCAAGCCCTGTGCTTCCCCACAGTTGGGGGTCAGGAGAAACCTTAACAGCTTTGCCTCCTCTAGGCTGCCTCAGTGTCCCCACCTGTAACACGAGGGCTTCTGAGAGCCAGCCAGCACAGACACTGTGTGAATCTCCGGTTCCTGTGCAGCCTGGTCCAACCACCCTGCTTTTACCCCAAGGCCAGAGCAGAGCCAGCGAGGAATCTGGCCCAGGACCTGCCCCAAGGCCCAGCCTCTGTAGAGGAGTCACTATTGGAGCTGAGCTCTGACACCTGAGGGAATTCCAGGCTGAGGGAACAGCATATGCGAAAGCATAAGAAAGTACAGGAAGAGTCCAGGAGTCAGTGTAACTGGAGCCTAGAGAGGAAAGAGGAGCTTGAGGAGCCAGCCACAGTGGGAGGCCCACAGATCCCCCTGGTAGGGGGCTGGGAACAGCAGGCCCGAGGCCTTGAGTTGTATCTTGAGGGCAGTAAGGAGCCATTGATGGGTTTTGAGCAATGACAGGGACATGATTGCAACTTTAACTCTCTCCAGCTGCAGGGTAGATGATTTGGGTGGAAACATGGAGGCCATAGAGGAGAAGGGCAGGATGGGCATAACTGGCACTGCCATGAGCAGAGAGCCATTGAAGGCCTCACCTGGGCCCCCAGCCCCACTCAGGCTCCCAACTTGCTTCTCCCAGGATGGAGCCATGGACTCACTCTCAGTCCTCAGCCTCTGCTGGCAACCAAGGGCCCTGGTTGGGCCCAAGTGCAAAGCAGCGATTTAAGTATCGGTGCCCAGGTCATAGCTGAGTGCCTCAGCACAATGGCATCCTTCTCTTTTTGTCCTCCTTAATTTTAGAAGCCAAAGCTAAATGCTTTAATTTTACATGATTCCTGACATATGCTAATGGGTTCCAGGTGGCGCCCTGAGTGGGCGGTGCAGCATGGCCAGGCCCAGCATCGGCGCCGGGCCTGCTCCCAGAATGCCCTCCTGCCACCTGGGCTCCCAGAGAAGTGCCTTGCGGCGTGTTTTCCTTGAGGACCCCTTCCTGCTTTATCGTCTAGTTATCACTCTGTTTCCGTTTGGGTGGTGCCCACAGCATGTTTCTCCCTTGCCCAGGGGATGGAAGGCTCCCACGAGGGCCAGCAGGCCTGCCATCCCAGCAGTGGGCACCACTTCCCTTCCAGGCCCTGGGGAATCCTGGGCATAGGTGAGGCTGGCCCCTCCCCCAGATCCTACCAGAGCTTTCCAACCTGCTGAGCAGGGGGAGAATTTAGGTCTTAAGGGAAGTGTGTTCCCAGAGAATAGCTGAAAAGCGATGCAGTGGCTGTTCCTGCTAGTGCTGTCTGGTGACGTGAAGCACTTCATTCTTCCTCCTGGTCATTTCTTTCCCGTGGCCGACTGTTTCTCAGTCTGCAGCCCACTCTGCTTTCTGTCGAATGAGAACAGGGACAGGGGCTTTGGCGTCAGACAGCCCTGGTTCAGTCCAGACGCTGCCCTCGCTCCTTGGCTGCCCTGAGCCCAGGCTCTGTGGGAGCCTCTGTTTCCTCTGTGAGAGAGCGACACGAGGCTGACTCGCGGCCGTTTTCCTCCCTTCTCCCTGCTCCATGTCCCCGTGAGGGGTCAGACCGTGGAATCATTTACTTATGTCAGGCTGAACCTGCTGTGTCCATGAATTCAAGTGAGAGAAAAATAAAATGTAACTTGAACGTTTTCCTCAACTCCCTTCCTATTCTGAGCACCCAAATTACGGGTAGCACAGCTCTGCCTCAGGTCCCATAGGCTTAGCTAGGGGTGTAGCACCCCCAGGGCAAAAGGACAGAAGTCAGAGCCTCCCCACTTTCAGAGACCCTGTTGTTTACACGTGTCTTCCTTCCCCTTCATGTCCCTGTCCCAACAGGAGCATCGTTCCAGGGGCACAAGCCAGGGAAGCTTGGCCCTCCCTCCCCGCAAGGCTCCCCTGCCTCCACTGATTGGGGGGCTCCCCGCCTGCCCCACGCTTCCCTCAAGGCTCATTTGTTCTTGGTTCTTTCATTCATTAACAGATATTCACAAAGGCCTACTCTGTGCCAGGCCCAGTGTTGGGCACTCTCAGAGGGGTTTATGGCAGAAAAACTTTGAAATGTTAACGGTGCGTGACTCATTTCTGTCTCCAGCGTTCTTTCCATTTGGCCCTGAGGCCTGGGGTTTTGAAACCCAGAAGCCAGGCACTCACGCCTGCCTGCTCTGCTTTCTGCAGTTACCTCTTCCCTGAGGTAGTGGGTGGAGGCACAGTGCTATTCTGTATGCACCCATTTGATGGATGAGAACTGAGGCCCCGCAGAGAAAGGGACTCCCCGGATACCTGGCCCAGGGGGCTCCTCTGTGGCTGAACCAGCCAGATGCCCACTGTAGCTGATGCCATTTGCACAGCGGGGCAGTTGGGGTAGCGAGGCATTGGCAGCAGGTCCCAGCTGTTGAGAAGCCCGAGTGAGCCTCTGTGACCCGGGCCTGCCTCTCTCGGGGTTGCTGAGATGCTGGTGGGAGGAGGGATGTTCTGCAGACTGAGGCACTGGTAAGGTTTGCCTCTGTCTCTTCCTACTTCTTGTCATCTCTATCTCTATGGGTCGGATTCCATTTGGTGTTTCTGTTTGTGTAATTGGTTCCTACTTGCAGTTGACCTTCCTTCATGAAGTCCAGTGTGAGCCGTGGGCTGTCACTGTTCCTGCCATTCACCATTACTAAGCACCCACATGAGCCCAGTCACTGGCCCAGGCCAGCCGCCTGGGGGCCCCTAAGCCGGTCTGAGGAGGGCGGGAGATTGCTGAAGCAGGCCAATCTGGCCTGTTTATCCCACTTGACCCCAGGTGGTAGGTCCAACCCGATTCCAACCCGTTGGATGTCCTTAAAGGTAATGTAGGAGCCTCTCCGAGGAACCTCCAAGCTGCCCTGATGAACATGTGGTCACCTGGCTCTGTACCTGAGCACGTGAGAGCAGGCTACTCACCTCCTCCCCCATAGCGTGCCTCCTGACACAAGCACAGGCCTCTGTGACTCCCTCCACCTCCACCAGGGCCTCCATAGGGCCCTGCGGCCCCGGAGCTGTCAGGTCCAGGCCTGCCCCTGCCCTCAGAGGCCTGGTCTGAACATGGTCCCCTCGCCAGGTGGGGGTCCAGAGCCTCCCAGCACGTCCTGGTGAGATCCGAGTCCAGGTGTCCACTGGGCAGGTTGCTCCCACCCACTCATGACCTCAGACAGGAACGGTGCGTGTTGCTCATCTGCAGTGATTCCCACAGTTTGATGCTAGTTTTTCTTTCAGGTGATGAGTGGGGTGTCTTAGATCTCTTCCTCCCCAGGCAGTGCCAGGACACTGTGTGTCGTGCAGGGCTGGGCTTTAATGCAACTGCCACCTGCTCAGCCCTGGTGCACGTTCATCCCACTGCCCACCCCCCTCCAATTTGGGGCAGGCGACCCTGGGGCAATTAAGTCTGGGGAAGGCAGGTGACTGGTTTAAGGCCAGGTAGCGACCTGTGACAGAGCCAGGGCTGGAATTGGGTCTCAGACCCTGATGCTCATCACACCGTGACTGTCCCCTGCCATTTCTTCTTGGAATTCAGAAGAGCTGGTAAGGGGACTGACTCTCCTGTGCCTACTAGTACCACGGCCACACCCCGGTGTCTGTCACAGGTGTTTGAGACCAGGTGTCACCCCATTTTGCAATGAGAACACTGAGGCTCCCAGGGGCCAGGACCTGAGTCAGGGCTGCTCTGATGTGGGGAGACGTCCTGTCGGGGTGCCAGGGGTGAGCCAGGCCCCTGCCAAGGCCCCAGGCTGGGCCAGGCCCCTGCCAAGGCCCCAGGGCGTGGGCAGGGTCTGCACAGAGGGTGAGCAGTGAGATGGGCAACCCCAGCACAAGGGTGGGGTTCAGGCAGAACCAGAGGCCTGGTGTGGGGAAGGTGGGGGGCACTGAGGCTTGAGGTAAGGGAGGGCTGGACAGGTGATGAGAGGGGTGTTGTAAACAGAGGATACAGCCTGGGCAAAGGCCTGGATGCTGGAAGTATGGCCTGTGGCAGGAGCATGGGGAGGCGGAGAGGGCCTTAGGCCAGAGGTCAGCAGGGCCAAAGGGTAACCTGCAGCCCTGCCATGGTGTTCTCTCAGGCCACGTGTGCCCTCCCCAAAGCCAAGGCGGTCCAGGACAGCCAGGAGGTACAGTGGGCCGCCCAGCCCTCCCGCCTGCAGCTCATTGTCACTGCGAGGGCGTGGAGAGGCATGTGGGAGCCCCACTGCCCCGGGACAGGCTGGATGGGGTGTGAGGATGTCCTCACCTGCTGACCTCACGGAAGCCTTTTCTGGGTGTTGTCTGGGTGTCTCCTCCCTGTGCTCCCAAGCTTCCGAGAGGCCCACCGTGCTGAGGCTGTGGCCCATTTCTGGCGTGTGCTGTGCTGTGCCGCAGGCTGTGTCAGCGTGTCTGGAGTCTGGGAGTTTGTATGTCTGTGCCTATGGTGGGGCCTGGGGCTTGAGTGTCCTTGGGTAGATGCTTGAGCATGTGTGTGCTGACCTGTGTGTCTCTGTGACATGAGTCCTGTGTGTAGGAGTCAGCGCTGTGCGTTGGTGCCTGGGACTGTGACTTTGGCATGTGGCTTGGCAGGAGGAAGGTGTCAGAGTAGGTGTGTGTCTGCATTTCCGGATCTATGGCTGGTGGCTTGATGTGTCTGTCAGCCCTTCTCTGCCGCCTGCTTTCTGGGGGCCCGGCTGCTAGCCGAGCTTCTCTCCACATCTCAAATGGTGTCTAGCCACCGCTCGGCCCTGGGAGCGCCTCCGAAATGCACCAGTCTGCTTGGTGAGCAGACTCGGCCCCCATCTGCACCTCCTACTCTGGGGGACTCCACACACCCCTGGGAGGGTGGCCTAGACACAGGAACCCATTTCTTGCTTGGAGAGGACTTTCTGCTGGAGAAGGGACCAGCCCAGAGCCTCAGTGTGGTCCTGGTGAGGAGTGCCCAGCCCACCGTCTTGGAAACCTCATCCAGGGCACACAGGCTGACCAGCTCTGGGAGGGCATGTCTCTGCTGTGCCTCCAGCCCCTCTCCCTCTGCCTCTTCTGTGTCCCCACCCGGTCCCTTGGCCTCCAGCCTCTCTGGATGGCATGAAGGCCTAGAGAGTTGAGCCGATGTGAAGGGCTCCCAGCTGCCCTTGGATCTTAGGGCACCCCCTTGGTCATGGCTGCTGAGGGCACTAGTGTGGCCCGGGGCACAGAGCTCGGGCGCCGGAGGCAAACCCAAGCTCTGGGTTCTCTCCTGAGCTCTGGGGCCCTCACACGTGAATTCCACGGGCCTCCATGTCTGCCTCTGTAATGAGGGGGTTGTTGTGCTGGCCTAATGGGATGGAGGAGGCTTTGTTAAGGGAGAGTTTGGCACAGTGTGGGGTACATAGTAGATGTGATTGCTGCTGCTACAGTCTTGGTCTTCCTCCTGCACACATCTGCCCCATCATCGCTTATTCAGATGGCGCTGTGCACCCAAAGCTGGACCAGATCCTCAAGGAAAGAGCGAGTAGGCCAGTGCCTTCTAGCCGCACCTCCCAGGACTCTCCACATTTGTCCCTCCCCCTCCTGCCTCGACCTTCTCCCCCCAAGGACTGGCAAAGAACAGGCTCTGAGGAGACCCCATGGGGACCTGCTGGACGGTAACCTCAGGGCCAGAGTCCCCCTCCCAGGACGTGGGGTGAGGAATGGCTGGCCTTTCGAGCTGGCCAAACATAGAATTGTTTGACATCTTGGAGAAGGGTCTGGCACCACACAGTTCTCCCATCCAAATCATTGTTGCAAAGTAAGTTAAAAGTGTACAAAAATGGGAAGCTGATCCCCAAATGGCCTGCCAGACTGCTGTAACCCAATATATTTTACCCTTAAACCAGAAATGTGTTTGTTTAGAAGCAAGTCACTGGCAAATGCCAAAACTGGAGGCATTTCCTCCCCTGTCCCCACCCGTGCCTGCTCCCCAAAACCCCTCCTTACCCTTTGTGTTGAGATCCTTGCCAGACCATGAGAAACCAGGGCCTCCTACTCTTTGGGCCATGTCAGCCGCAGGGAGGAAACTTGACATTCATTAGGCACCCTGTGTGCCAGCTCCTGCGCTGGGCATGGCCTCTTACTTCTAACAGCCGTTGGAGGTGGGCCCCATTTTAGAGAGAAGGAAAATGAGGACAGAGGTGGGAGGTGACTTGCCCGAGTTTGAGGCTGTTGGTGGGGCCCCAGCACAAACCTCAGCGTGACCTCATGACCTTCAGCTTAGAGCAGGGTGTCCCACACTTTGCATGTGAAGCCGTGCCCGCGATCCTTCCCCAGGGCCCCGGCAGAGCCCGGTCGTGCCCAGCCCCAGCTGGCACCGTGCTGGGCTCCCCTGAATGATCTTGCTTAGCCCTGCTACCCATGGGGGAAAGGCTTGGGGAGGGCAGATTCTGACATCGATCCAGTGCCCGGCCCTCCCCCAGCCAGAGCTTGAAGGGCCCTCAGGCTTGGCCTGGAGGGGATGAGGGTGCCCGCTCCCTGGCTCCAGGATGGCTCCCCCTGTCTTTCATCTCCTGCCCTGGGTTCTGTGAGCTGCACGCAGCAGTAATGGATTGCAGTGGACTTTTTCCAATTAGGTTCTGACTCTTCCCTGCCTGTTACTATAAAACTCCAGATGGTCTAGGGCTTCACGGTTGGTTCCCGGGTATTTTCCCCCGTTATTTTCATCTTCTTTGGTAACATGCCCCACATGTGGGGACAGGCCCTGTTGAGCCTCTGCACTCCGTGCCTCAGAGGGGCTTTCTCCGCTGTGCCGCCTTGATCATCCTTTTGGGACGGCGGCATCGCCTCTTGCAGGGGCCAGGCAGAAGGAGGGCAGCCTCCTTTCCTGCGTTGGCTCTGCCTGCCATGGGCCCGGCCTTCACCTTGGAAGGGAACCCGGGCGGTGGCCCGGTTGGAAATCGGTAATGGCCCATAAGAGCCAACCTTGTGTTGGTGCTTTTTTTAAAAAATATATATTTTATTGATTTTTTACAGAGAGGAAGGGAGAGAGATAGAGAGTTAGAAACATCGTTGAGAGAGAAACATCGATCAGCTGCCTCCTGCACATCCCCCACCGGGGATGTGCCCGCAACCCAGGTACATGCCCTTGACCGGAATCGAACCCGGGACCCCTCAGTCCGCAAACCGACGCTCTATCCACTGAGCCAAACCGGTTTCGGCAAGTGTGTTGGTGCTTTTTATGGGCGCCCTTAAGGCAGTGCCAGAGTGGGTAGGCCACATGTAGACAGCCTTGCACACTACCTGATGTCAGATCCCAGTCAGCCACTTACTGGCTGTGTGGCCTGGGGCCAGCGATGTCACCTTCCGGAGCCTTGGTTTCCTCATCTTCAGATGTGGCTGGGAAAGAGCCTCAACAGCTGGGTGAGCCTCATAAATGCAGCCCCCACAGCCCCCAGCCCTGAGAGGTGCGAGTAGGTGTCACCCAGCCCCTTACATCACTCCGCACTCACCCCAGTGTCACCTTAGGGTAGATTTGAATGTTTACACAGGATAAGGTAAATAATAAGAACCTGACACCCATTCTTACGTTGTTTCTGGACTGTCAGATGTCCCTTCTGTTTTGTTCCCCCTTCCTGTGTACCCCCCACCCACGGTTGCCACCCTGTTACCCCTGGCACGTGAGCCTTGGCTTCTGGCCACACAAGTCTATCGTGTGTTTGGTTATTGGGGCCAGGGCATTGCAAAGTCACCCTGAACAAGAGGTATTTCTCTGGGTGGGCACAGATGGCATGAGGGCCCTGGGCCACAGGATGCTACATGTACCGTGGAGTTCATAGAGAGCACCCACACAACCTGGGCACAGGTGTGCCCCTGTTACAGGTGAGGAATCAGGGCTCTGACAAATGAGTTGAACTTGCCCAGGGCCATCCATTTGGGAAGCGTGGAGGCCAGACTCGCATCCAGACGACTCTGCTGCTGAAACACAGCGGGTGGGAGATGGAGAGGACGGGCCCCACCCGTCATAGAGGGACTTGGACAGACCCGTAGGTGCAAGTCTTTGGTCTGGATACCTGGTATCATGTGGGGGTGGGTTGGAAGGGGAGGAGGTGGACAGTGGCTGGTGCCGCCACTGCGTGAGCAGTGCTGTGGGAGTGGACCAGGTAGATGAGAAGAGCAGACCGCTGGCGTGAAAGATGTTTAAGAGGTGGCGTCGCCCTGACCTGGCGGCTGGTTGGGTGCAGAGGCCTGGGAGGCGGAACAGGCTCCTGGCTCCGGGGAACGTGGCAGGTCAGGGCTGGGGAGTCCAGCACGAGTCCCCCAAGTGAAGAGCTCAGGTCACCCCGCTTGTTGGGCCACGTCAGTGATGTGCAAGGTGGTTTCTGTAGAGTCTTTTGGCATCGCCACCCATGGGTTTGAATGGAGGGAGCCCCCAAACGCCATTTCCACTCCCATCTCTCCTCTCCCTGCTTCCTCCACTCTGGCTCAGCAGATCCTTAGCGTCTCCAGAACATGCACCCCCTTCCCTGTCTCCTGCGCGCCCCTGCTCCCTCCCCCCCACCCCGTTTGTCTAACCACCGATGGGGAACCTTTTTTCTGCCAAGGGCCATTTGGATATTTATAACATCATTTGCTTAATATAATTCACTCAATATAAATTTATGTTGTTATGAAGAAAGCTCCTATGTTTATTGAATGTCGAGTCCCACCTGCGGTTGCCTTGGCAGGACCAAGCCAAATGATTTCTCAGGCTTATAACGGCCCGCGGGCAAACGTTCCGCACCCCTGGTCTAAATCCTGCCTAGGCAGCAAGGCCCAGCTCCTCCAAAGAGGTTTCAGTGGTCCCCTGGGCTCCCCCGGCTGGTAGCCCTGTGACCAGCCCCTTCGTAGGTCTTAATACGTTTTCTCCTGTTTTGTGGTCTTTGTTGCCCTAAAGTCTCAGCCCCCAGCTGCCAAGGGGCAGCTGAGTGAGGCAAGAGGATGTGAGTCAATGAGCAAAAACATGAGAGGTTAGTGAGTGGGTGAAAGGAGTGGGTGGTGGGAGGATGGAGGTGTGCATGACAGGAGTGAGGAGGGTCATGGAGGGGAGTGAACCAGAGACTTTTAGAGCCACGGCTGGTCCGGCGTTGCTGCCTCATGTTGAAGATCAATGGGTCACTTCTTTCTAGAAAAGATGGCAGGTCGGACTGTGGCTTAGTCCAGGCTTCATGCCCTCGGGCACAGTGGGAGCATTCCCCTCCCTGCTCCCTACGTACAGATACCTAACCCTTGCGATTGGCAGGGGTCATCCCAGGAGGTCTGCTCTGCAGGGTTGCACACCTGGGCACTGACAGCAGGGGGAAGGGTCTGTCCAGGGCAGAATCTGCCCTAGGCCCTCAGGGAACAGGGGTGGGAGAAGAATGCCAGGAAGGCAGCCCCCTGGCAGAGCCCATGGCAGCATCATTACAGGGTCACAGTGGCCTTGCCTGAGGGGCCCATCCTCCACCCTCTACAGGAAAATAGGCCCAAAGCCAGGATGTGCCTATTAGCTCCATTTCTGCTCCAAGATCCACACTTCCATTCTGGCAGCATCTGTACCCCCATAACACAACAGTGGTGGGCCCCCTCTCCCTGCTGCCCACCCAGCCCCCACACAGCTGATGGGCGGAGCCTGCAAACCATTCCCACCCCAAACGGGGATGGGGATGGTTGGTATCATGTGGATACCTGGTATCATGTGGGGGTGGGTTGGAAGGGGAGGAGGTGGACAGTGGCTGGCTGCTCATTGGACGTGGAGGCTGCTCCCGGCACCCAAACGGTCTCCATGAGCTTGGCATGGCAAGAGCGTTAGGGCAGACCAGTCAGAGGCCTCTGTTCTTTAGCTCTGTGGGTCCGTGAAACCTGAGGTGGAGCGAGGACAGCCCAGGTCTAACTGGGGAATAAGGTGAGGGGCTAAGGAGTAAGAGGTGGAAACAGGACATGGGAGCCCATCACACCAGTGGGACATTACACACACGTCCCCTCCAACGGGGCTGAGGGAGGGGCAGCAGGCCTGGGAGCGGCCACCCCAGGCAGAATGCCACTCCACTACTTACTTGCCCTGTGACCTTTTCCGGGGTCCTCAAACTACGGCCCGTGGGCCACATGCAAATATAAATATTGTATTTATTCCTGTTTTGTTTTGTTACTTCAAAATATGTGCAGTGTGCATAGGAATTTGTTCATAGTGTTTTTTAAAACTATAGTCCGGCCCTCCAACCGTCTGAGGGACAGTGAACTGGACCCCTGTTTAAAAAGTTTGAGGACCCCTGGCTTAAATGATAGTTATGACGACAATATTGGGCAGGAACTTGGTGTCCAGATAAGCACTTACTGTGCGTTATTTCATTCAGTCCGTGTTTGGTAGAACTCACCTAATTTTACGGACGAGGAAACCGAGGCTCAAGGAATTGAAGGGACTTGCTTGGGATCGTTCCTAAGTGGAGCAGCCAAGACCAAAGCCCGGTCAACCCACTCAAGTCTGTGTGTGACCGCGGTGCTGGTCGCCCCTGCCCGCCCCCCCTCAGTTCCCGACAGTGGGGAGGAGCAGTTGTCACACAGGCTGTGGAGAGGACAGAGATCGTGGGAGTGACAGCATCAGGCCGAGCAGAGCCAGCACACAGGTGCTGAACCCAGGAATGTTCCTGCCCTCATCTCTGCGCGTTAGCCCATCAGTGCGGTTGTGGAATGGGGAGGACTGCAGGGGCCACACACCCACAAGGCCCCTGGCATGACTGGGATACTGGCCCTGAGGGGGCATTACTCTGCCAGAGGTCCCCGCAGCATCCTCACCCAGACGAGTCCCGATGGGCAGCACCCCTTTTCCACCTGTGGCTACCTCTGGGTCTACCCAGAGAGACAGCCCCCCGCCCCGGCCCCATATCAGGACAGCCTGCTTCTTACACCCCAGCTTGCAGCTCAGCTCCGGGAAGTATCGAAGGCAGGACAAGGCATGGGCACAGGGCACAGGCACAGGTATGGGGTACCTTGATGAACACTGGAGGGAGGAAGTGCGCTCACAAGGGCACATGATCCCCAGGCCCCAGCATCCTTGTTCTTACCCCCATTGGGTGGCATGTCTGACCCACCCTTTGCTCCCTGGCTTAGATGCCAGTCCTGCCCTCAGCCTGGAGGCGTGGAGAGCAGGCCACAGTGAGTGTGCAGGGAAACCTAACCCACGTGTGCAGGGTGTGGCCAGGGAGGGCTGGCAGGTTGGGAAGGTTGAGCAGGGGGAGTAGATGTCTGCTAAGTGGAGGGAGGAAGGAAAGGGTCCAGGGAAGGGAACAGCTCAGCCAGGCCTGGGCATGCTGTTCAGGGCAATTCAGTAGATCCCTCCCTGTGGCTATAGCACGGCACCTGGTGCATGCAGGTGAGAGGGGTGTCGGACGACTGTGAACAAGCCACAGACCCAGGGCTTTTGAAAAAATATATGAATTAAATTGTCAGTGAGTTGGAAGGGAAGGTGTCTGAGAAGGGGCTCAGCCTTGGTCTGGGAGCAACGGTGCTGGGACAGAGGGCTGGCCAGGCAGGCGTACAGACCCTGGAGGGGAGGAGATGACATACCGATCTTCAGAGTCAGGTGCACTCCCCACCCCCACCCCCCTACAAACTCAGAGAAATCACACAGCACATGAGAAGTTATTGCCCTTTGGCTTCAGATGCCTGCCCTCCCGGCTCGGGCCAGAGAGGAATAAAGGGATGAGCTGAGGCCCCATCTTACCTCACATTGGGATGAACTTGGCACAAGGTCATTGGGGGAGAGCAAGGGGGCAGCTTGTGGCCTGTTTACTCCCCCCCAAAAGCGTTTTCTAATGGTTTTTATACATGGAAAAGGCACATCTGGAAGTAGGAAGCGGAACAGCCTCTAAAACCCAGCTGTGGGCGGCTTGCCTTGGACCAGCCCCCAGAGAGCTCGACCCTCACGTGTGGCCGGGCTTCGAGGGCGAGGTGTGAAGGGAGCTCTCCCAGGCTGGCCGTTGTCTCTGGGTCCTGTCCTCACTTCCGGGGCACTTCTGGCCTGGCTTCCACCCCGGTTTCGGCCCCACCCCGCCACCTCTGCCTCGGGTCCAGCCCCAGCGACCGTTATCTATGACGCCACACCTGCCTCTCCCCCCCAGTCCCCGGTCCCCTCTCCCAGCCCCGGTCACCAGCTGCCAGTGTGTGTGTGTGTGTGTGTGTGTGTGTGTGTGTGTCAGGGGGTCTTCCTCAAGTGCATGTCTGACCTGTGTCCTCCCTTCTCAAGGCACTTTCGTGGTCACTGTCCCCAGGGTTGAGTCCTGCTGTCGGAGTCCCCACTCTCTGGCCTCTGATCTCCTGTAGGGTCCTCACCCACTAGCACCCACCCCACACTCTCACATGGACCCTACACCCAGCCACAGAGGGGCCGCCCCTACCCGCACTGCGTGCCCCTTGGCCTGCCTCCCCTCGGCCTTCCTCTTGGTAGCCTCCTCTTCCGTGGTGTCCTGGGCATTGCTCGGGGCTCAGCCGGGATTGAATGGAGCGAATGCACAGCATTGGCGTGACTGACGGCGTGTCTCACCCAGCACATACTGCCCCCCACTCTGTGCCGCCTCTC
>NW_006294339.1:2194390-2200160 GCF_000327345.1 Myotis davidii | reverse complement strand
GTGCTGCTGCCGCCTCTGCCTTCGGGACAGTTGTGGCCACTGTGTGCTGCTCCGAGGGTGTGCGTGCCTCCCCAGGCTCTGCCCTCCTGGGGAGGGGACCCAGGTCTGGGCTCTCTCTGCCTCCGCCTCCCCCAGCCTGTGTGGGAAGTGCCCAGGGTGCTGTACTGCCCAGATGGGGACACAGACCTCTCAGGGCTGAGAAATGGGCTTTAAAGCTGGGAGATGGGGGCAGAAAGGAGCCAGTGCCCAGCTCAGAAAAGGGGGAAGCCACGTCTTCCGAGTGTGGCTCTCCACCAGAGAAGCCCGAGCAGACCTTTGTGGGAGCACTGGCCCCGGGGACACGGCTGCCCGGCCCAGAGGCGTGGGGAACGGGGGTCCAGATCTGGCAGGCAGCCCAGCCCTGGCCTAGGGAGGGAAACCCACGGCTCCAGAGAGGGAACTGGCCTCCTCTGGTCTTCTCCTCCCTGAGGGTCCCTCCCCCTGCCCTGCCCTGGGAAGGCAGCTGCTAGCAGAGCCCCCTGGGCATTGGCATCCATGGGGTCTGTGTCCTCTTGGCCTTGTCCCAGCCCTGTGGCCAGCACAGGAAGCCTCGTCCCTGAGTGGGGGTGCTGAGACCCCACACTTCATGGTGTCAAACACCCAGCACCAGGCGAGCAGGTGCGGGTCGGTGTTGGTCTCTCCTCTCCCCTCACTCACGGCAGCTCTGCGGACAGACAGAGGCAGGTGGTGGGGAAAGCAGGAGGGAGGGAGCAGGAACCGGAGCAGGAACCGGTAGACCGCCTCCACCAGGTGTATTCAGCTCCTCTGAAGGCTCGGGCCATTGATGGATTGTTACCAGAGAGAGGACAGTCCTTGCTGAGGGACTTGCACAAACAAAGGCTTGAAATTGCCTGGTGGGTCCTGTTTTTCCCCGTGTGTGGGTGGCAGCCAGGAGGGGCAGGAAAGGGTGCGAATGCCAGGCCCAAAGGGCTTTAAGCAGAACGCAGGGCAGGGTGGAGAGGAGGGAGGGGTGGTTAGGAGTTAGGGGGTTCCAGGGAGAGTCAGGCCTGGGCAGCGGCTGTGGACCAGGGCAGCCTGGGGCCACAGGGGGTGCTGTGTTTGTTGCTCTCAGTCCACCCCACCCCCTCTCTGACCAGTGCCTCGGGTGTCAGTGCTGCACCCACTGCACGCCCACTGCCCAGCATGGGGCCTGGTATGTGGGGGGCATTGGATGGCTAAAAGGCCAAACGATTAGTCAAGGACACCGAGTGTGCAATTTGGCCACTGTTCTGACAGCGGTCAGTGCCGGTGCTGTGCTCCGGTGGACAGAGCCCCTGACAGCCAGGGCCCTGCCCCTGGGCTCTCGAATAGCCCTGAGTGGTGGCCACAGTCTCACGTTTGCCGACAAGGAAATGAGGTACAGGGAGGTCAAGGGCTGTCAGACTGGGGGCTGTACGCGCTCCAACGTGTCCCTGCCATTCGGCCGTCCGGGCTGGCCTGTGGCAGCAGCCATCGTTCCCAGGTGCCACTGGGGCAGGGATCCTTCCGGACCCACAGACGGAAAGACCACTGTCTTCTGCAGCCCAGAGGCCATGTCTAAGTCAGGGTGCCCTTTCTCTGGACCTACCAGGGCTTTCCAGATAGAGTCTGGGCCCTGAGCACGTCACGGGGAGCTAACTGGGGGCCTGGAGACCTCGGGCAGGACGGATCGGGTGTGAGGAGTGGGGAGGCAGAGGATGCTGGGGGCATGTCCAGGTTGGGTGGGGGGCCCTCCGGGGCTGCCGAGCGCCCCCTCACCAGCCTCTCCCACAGTTTGAAGGCTGCAGCAAGGCCTTCTCACGACTGGAGAACCTCAAGATCCACCTGCGGAGCCACACGGGCGAGAAGCCATACCTGTGCCAGCACCCGGGCTGTCAGAAGGCCTTCAGCAACTCCAGCGACCGCGCCAAGCACCAGCGCACCCACCTCGACACGGTAGGCCTGA
Source organism: Myotis davidii (assembly GCF_000327345.1). Lineage (NCBI taxonomy): Eukaryota > Metazoa > Chordata > Mammalia > Chiroptera > Vespertilionidae > Myotis > Myotis davidii. The sequence continues at coordinate 2,198,197 of NW_006294339.1, read as the reverse complement.
GGGAGGCGGAAAGGGAAAGTGGGGGGACGTGCACACTCCCACACTTGTCTAATGCAGGCGGGAGCCAGGGCCTGCAGAAACCCGACTACATTTCAGGCAGGAGGACTCTTTGGAGAGAGAGGGAATCCTGTCATTAGAGGGCGCACTGGGTCCCTGGCCTCTGTCCACTAGTGACCTCCCACCTCCCACTGTGACAACCCGAGGTCTCTCTGGACATTGCCAAGTGTCCCGGGGAGGAGATGGTAAAGTCTCCCTCAGGTGAGAACCACTGTGGGTTCTGCCGGGGCACCCGCATCCTTGCACCTCCCGAGGGAGAGGTGGGCTCGCCATCCCACATCCTGTCACCAGGCCTGAGTGATCAGCCACCCCCAGAGCAGGCCCTCCCTGCTCTTCCCACCCCACTCCCTCTGTGGAGACAGGCTGTTCCTCACCCCTGAGCCTAGTGGGTGAGGAGTTGGGGTGAGCAGGGCCCAAGACTTCGGCCCCTGAAATAGTCACCTGGCCAAGGTGCCTGTCCATCACCTCCTTTCCCTTGTTTGTGCCAGACAGTGAGGTGACCTGCAGCTTCTCACAGGGCCATCCGAAGGTGTGCTCTGTGCGCACAGCCCTCGGCAGTTACGAGAGCACTCCCTACAGCCTCCCGTGATCGCACTGAAGGCCGCTCAGGGGTCTCTACCCAGTTTCCCAGATGAGGGAAGCGGCTCTGGGAGCTGCAGTGCCTGCTCAGCTGGAACGCGGCAGAGCTGACTCAGGGGGGGGCCTCATAGTTTCACAGGGCCTGGGAGGACCCCAGCCCTGCAGGCCGCAGAAGGCGGGTCTGCAGCCAGGGTCCACGTCGGGGACCATGCCTGTGTCCCTGTTCTTCATGCACATGTTTGGGGAACTCTGCAGGTGGGGGGCCGGGAGACCTGAGTGGCCGTCCACCTCAGCCTGTCCAGGGCACAGGCATGCAGATGAGGAAACAGAGGCCCAAGGGCAGCTGGCCCCTCCAGGGTAAGCTGGAGGCCATGAAACGGCAGGGGTCAGAGTGGGGGTGGGGGGCGGGGGCGCGGTAGGGGGCCTTTTGGTCCAAGCCCTTTCTTCTATTGCTGGGAAAACCAGGACCCAAAAAAGATGGGGGGTGGCAGAAAATAGCAGGGTCATGTTTGGGTCCAGGTGAGCCCAGGCAGCATGTCCTACACATCTCCCCTCAGCCCCCATATCACACAAACCTTCCCCCACAGGGTGGGCTCCATTATCCCCATTTTGCAAAGAAACAGAGACTCGGGGAGATGAAGGCATTGACCGTCACTCAGCGGCCAAGTGGCCAAGCTGGGATGCAGCCTGGCCTCTCTTCCTCCAGGCCCAGGGCCCTTGTTGGGGAAGCAGAGGTGCCGTGTGGAGCTCAGCAGACAGGACGAGGGTAGGAAGAGCCCTGTCCTCCACCTGAACCCGACCCCCACCACCTCCCTCTCAGGCTGCACTGACACAGGCTGTGTTGGGGGCATGCAGGGAGGAGGGGTGCTAGCAACTGCCCTGCTGTCATTACCTTCTTGTATGCCTAGCCCTTGCCCCTGGGGCCCAGCCCAGACCCCTGGTTACATCTCCCAGAGGCTACAGGCAGTCCCAGTAGCACCAGGCCTCTCTGCACCCCTTCTCCCAGGCCTGGCAGTTCCTCCAGGCCTCTCGGGGTCACCCACCCTGACTTACCCCTTCCTCCCTCCCTCTGCACTGCATTTCCCGGACCCAGCCCCGAAGCAACAGGCCTCTGGCCCACACTAGGCGTGTGAACAGCTCAGGGTTATGTCAGGTCAGGCCCCAAAGGAGCCGTTATCTCAGCCTTCATTGCCCCAGAGGGTCCTGGGGAAGCCCTGGAGGTACAGCCGCCAGGCCTGCCCCTGCCTGCGCCCTTCCCCACGTCAACATCACGAGCAGCTCCACGGGGCGAGGCTGCTTCCCCAGCACCCAGAGGGTCAGCCCCGTGGAGAGTCTTTTCTCCAGAGGAAACCCGGTCCTGTCCCCACCTCCCCTCTGGCACCAGAGAGCATGGATTTTCTCCATCGGCAGGAAAGTGGTGGGACAGACTAGAGAGGACAAGCCTGGGTCCTAACCCTGGCCCTCCACCTGCCCACAGGGGTCCAAGGAATGCCACCTCTCCTCTCTCCTCAAACACCAACCTTGCCAGAGAGAGATGGGAATCGACAGCAGTGATGGGCAGTGTTTAGCCTGATGCACCGTCCGCACTGCAAATATGAGTCCCTCCTTTCCTGCCCTATGACGCCCTGACAGAATGCGGGCCAAACCCGGCTGTGTCCCAGGCACCCAGAGAAGGATTCAGTTCTTGACTGCACAGACTCCCTAAATAAACCACTGTCCTACTCTGGCCTCAGTTTCCCCATCAGCAAAATGGGGCTGATCACCTCCTTTGCCCACTTCTCTGGACCGTTCAGGGCGGCAGATCGAGAGGCAGCAAAGCCTCGCCTCGGTTTCCTCATCTGCAAAGTGGAGCGGCTTCTCCAGGGTGGGTGTGAGCCCGGGCGAGCAGGGACAGCAGGTGTTCAACGGCCTGCAGGGAGGGGCGCTCGCACCAGAGCACTGTGGAGCTCAGACAGAGGCCTGTGAGCTGCGGGGCTCCTCCTCACAGCTGGACCCCGAGAGCCCGCATGAGGACCCCGCTTTGGGCCTCGGCTGGGGCTCCAGGCCTGGGACTGGGCTGCTGCGGGGGCACGCGCAGGGTTTCCTGAGGGCGCCTGGGGGAGCTGGGCCGGAGGAATGTTCTGCACACGTCAGGCCTTGGAAAAACAAATGCAGAGATGGGCCTGGTGCCCTTTCCGGCAAGCGTGCTGCACGCGGAGCTCTGTTTGTTTGCTTTTTGACAAAAGCGTGTGGATTTATATCAGCATCCCCAAGGGACAGGGCCTAGAGCCGGGCAGAGCAGAGAGCGAGAGAGAGAGAGAGAGAGAGAGAGAGAGAGAGAGAGAGAGAGGCTCGGGATGGGCTGAGGCCCGTGAGAGAGGGGCTGTGTGTGTGTGTCTGTGCACATGTCGGGGTGGGGGTCAGGCCTGTGGAGCGGGGCCCTGTGTCTGTCTGCATGTGCATGTATGCCTGCGTCTCTGTGAGGCTGGTGGGGGGCAGGTCTGAGGAGGACTGTCTCCCACCCGCCCCATACCTTCCTTGCAGCAAGGCAAGCCGCTCACTGCCCTGTCTCTCTTTTTGCTCTCCTCCGTTTCTTTAACTGGCAACTCTCCGTGGCAGCACCAAGGTATGGTTGTCTCTTTCTGCTTTCCTCTCCCCACGAGTGGGTCTGAGGCTGACCAACCTCACCAGGGTCCAGAGGGCCGGGTTACCTTGTGGTTTGGCGGGCACAGCAATCCCTGATACTCAATCCACCTCTTGCAAACATTCTCCTGACCCTCTACCACCACTGGAAGCCAGAGGGCACTGAGAAATCAGAGCCGCTGGATGTCTTAAAAAGGGAAGCCCGGGAGAGTTCGAGCCCAGTAGCCGCTGGGAGTCCCCAAGCAGGGTGCTGTGGAAGCCCCTTCAGAGAGCCCAGAATCCAGTGATGCCCACAGAACCCGGCCCTGGGTCAGTCCTGGGGCCTGAGAGGAACCAGGGGCCCTCCCTGAGAAGGAGGCTGGACAAGCCCAGCAGTTCAGGTGGACGGTGCTTCCATGGGAAGCTCGAGAGGTGGAGGTAGAAGGAGAGTCGAGGTGGGCTCGGAGGGGACGTGATGAGAGCCAGAGGCAGCGGCAGGAGGAGGAGTGAAGACTTAAGCAGGGCCCAAGTGGCAAAGGGTCTTCGTTGGCCAGTGATGGGCTGTGTCCA
>NW_006294339.1:2189246-2194362 GCF_000327345.1 Myotis davidii | reverse complement strand
CGTGGCCAGCTCTGTGAACCAAGGGAGGCAGTGGGCATGGATTTGTTCAAGGAGAGCGATGGAGCCCCGAGGGTAAGGGGCACAGATGCTCAGCCGCCCCAGGTCTGTGTCGGAGACCCACTTCCTTCCTGGCCTCCCACGATTGTTGGGGAAGGACCAGAGAGCAGTCTGGAGACTCTGGCGCCACTGCAACGGGTGGTCAGCTGCTCCTAGCCAAGGGTCCTGCCATACCCCAGCCTGACCCATGACCATGCCCCTTGCCCCATGCTGTCCCTCTCTGTTCCCCCCTCCTCCTCCCTCTGCTCCTCCTCCTCGTCCTCTTCCTCCTCTTTTCCAAGGCAGCCACCACACTTCACTCCATGTGCACTTGCTGCCTCTCTGCAGCTCTGGGCTGTGAAGGGTATTCTTCCTCCAAGCCAGGGTAGAGCGGGGAGAACCCTCCATGGGCCCCTTCTGCAGAGGAGGAAAGTGAGACTCAGAGAGGAGAGGCAACTGACCTGAGGTCCAGCGTGAGGGTGGCTTTGAGACACAGACCCCCTCCTTCACTACCAGGCCAGGCACCTTCCCCACAACCCTGAGCAGGGCTGGCTCAGTCAGACCCCTTCGGGCCAGGGACATGGAGGGAGGGACGGCATGAGCTTGCAGCCTGCCCCTCGCCAGGCATCCTCCCCACGCAGGTCACACAGTAGGACCTGGGGCCGGCAGGTAGCCCCTCACTCACCCACCTCTGCTCTCTGATGTTGCAGAAGCCATACGCCTGTCAGATCCCTGGCTGCTCCAAGCGCTACACGGACCCCAGCTCCCTCCGCAAGCACGTGAAGGCACATTCGGCCAAAGAGCAGCAGGTGCGTAAGAAGGTAAGATGGCCTCTGTCCCAGGCCCAGCTCTGCAGACACCCCCACTGGCCTCCCGGCCCCATGTCCAGCCTCATGCCAGGAGCCCACACTCCTTGTGTGCATTTGCCCTTCCACTCACCAAGGATGCTGCTGTCCATCGTCCACCATCTGCCTCATACCCCTCCTCAACCCCCTCCAGCCAGCCAGACCGCCCAACTCCTCTCTCATCCCTCTGCCACTCACTGTGGCTGACCTATTAAATGTTTGACGTCAGGCACTGTGTAGGGCTCAAAGATGCAAAAATGAAAAACCATGGTCCCCATCTTTAATGGGGACCTGGTGGGTGACAGACAGACATAAAGAGTGAATTCAGTATAACTTAATAAAACCTGCAGAAGAGGTATGCAGAGAACAGTCAGGGGCACAGAGAAGCGGACCCGTCAGGGTGGGAACAGGAGGGTCTCAGAAGAAATCACACCAGGAGCAAGGGTGAGATCCGGAGCCAGCCTGCCGGGCTCACCCACTACCCTGTGGCCTGGGGCACGTTTCTTAGTACCTTCCTTCTTCATGCTCCTCAGCTGTCCAGTCAGGCAACTGAGAACTTCTCCCCAGGGTTGTCACGAGGCCTAAATGAGTAAATAAATGCATGTGGAGGGTTTAGAACAGCACTGGGCAGAGGGGCACCAGTGCCAGACTTAGAGGGGCAGCAGGGAGGGTGGTGCCCCTGACCAGGACAGAGAGTCTAAGAAGGAAGCAGGTTTGCAGGAGAAAGCAGCGGGTTCTGTTTGGGACAGGAGTGTGCGAGCTCCTGAGGGGCCCAGTACAGCGGAAGGGACAGGGCTGCGACTTGGGGCAGAACCAACTGGCTGGGTTCTACCCATACTGTGTAGGACCACTGGGGCATGGGATGGCCACACCTGAGAGCCAGGAGGGTATGGGGCGAAGAGAAACATGGGGGCCCAATCCGGGTGTCGGCGTGACAGAGCGGGAAGAGCCCATTCATTTGCTCAGGGATTTATGGAGCACTCCTGTCTTCCAAGCGCTGTTCTCAGAGCTATGGGTACGGCCGTGGATAAAGCAGAGACAGGGCCGGAGGCTGGAGAAAGCAGACGCTTTAGTCATGGGCTGTGGGTGCCGAGAGTGGGTGCTGGGTGGAGCAAGCCGTGGGAAAAACAGTCGTGAGGAGACAGCGGGCTTGAGACTGGTCTTCATCCTGCAGGCAGCGGGGCCAGGAAGCGGGAGAGCAGACAGGACATGGTCAAAGCAGGCGCCTTCAGCTCGGGGGAAAAAACACCACATCCCGGGAATGAAGGGCAACTTAAACTCAGTCCCGTGTCTGGTGCTTTTCAGACTGTGTGTCATTTAGGCCTAAGAAGTGGGCACTATTTTTCCCATTTTAGAGATGTAGAAACTGAGGCTCAGAGAGTTCACAAATCTGCCCAGGTTGTGCAGCATGGAAGTGACGGAGCCAGGGTCCCATGCCAGACCCAGCATCTGCAGGGCCTGAGCTCTCTCGACCCCTCTCATGGGAGGGGCCTGAGTGGGGACAAGGACTAGCCCAGGCTCCATGCCAGGGCTGTCTGTCCCCGGCGGCCTGGTGCCCAAGGACCCAAATCCTGCCCTGGTTTTCCCAGGCCCCATGCTTGGCTCACGCCGAGCCCCAGGGACCTGGAGCCTCGAGCTGCAAACCTCCCAACAATAAGCATCCATTAGAGCCATCGGGGATGATGTATCTTTCTGGGTAAGGCGACCCTTGTATTATGACAGCTCCTTGGCAGCCCCGCTACGTTTCAGAGAGAATTAGAAATGCTTTTCTCCCTTAATTCTCCTCTCCTGCTGCTCCTAATCCGATCGACATTGCGGTCTGCAAGGCATGCTTGGGCCCTCTTTTGCCAGAAACTTAATTTACATGGAAAACAGCTGCTGGGTCAAGGAGCTGGAGAGCCCATTGGGAGGCTGGGCATGCCTTCCCCAAACCTGGGTGCTGGCCCTTCTGGCTGAGAGGGTGGGAAAACCCTCGGGGCTGACTCTCAGCCACAGGGTGGCAGGAGGCACGGCTCTCGCTTTCTTTGGGTTGGGCTTGTTCCTGGTAAAATGAGGATTTGGACACGTCAGTCTTCAGGGTTCTCAGAGTTGGGCCTTTGGATTTCCCTGGGAGAAGGGGCCCGTCCCATCCAGGTGCACGCCCACGCCTCACCCAGTGTCCCTAGGGCCGCAGTCAGCCCCGCCCCTCCCCACCTGGCCCCATCTGGAGAGGTGCCAGGCTCTAGTCTGTCTTTAAGGGACAGCTGAGGGTTGTTGGCCAAAGATGTGCCAGCCTTGCTCTGAGGCAATGACCTCAGGGCCATATATGGGTCGAGTGCCCACTGTGGGACCCAGCGAGCCCTTCACACAGCACATGCAGCAGGTGTGCTCGCACCATCATTTGCTGGTCCTCACAGCAGCCGGGGTGAGGGGATTATTCTTGCTACAGGCAGGGGAGGGGAGAGCCAGAGAGGCATTTGCCCAATGTCACACAGGGAAGAAGAGGAGATGGAGGAGGGTTTGAACCCAGTCTCCTGTCCCTAGCCCTGGACTATTTCCACTGCATCTATGCTAAGAAAAAAGAAAGATGGCGGGGGTGGGATAGGCAGGAGGGAAATGCTCTATGTACTCTATTTCACTCCCACTCCATCCCTTCACGCTGTGGCAGTTACGGGAACGTGCCCATGGGAGGCCCCAGTTGCACTGTTGACACCCATCTAATGTTGGTGCTGAGGCAAGACCCCTTCCCATGACCCGTCTAAGAAGCTCCCACCAACCTCCTTTCCCTTCCTGCCCTTGGGGTCAGACTTGTAAGGTGGTCTGATCTCTCCCAGCCTGCCCAGCTCTCACGTAAACATTCCCCATTAAAATCCCTGCCTAGTCAACCTCGTCGTAGCATCTGCTTCTCACACCTGAACTAACACAACCTTCCGAGGGACACAATTAGCTCCATTTTACAAATGAGGAAACTGAGGCACAGTGAGGTGAAGGGTCTTGCCCTGGGGCCACCATCCTTCCTGCCCTGTCCCCTAAAGCGAGGTGGCTGGGCGCCAGCTGTCTCGTGCCAACACCCTCTCTCCCTGTGCTTGCTCCCCAGCTGCACGCGGGCCCTGATACTGAGGCCGACGTCCTGACCGAGTGTCTGGCCCTGCAGCAGCTCCACGCGTCCACGCAGCTGGCTGCCAGCGACGGGAAGGGTGGCCGAGCCTTGGTCCAGGAGCTGCTCCCAGGTATGCGTGCTGGGAGGCAGGGCCAGGCTGACCGCCTGCAGGCCTTCACTGCCACCAGCCCCGCAGGAGGACAGCGGTGCTCTGTGGGCCCCCGGGGGCGATATAGGCATGACTTTCTGAGTCACTCACCTGTGACGCTCATTGCCCAGGGGATGAAGCCAGGCTCCTCTCAGCCCTCCTCAGAGCCCTCGCGGCCTAGGCACTCCTGGTGCTTCCTGACCCACCCTTGGCACGCTGGACGCAGTTTCCTGAACACCTTGCACTCCCTCTTTCCTCCGAGCCCTGTACACACTTCGCTAGCCTCCTCTCCACCCAGGCAGCCCCTGCCCTTCCTTTAGGACCCGCCTCAGTCAGGCCCCATGCACTCCCCAGGGGGACTCTGTGCTCGGAGGAGAGAACTGAGGCTGTGCGAGGTGGGCGACATGGCCGGAATCACTCGGCTCACTCTAAACTCTGTCCAGAGATGCCCCCAAACCCCTGGGCCCCTAAAGGCTCCGCCAGACAGACACAGAGCCTCCCGTCCCCCAAGGCAGCCTGCGTGTCCCTCCCCACGGCTCCCAGCCATGGGCAGGTCTCGGTGGACAGGGACTCCAGCCCAGACAGGGCAGTGTGGCCTGTGGCTTCCAGCTGACAACGGTGCGCTCTCCCCTCCACTCCCCACAAGAAACCACAGGATCAGAGCACCAAGCTCTTCCCACCCTCTGGGATTTCTTGAATTACTCCAACCGTTTTAAACATTTCTTATTTTCCAATTTTTTATTCTTTCCTCTCAGCATTGAAGTAGCAGCAGATTTCAAACCGTCAGAGCACTTAGTGTGTGTGCAGGCAGCCCACAGGGCGGGGACAGCTCAGGGTGGCTCCCACCCTCCTCCCCCTGCCCGGGCTGCTTCTCACAGGGTCAGGGTTGCTAAAACAGCAGGACAAGATGGGACAGTAGGGGGTGACCAGCCCAGGGATGAAGGCTTACATCTCCAGTGCCAGCTCCCTACAGCGGGCAATGACTGCGGGAAGCTCAGTGAGAGGGTT
>NW_006294339.1:2184850-2188725 GCF_000327345.1 Myotis davidii | reverse complement strand
AGGAGCTGTGGCTGAGGAGCTGTGGCTGAGGAGTGGTGGCTGAGGAGCTGTGGCTGAGGAGCGGTAGCTTCCTGCAGCCCCAATGTTTTCACCCTGGGACCACTCGGGCCATCGGAGACCTTAGCAGGCCCAGATGGAAGCTGTGCTCCTGGAGGCCAGCCCAGGGCCAGCAGTGACCGTCTCTCGAGCACTTGGCTGCTCCAGTCGCTTTGCAGACGTCCTCTCGTTCAGTCCCCAGTGGGCCCATGATGCTGCCGAGAACAAGGTCACTGAGGGCACCCTGGAGGAGCAGCACTGGGTGGCAGCAGCTGCCCAGGCCCGTCTGACAGCAAGTGAGCTTGCCTTCCCTGCCTGGGTCTTCAGGTCCCCCCACCAGACCTGCTGTGATGACAAATGTGATCGCTTTTACAAACCCAACGGGACTGACCACTTTGTCATCATCATTATTATCATTGTGGCCCACAGCGACCGAGAAACTCTTTACTTACCCATCTCAGAGTAATGCCACAACCAGCATTTGCTGAGTCTGTGCAGGAGCTGTTCCAGGTACCACACACGCAAGTGTTAACCTACATCAACCTCAATGAGCACATGCTTCTTACAGCCTGGAGTGCGTTTGGGGAGAGGCCTGGCAAGCCCTGGCATCCCACTCTCCCTGCCCATCACCATGCGCTTTCCTCTCCGGGTGAGGAAACAGCGCTTGTGAGGCCGAGCCACTCTTTGCTGAGGTCCCACCACCAGTAAAGGGCAAAGGCTGGGACATAGGCCATCTGGTTGCAGGCTGTGCCCTTAACCAAACAGTCTGCTGCTTCGCCACACCTTGCCAAACTGAGCACCTAGTGTGTGCCAGGCCCCCTGCTGGTCCCTGACCTCGAGCAGCTTCTCGGGCAGCAGGGAGGGAGGGACCAGCCAGGCAAACCCAGGAGTCCTGGTCTCCTAAGCTCCGAGCCTGGGTTCTGTGGGCGCCCGGCAGATGCCTGAAGCACAGTTGGGAACAGATGTTAGGGCCAGAGGTTAAGCACTCATGGCTGATGATTGATGACGCCGATTTACAGCCTGAAGTGGTGCGTTTGGGGAGAGGGCTGGCAGGCCCCGTGGCGTCCCCGCTCTCCCTGCCCATCACGAGGTGGTGATCCCCTCATTCCCACCCACTGCCTGTTCGCATGTTCAACAGCCTCATTCATGAGCTCGTCCTCAGGAGGCGGGGCCACCAGGGACCTGGACGGGGCCGGCAGAGGCCAGGGAAAGCAGGGGTTGTGCCAAGCAGTGCTAGGATGGAAGAGTCCCGAAGGGGGTGAAGGCGAGGGAGGCGCTGGGGAGGGACATTGAATTTTCATTGTCCGACTATCGGAAGCTCCTGCGAGCTTGTCCCTCATCAGGAAGGACTGCAGTCTTCATGGGAAACCTTGGCGGCTTCTCTGGCAGGCTCTTTAGCAGACCCGGGCAGTGAGGACGTGAGAAGCATGAGGTCACCATGGCTGAGGGAGAGGGTGCAGGACTTATCAGGATTCTAGGCCTTCCAAGCTTTCGGGCCCCCAAATTGGTTCAAGATGGCAGCAAGAGTGGTGAGCAGAGCAGGGCCAAGCCAGCTCCATCCGCTGAATCCCCTCCAGGGCCTTCCTGGCCGAGCTGGGGAAGGAGGTGTAGGCAAGAGAGGCAGTGGGTGGGTGGATGGCATCGCTGCCACGGGAGCAGCGGTCCCTCAGACGGGCAGGGGTAAGGTAAGGACAGGGGCCAAGAGGCAGAGGGCCCTCAGGAACCCGTTCGGAGCCGGGCCTTAGCCAGCCCACAGTGCAGCCTGGCCCGGAGGCATCCCCGCCAGAGCCTGAGCTGCAGCCAGGCATTGCCTGCCCCTGGCTTTAAATGGACTTCCTTTTGCTATCAACTGGGAGACCTGGTGAGCAGTATCCAGCCTGCTCACCCATCCGTGGCCCCCAGGCCAGCCTGCCGTGAGCTAGCACAGCGTCCTCTCTTTGGAACGCCTCACACCGGACATCCGGGTTCTGCTCCCACATCTCCGGGATGATGGGTAGTTCACTTTCCCAAAGGTAGTCCATTGCCTCATAGCAGCTTGGCCCGTAGAAGGTACGGCCACGCCCTGAGCTACAGTCTGCTTCTCTCCAGTCCAGGAGCCCTTTTCTGCTGCTGTGGCTACAGATACACAGTGCAAGCGCCTTCTCTCCCAGAATAGCCCGGAGGTTGGAGACAGCCACTCCACACTGTCCTCCTGTCCCAGTAGACACACACACACACACACACACACACACACACACACACACACACACGGGCCTTGTCAGGCCTCTGCTCCAGGGTAGGCCTCAGCTCCGCGCACAACCCTTCAAGAAGCCAGGGCATGAGCAAAGCAGAGTGGACCCATCCTCTCCTTGTTTGGGCCCCTAACCTATGGCCACAACCTTGCTGGTTCCCTTCTTGTCTTTCTCTCTCCATAAGCAGGCGCACAGCTCCTGGTCGTCCACAGCTGTCTCGAGGGAGCGGCCGAAGCCCAGCGGTATTTGTTTGCTTCCCTGCAGGCGTGTATCCTGGCTCCATCACCCCCCATGATGGGCTCGCACCAGGCCTTCTGCCCCCCACGCATGATGTCCCTTCCAGGCACCACCCACTGGAAGCCACCACCAGTTCCCACCACCTGTCCCCCCTGCCCGTGGCTGAGAGCACCAGGGATGGGTACGTACTGCCAGCCCGCCCTCCTCCGAGGTGGCCAGGGCACCTGCAGGTGAGGGCAGGCGTCCCTCACACCACATGGTTGTTACTGAGAGGAAATCGCCAATGCTTAGGCAGCTCTCACTATGTACTACGTCAAACTCGGTCCGGGCACGATCTCCCTGGCGTCTCACCGGAGCCTCCCAGATCGGTGGAATGGCACCTGGGTTTCTTGAGGCCTCGCCCTGTGCACACCCTCCTCTCCGTGGGGTGTCCTGCCTCCGGCTGCCACGCCCACAACCCGGCCTCCTTGGGAGCCTCCCTCGGGTTTCCCTCTGGCTCGCACTGTGGACTTGGCGAGCAGACTGCCCACCGCCCGCTCCAAGATGCCCACTGGGCCTCGCCCCGACTCTGGACGGTGCAGCTGGGACCCGTTGCAGGTCCTGCCAGGCTGCCCAGGAGCCCTCACGGCAGGGTCACTGCAGGGAGGGGCGGCCTCTTCCTGCAGTCAGTGCGGTTCCCCTGTGGCCACTTAATTGGCTGGAAATGGTGAATGTGCTAATTGCTGGCCTCCAATGCTGCCAAAATCTGCTTTCCTTGCCCTGCCTCCTGCCTCCCGGCCACTTTCGCTTACCTCCAGCAGGAACTGATCGAACTGTCCCCCAGGGCCCGCTCCAGAGCCCTCCTCCTCCCTGTCCTTGCTCCCCACAGCCGCAGTCTTGGCCGACTTGTGCCTGGGCCGACCTGGCTTTATCACCAGGGCTCCTCCTGCCACTGACTCACCCTTTTATTCTAAGTCCACATAAGCCCCTGGTGGGGGCAGGCCTGCGCCACCGGCCCCAGCCCTGGGGAAGCTCCGTGAGGAGGGGTCAGGACAGGCCTGCAGAGATTGGCCACACAGACACGTGCTTGAGGGAAGGAGGAGAAGACCCAGAGGAGAGCCCAGTGCGGTGGGGGAGGCTGGCCGGAAGGCTTCCTGGAGGTGATGCACAGCCGGGCCTCCAGGTTCCGTAGGAGCTGGCTGAGCGGAGAGGTTGGGGTAGGACCAGCCAGAGCGAAGGCCACGCGTGGTGAGAGCCTGGTGTGACCCGGGACATGGATCTTCGTGGGCTGACAGGCTCAGGAGAGAGGTCAGGGGGTGGCGGGACACTGATGGGTGCTGGGCAGTGAGTGGTCAGGTCTGGGGCTGAGAAGCGAGGCCTGCCGTGAGCCCG
>NW_006294339.1:2176589-2184674 GCF_000327345.1 Myotis davidii | reverse complement strand
GTGCGTGCCGGAGCAGCATGGCGGGGCGGGGGGGCGGGCAGGGGTGATGGCAGCCTGAGCGGGGCTGTGAGTGGGAGGAAGAAGCACCGGGAGGCATCAGTGACCTGGAAGAAGCAGGATTTAGGGAAACTGGCTGGTGGAAAGAAGGGGGGCCATGGAGGATCCTCCAAGGGGCAGAGGTGCCACACATGGAGCCAGGGCAGACTGTGGTGGTGAGGACACGGACAGCCACAGGGAGGCAGCCTGACAGGGCCTGAGGGGCAACCAGAAAAGCAAGCCCTGCTGGAGCCTGAGTTCTTCTCTGTAAAGGGAGCCTTCGGTCCCTCCTGGGGGAAGGGCGAGACCCCTGCATGTGCTGACACCGTAAGTGTCACCCAGCACAGCGTCCAGGACACCAGCCCCACCCCCGGCGCAGGCCACCTGCTCACCCACCAGCCAGCCCCAAGCATCTCCAGCCAAAGCAAAATAAACCAGAGGCTCTCCTTAATTCTGCAGTGCCGTTCATCCCTGGGCACGTGCGCTCTGCTCTGCCTCATCCGTCACCTGCTTGCCGCCCGCCCGCGTAAGTGCCCGTCAGGAATTCCTGCCATGGAGGCAGAGTGATGACAAGCCCGAGACGGACCCCCGGCTCGCTCGCCCACCCGTGCCTGCGGGAACCCAGGCTCCAGTCACCCAGCCGCCCGGCGCCCAGGCTCCTCCGGCTGCGGGAGAGGGGCCCTCAGGCTGACACCAAGCCCAGCCTGGCTTGAATGGGTTTCTTTTTCCAGCCCCGAGAGGAGGTGGGGGCAGGCCCGCAGCCTCCCCTTCCTGCCAAAGTCAACAGGGAAGGCCGCTCGCGGCTCCCTGGGGTTCTCTGGGACGTTTAAAGGGCCTGACAGAATTATCTGATTCACTCGGAAATATGCTGAGAGGGCCTGACTTCATGACCAAATTTATTTATTCTGGCTCAGGGAGGACGCCGAATAGGGTGGTATTTTACCCCGGCCCCGTACGAGGTATGAAGCCCTGAGTCTGCCAGGCCAGTGAGGTTTTATATTAATTTTTATAGGCTCCAATTGGAGCGAAAATATTTGATTTAGGAGTCATCTGCATGACTCAGGAGAGGAGCTCCAGATGATCTGTTTCCTTTTAAAGGGTTCAGGTGGAGCCGCGTAACCGCAGTCCTCGCGTCTGCTGCGGAGAGAGCCGCGTTCTGTTTAATTTCACTGGCTGTGAAGGTGGCAAATGTGGGTTTACGGCAGGTGTGAGGCAGGAAACACAAACTTTGGGAATGCATGTTTGTTCCCCTTCGGATCTGGCTCTCCGTAATTCTGCAGTGCCGTTCATCTCTGGATTTTGTGGCTGAGCAATTCAGAAACGCGTTTGTGAGTGTGTGTCAGCTGTTTGCTGCGTGCCAGGCCCAGGGCTGAGCGCCGGGGACAAAGGACGGGGGCCTGGCCCTCCCGCAGGAGGGGGCCAGTGGGAAATCAGGGGAGAGCTGGAGTGTGGGTACCAGGTTGGGGTGGGCATCAGGCAGACGGGCCCCACCCTGCTGGCTACACCTCGTCCCGTCTCAGCCTGGAGAACCGGTGAGGGGGGCACAGCTGGCGCACACCCTCACAGTTTAGGGAGCAGAGTGGGAGACCCGGCCCCCGCCGGCCCTGTGAGACAGGCCTAACAATATTCACGCAGACGATGGTGCCAGTCCCTTCATGGGGCCTTGATGAGGGTCCAGTTCGTTAACAGGAGGAGGCTGAAGTGTCCCTGCAGGGTGTCAGGTGCTGGGCTGGGGACCCGGCGCGTGCGGAGGCCACCCTGCTGCTGCCCTCAGAGCACCCGCAGTGGTGAGCCCAGACACCAGACGGTCAGTGGGGGTCGGGGGCGCAGTGATGGCTGGATGCCCCCACTGAAGGGAGCAGCTAGGACCCAGCAGAGCTGCAGACACGGAGCCACGGCCTCTCCCCAAACCCCTTCCCTGTTTCATGATGGTCCTGCTTCCTCAGAGGCACTCATCTGTCCCACTAACACCTGTGCCTGGAGGGTGGGCCAGGCAGCACGTGATCCAGGAGAGATTCCAGGGACGGACACGAGGCCCTAAAGGCGGCGGGCAGGGGAATGAGGGCCACCTGCTGGTTTTCCTTCCCTCATCTGGACAGCGATGATGACTCACCGAGTGGCTGCAGTGTGCCTGCCGTCGTCCTGCTGCTTTGCCTGCACTGCTTTATCCGTGTTATTTTCACCGTAACTACGTCAGTGCTGTGTGGCCAGACTCACCAGGGAACCTCTCTGGACCTTGGTTTCTGATCTGTGAGGACACAAGGGGGAGGCGGAGGCTCAGTGAGTGGAGTGTCCGTGCCGTGGGGTGGCCTCCTGCTAAGGAACGGCCTAGGCCAGTGGTCGGCAAACTCATTAGTCAACAGAGCCAAATACCAACAGTACGACGATTGAAATTTCTTTTGAGAGCCAAATTTTTTAAACTTAAACTATATAGGTAGGTACATTGTTATTCACTTAATTAGGGTACTCCTAACGTGTGGGAAGAGCCACACTCAAGGGGCCAAAGAGCCGCATGTGGCTCGCGAGCCGCAGTTTGCCGACCACTGGCCTAGGCTTTCGCTGTGGCTGTTCCCGGACTCAAGCTCCAGGCGCCGGAGCGGCACGCACAGCCAGTGTCGGGGTGCAGCAGGGGAGGCTGGCATCAGCTCTGGGTCAGAGCGGCAGTCTGTCCTGCAGGGGACACGGCGACCCTGCGGGCATCCCCGGCTCAGAGACATCGCCCTTTTGCCCAAGGTCACGTGGCCAGTGAGAGCAGACGAGGCTTTAAACACAGCTCTGTCGACCCCGGAGGTCGTGCTCCTACTGTCAGTCCTAACACCAGGCAGCAGCTTTCCTTTCCTGATTCCTTTGGCTCTAATGCTTACAAGATCTGAAGTTTAATTCCAGTTTGAACACAGTCAGAGATAACATCCTCCTCTTCTACCTAGACTGTCACAAGGTCGAGCAGGCCAGCTAGTGAGCTCACCCTTGCTGGAGGGAAGCAAGCAGCAGTGGCCATGCCTCTGGCCCCCACCCCTGAGCCCACCCTGCTCACAGCTGCCTCTGTTTCCTCCAGGTTGGGACCCGGCCTCCTCTCACCCATGGTCAGCCCACTGAAGGGGCTTGGGCCACCGCCGCTGCCACCGTCCTCCCAGAGCCATTCTCCGGGGGGCCAGCCCTTCCCCACGCTCCCCAGCAAGCCACCCTACCCGCCCTTCCAGAGCCCTCCACCCCCGCCTCTGCCCAGCCCCCAAGGTAAGCCCTGGCTGCGGCCTCTCCTGCCCACACGAACTCCTGCTAGGTGCCCAAGAGGATGGGACCCCGACCTGGGGGAGGCAGGTGGGCAACAGAGTGACAGCAGGCCTCACCGGAGAAGCCAGAGTCAGGGACTCGACACACAGACTCAGGGGCACTTCCTGGAGGAAGTTTGTGCTGAGGGGTGAAAAACAGCTTGTTCATTGATAGGGCTCTCCCTGCAGGGGGGGGGGGGGCAGCATGGCGGTGGCAGGGACAGCTGCTGCTGGAGTGATCTCAGAGGAGAAGGGTGAAGGGCCACAGCCCCTGCCGTCAGAGCACTCCCATCAGCCACCAACAACTCCGGGGCAGCCATGAGGCCCTGTCGCCCGCTCACAAACACGCATCTCTGCACCCTGGGGCTCCCCGCTCTCAGTCACACCCATCATGCCTGTTCAGGAAGCGGGGGAGAGGGGGCAGGGGGGGGGCTGGCTACACAGCATAGCAGAGCCATTGCCCTCCTGCCTGGGCGTTGCCTTGGTTACTGCAGCCCTGCCGCTCCCTCTGCAGGGTACCAGGGCAGCTTCCACTCCATCCAGAGCTGCTTCCCCTATGGCGACTGCTATCGGGTAGCTGAGCCAGCAGCTGGTGGGGACGCCCTGGCTGGGGAGGCCTCTGGTTTCAACCCCCTGCGGCCCAACGGCTACCACGGCCTCAGTGCACCTTTACCTTCCACAGGTAAGCCCCACCTGCATGGCTCCCTCCCCCGAAGGCCCACCAGGGCCCACCCCTGTGCTGGGTGCTTGATGCCCATTATCCCGCTGCTGTGGGACAGCCCCCGAGGCAGAGTCGTCCCGCCTTGCAGAGGGGAAATGGAAGCCCAGGGGGGTCCCAGGACCCACAGAATGGGGACATGCGCCCCGCCTGGCCCAAAGTCAGTTCCTCCACAGCCTCACACTCTCGCTCGTGTCTGGACTCTGACAGGTTTCTGAAGACGCAGAAGAATCAGACTGGAGCTCAGTCTAGTCGATGTTCCCTTTGAGTATTTACTGTGTACCTACTATGTGTGGGCGGCACAGTTGTAGGCCCTGGGGATCTGGCAGGGAATGAGACTACACTGATCCGTGTAACCAATAAGGAAACAGGCCCAGAGGGGCCACACGGCTAGGAAGGGCCAGAGCCTGGAGGCTGTGCTTGCTCTTGTGCTGCACGTGTTCCTTCAGGGCCCTGGGCCTCCCCCAGGCAATGCCCTTGGCTGGAGTGGAGAGGCCCAGGGACAGGGCAGGGCTGTGGTAGCCCAAGGAGAGTCAGGCTCAGATCAGCCCGGCCAGTCCTGGTCAGAGCAGGGGCACAGATGGTGGGGCTGGGCCCACCCTGCGTTCTCCAAGCCAAGCCCCACCCAGGTCAGCCCCAGGGCCCAGGTCCAGCTGGAAGCTACAAAGCCTGGGTAAGGATGTGGGGATCCCAAGACAGAGGGGAGCCTGAGACCCTGTCCCAAAGGCCCCTTGGGCAGCTGGGTGTGTGCAGCTGGGCATATAGGCATAAAGTCATAGGGACAAGCACCGAGGCCACAGAAGAGCAGACACAAAGCCGTGGACCCATGTTTTCTATTCACATGCATGCTCCCTTGTCTGCACATGTCTGAGTCTTCATGTGCCTGTGGAACCATCTGTGTGCATGTGCACATAGAGCCGGCATGGGTAGGTTCCAGACAGTGTGAGCCCCATGAGTGTGTAAGGAGCTTGCAGGACACGTGCTCATGTGTGCACACATGTGTTCACATCATGCTTGTGCTGATGTTCATCGTCATCTGTGTGCACAGACCTGTGTGTCCATCATGTGACCCCCATCCATGCACACACACGTGGTTCTCCATCCCATAACCCCATCTGCATGCACAGACTGTGTTTACATATGGTGTAAGTACCTCTGGGGATGGACACGTCACATACATGCTGTAGGCTAGCATGTACCCAGTCACAGGGTGTGTGTGCCATGTTTGTACGCATATGGATTGATATGTGATTAGGCACTGGCCGCTGGCCACAGCTCTGCTAGCTCTCACCGACCCATCCTCCACCAGCCCCCCACCAGCCCAAGGTGGGATTCCTTGGTTAGCAGCCAGGCCTAGAGTTCTGAGTGGTCGAGGGGCAGCTTCCATGCCCCCTGCCAGCTGAGTGGCAGCCTAGTTTCCAGTGCCCATTCCAGACCCTGCCTACATCTCCTCTGCCAAGCTGAGCATAGACATGCAAGCTTGAACAAGGTGGCACCATGGGGCCTTAGGAATAGTTCAGCCTGAACCCATTTCACAGATGGGAAGACTGAGGCCCACTTGTCTTAGGCTACAAAAGTTCATGACAACAGCCCAGGCGCAGAGTCCTTAGGGCAGGCAGAGACTGGATAAGGAGACCTCTCCAGACCCCTCCCATGTCGATGGCCTCCCCGGGAGACAGCATGTCCAATGGAACAGCCAGCTGGCTTGGCGCCAGATGGACCTGGGTCCAAAGCCCACCTCTCCCCCTGAACTGGGGAAGTGTACTGCCCTCTCTGGGCATCTCTTCAGCTCTGCACTGGGACAGTGAGTCTCATCTCCCAGGACTGCTGTGACGCTTGAGTGATAAGACTTCACTGAGCATATAGTCGGTGCCCATTGAGTGCTGGTCCCTTCTGTGGGCTCCTGTGTCTGGTGGAGGAACCTGAAACAATGGGGTGGGCTGGGGTCCTTCTGCCATGAGGGGACCAGCCCCTGCAGGCAAGAGCTGTGATAACCCCCCATACCTCACCCCCCTCCCCCATTCTGCCCCACAGCCCAGCACTGGAGGAGAAATCCCCAAGCCAGCCTGTGCCTATCTCCCCAGCTGCCCTGGGCCCTTTGGGAATACAAGGCCT
Organism: Myotis davidii; assembly: GCF_000327345.1. Classification (NCBI taxonomy): domain Eukaryota; kingdom Metazoa; phylum Chordata; class Mammalia; order Chiroptera; family Vespertilionidae; genus Myotis; species Myotis davidii. Next base: position 2,178,536 of record NW_006294339.1, on the reverse strand, counting down.
AGGGTGCCTCCCCCATCCCTACCTGGAAGGGCAGAGGGCTCAGATCGGGCCCTGCCGTGGGGACACTGAGATGGACCCTAGCAGGAGAGTGGGGTCTGGGAGCTGGGAGAAGATGACAAGGCATCACCCCCGAGTTCTCCAGCCCAGACCCTGTATGCCCACACAGGCTACGAGGCTCTGGCCGAGGCCCCGTGCCCCACAGCGCTGCCGCCACAGCCACCTGAAGACATCGTGTCCAGCGGCCCTGAGGACTGCAGCTTCTTCCCCAACGGGGCCTTTGACCACTGCCTTAGTCACATCCCCTCCATCTACACCGACACCTGAGGAAGGCCCTGCCCGCCCCCCCCTTCCCCCCGTCCACCCTCCTGTCCACTCTCCACCTCAGATGCTGCCTTGCCCACCGGTGTGCGTCCCCACCCTCCGTGCACCAGCCTGAGCAGCCGGGCCGAAGCTCTCTCTGCACATGGTCCACAGTGCCCAGCGCTCGCCGGTGCTCAGAACTGCTGGCAGGGTCCGCGACCTGTGCTGGTCCCTGTCTTCCTTTTCTCCCCGATGTCTTTACATCACAGACCTCGTGTGTATAGAGTGTACAGGACTTGTTTTCCATTCTCCTGCCAGTTTTCTATTTTTGGTTTTACAAGAAAAACATTAAAAACTGGAAATGAGACCTGGCTCTGCTTTAGTGGCTCAGCCCAGAGGCTGGGAGCAGCAGAACGGCCCAGGTGTGTGTAGTGGAGTGTGTGTGGGGCTCGGAAGGCCACACAGAGACCCCTCCGGCCCTCGGTGCCCCGTGGGGGATGGTGGGGATGGGTGCCTGAGTCTCGTGCCCCTCAACGTGCTGTGAGCCCTATAGACATCTGCACTAGTCTCAGGCCTCAATGACAGGCAGGCTTCTCCCCATGGGCGGGCAGGAGGACCAAGGCTGGGACTGAAACTGGAACCCAGATCCATCTGACCCAGACCTTTGCTGCCTGCACAGACTTCCCCGTGGGAGGAAGATGAGCTCCAGTTCTGGGGTGGCTGTGGATGAACCAGGCAGGACAAGCCTCCAAAGGCAGGGGCAGAGGCAGGGCCCCTGCAGGCGGGCCAGGGACGGAGGGAGGAGGCCAGGTCTGAGGGCAGCAGGGCTCCCCTGGGGCTGCGCCTGCCCTGCCTGCCTCCCTCCCCCTGGTCCAGCACGGGAGCAGGCCCACCACCGGGCCTGGGCAGTACCCTGGACAGTGTCTGCCTCATCACACCATCCCAAGGGTCACCTGGCAGGAAAAATTCCTCAAGGAAGATTCCTGCCTCACAGCTGCTAGAGTGCAACAAGCACCTACTGTGCGCCAGGCCCTGCCCCAAGCTCATGACAGCCCTGGGAAGGACTTTTGATCCCCTCTCGGTAACACCTGCTGGGTTAGGGGTGCAAGGTGAGATGGAAAGATCTAGGCAAACCCTTCTTTACAGAGAGGAACCTGAGGTCCAAAAAGGCCACTGCCATGTGGTGACAGGACCGGGTGACGGAGGCCGTGCGGCACCTCGCCGAGGGGTGCAGCTCTGCCGGTCCTGCCGTGCTTCACCTGGCTCAGCTCTCGCCTCCTGCTCTCCCCCCTCCTCACTGTGTCAGGCCCCTCTGTGGGCCTGTGTCTGGGGCTCCCTCCCCTCCGCTCCTGGCTGGCTGCAGCCAAGGAGGAGCTTAGCATGGACGGAGGGAAGAGGAGGGCCATCTCCTGACACCCTGCTCACACCTTGTACGTGGTCCCTTCATGTCACCCTCTTCCACGGTCCCCCATTTCACAGGTGCAGAGACAGAGGGAAGTGAAGGCACAGCCCCAAGTAGTAGGGCTGGGATGCAGACCCCAGCCTCTGGCTCCGGAACCTGCACTCCACCCACTGCACTGCCCGCCCCTGGAAGACGGGGCCACCTGGTTCCCACCCCCGCCCCCCAGCCCCCTGCCAGCCCCTCGG
>NW_006294339.1:2172824-2176575 GCF_000327345.1 Myotis davidii | reverse complement strand
TGCCCCTCCACCTCCACCCCCACCCCGTTCCACCCCCCTCTGGTTTTATGGAACTAATTAGGTTGTGGCAAAATTCCTTAAACAGGGATGCTCAGGACTCAATGCTGCATGTCATTGTAAGCACTTAATCCACTCCAGATAAGCAGAATTAAGCTGTACAATGAGGACATATTTCTAGTAATAATGAAAAGGGCTGAGCCAGGAGCAGAACACACAGGGAGCCAGCAGTTGGATCCCATTTAATTTCAGAGACAGAAGAGGAGACAAAGGCAAAGAGAAACAAAGAGACCGAGGGAAGCAGCCGGGCGAGTTGGAGATGGAGGCGGCGCCCAGCCTGGAGCCCAGCGCAGCTTCCCTCCTCCCCCTAAACGTGGTTGTGCCCCTCCCTGCTGGGGTCCCAGCCTCCTCCTCCTCTCGGCTCACTCTGGGCCCCTGCCCTGACGCTCTGACGCCCACGGGTCTCCCTCCTCGTGCAGGCGATCTCAGCAGCGGAGGGCCCCGGGGATAGGACCCCTGAGAGACAGGACCGTCCCAGCCGGGGCTTTCTGCGTCCATTATTCAGAGAACCCGCAGCCCTCCTGAGCCTGGCCACGGCCAGGGGCACTGCGGCAGGAGCCATGCCAGCAGGGGCACAGTGACTGCTGCTCCTAGTTGGCAGGAGGCCTGGCTGAGAGGCCTGGGGGTTGGGGGTCGGGGCATTGCCCCTGGAGAGCTCCTGGGAGTTGGCCAAGGCTGGGGGCCTGTGGGGCCTCTAGGGCCATGGAGCTCAGTCTGCCCAGGGGTCTCCCCAGGAGGCCCAGGAGCAGGCTCAGTGCCCAGGTGACCGTGTGATGCCCTTCCAAGCCCGCCTCTCCGGGTGGCCCTCGGCCCAGCCTGTGTCCACTCCAGGCTGAGAGGGGCCGTCTCCCCACGGCCTGTCTGTCCCCGTTTCCCTGTCTCCCCCATCCCTCCTCCTGTCTCCTGCCCTCTCTGCCTTCCCTCACTCGGGTCCCTCGTCCCCGGCAGTTCTCTCTGCCTCGCACCCTCTCTGCCTCTGTCTCACCATTTCTCTGCTGCTGCCCTGTTGTCCCTCCCAGTTCTCCCCTTCCTCCCTCTCTCCACCCTCCCAGTTCATTCTTGCTGTCTCTCTTTCCCCTCCATTTTCTCCCTCTCTTGCCCTCTTTAAACTGCAAGGTCTGACCCAAGAGGACCTCTTTCTGTCTCCCCTTACTCTCCTCTCTGCTGCCTCCTTGCTTGGTCTCCCTAATTCTCTGTGGCCCAGAGGGGTCAGTGCCATCCCCAAAGCGGCACAGAGCATGTAGCCGGGGCTGCGAGGGCTGAGGGGGGAGCCCTAGAAGTGCTGGTGGGAGAGGCCTTGGGGCAGGGCCACCCCTCCTCCCCCCGAGTTCCACCTGCCACGGGTCTCAGGGTGAACGCGTGTTAGGACTCTGCTTCTGCCCTCGCGGCCGGGCCCAGGGCCCAGGGACTCCCCACACGTGGGTCTGCCCTCCGGGGACTCCCTCCGCCTCCCAAGTCTCTCTCCCTCTGGCCCTGGTGTTTACTCCCTCCTCCACCCTGACCTAGACTGTGGGGGCTGAGAGGGCCCACGGAGGCCACCCCTCACTTCACAGGTGAGGAAGCCCATGGAGAATGGGGTGCCAGGCGAGGGGGCAGAGGGGGTGGCACGGCAGATTCATGCCTGAGGACGCCCCCCCGCCTACCCCCTGCTGGGGAGGGACCGATGGGGACATATCCCCGTGAAGGCAGGTCCTGATCTGTCCTCACGCTGACTGCACACAGCAGGCGCTCAATACCTGTTTGTTCAGTACCTCAGTGGGCAGGAGGGAGGAGCAGGGAGACAAGGATGGTCTGCACAGCACCTCGTGCACCGCGGGGCCCCGCCAATACTGTGAGCTGCTCACCCCATCCAGCCCTGGTTTCCAGATGAGACAAGACAGTGACGGGGCCGGGCAGGGACCAGAGTGGGGAACCCAGGCCCCTGGCACCTGGCCACACTCGGTGCAGCCTGTCCGTCCCTTCTGCAGCCCATGCTGACAACTCCTACAGGCGCATGTGATGTCAGACCTGCCAGGTAAGTGCGATCACCCACCCACCGCACAGAGGGAAGAACTGAGACCCAGGGAGGTGACTCGCCCGAAGCCACCAGAGTCAGGGCGGAGCTGGAATCCAGGGCAGCGGGGGTGCCGGCGCCCGCCTTGCCCCGCTGGTCTGCATCACAGGACCAAGGCTGGCCTAGGAGTTCTGGCTCGCGCCCCTCCCCCTCCGTCCAGAGGGGACGTTATGCTTTCACAAGTCCCCGTGTATATACTCGCCTGGGCCCCAGCCCTGCCAGGGGTCTACAGGTTCTCTGTGGGCCTGTCTCTGGGAGGAAATGCAAGTGGAACATGAACCGGGAAGGAACGGCCGGCCCTGTCAGCCCTGCGGCTGCAGAGCCCAGCTCCTCCATTTATTCTCCAAGCGGGGGGCACAGCACGACCCTGCAGGAGGGCCAGCGAGAGGCCCGCAGGGACAGGGCCGCCAGGCCGCCCTGAGCCGGCTTTGCACCAAGGAGATGTGCTCTATCTGTTATCTGTTCAGGCGGTGGCTGGCTGAGCGCCCGCAGGGCCAGGGAGCGTGGGGCCTGGTATTGGACTTGGGTCCTTGGGTGATTTCCAGGGCAGAGCAGGGACCTAGAGCAGCCAGCCAGCTTCACTTCACTCGGAAGGGGAGCGAGTGGGGTGGCCGAGGGATGGGAAGAGGCCTCGCCTGGCCGTGAAAACGCTGAACCTGGAGGATGGGTCCATTGTACTCTCCTTGGGATTGTTACGCTGGTCTCTGTACTTTTGTGTTTGTTTGAAACGTGAACTGACGCACTCCCAGTGTGGCCAGGCTGGAGCTGTCTCGCTGGCCTGGAGCCGGGATGGGCACGGAGCTCAGTCCAGCGGGTCTGAGGCCCGGATTCACCTTTGCGGTGACTGCCTGGTCACAGCGGGGACCATGTTGGTGGCCCTGGGTCCTCAGTGCCCAGCACAGGGCCTGGCACGCCACTGGGGCTTAAGAAAGGCTTCTCTGTGGGGTCAGTTTGCCAGGACAGGGCAAGGAGCTGAGGGAGCTGCGGGAGCTGGGGGTGTGCCAGGAACTGCGGGAGCTGGGGGTGTGCCTGGAGCTGCGGGAGCTGGGGGTGTGCCGGGAGCTGCGGGTGCTGGGGGTGTGCCCAGAGCCACGGGTGCTGGGGGTGTGCTGGGAGCTTGGGGTGCTGGGAGTATGCCGGGAGCTCAGGTGCTCAGCAAAGCCATGGTTTTACCATAAGAAATGGAGAGTCTGTGGCCGCCTCTGTCCTTCCGGGACAGAGTCCGTGCAGGCTGAGCGACTGTCTCGGCTGCAGCACCAGGTGGCTAATCTGTCATTTCTCCCACGGTCACCGGTCCATCATCGGTCTGCAACCCTCTCCCTCACTGGGCCAGCTTTCTCTCCTCAGACTCAGGAAACCAGCAGGTCAGGCTCCAATTATTTATAACAAACAAACAAAAATCCCAGCCCTCCTCGAGTTAAAAAGAAGATGTGGGGAGAACAGAAGATAGCGGCATAGATTAAAGCCCGAGATTGCCGCCTTGAACAACCAATTCAAATTAAGCTTGAACCAGGGACCCACAACATTCCAGAAACACAGGTGGGCTGGCTGAGTGGAAATTCTTCAACTAGGAGTAAAGAGAATATCATATCCAGACTCAGAGGAGGCGCAGTGCTGAAGTGAAATTCTGAGGTACGAGTG
>NW_006294339.1:2166084-2171424 GCF_000327345.1 Myotis davidii | reverse complement strand
AATAACACTTGCCTGAAATGATGATGATCCAAGCACCCAATCCAGGATTTGAACTTAGTTTGATCTTAATCTAATGTGCCTGCTCTTGCCACTTTATGTTACTGACTCCCCAAGTGCAAATTGATCAGGAAAGTGATCAATATCCCTATCCGAAACAAACAAACAAACAAACAAAAAAAAAAAAAAGAAGATGTGGCCGGGAAGGATGGGCATTCTCAGGCCCAGGCTGAGGCAGACCTTCTCTGCAAACCAAAACAATTCGTGGAAAGTGTTTTAGGTCTAGAGACACCACAAAGAAGCACCATGGAAAGGAGCTCTTGCAGAGGAGGGCTGATGGGATCCTGGATCATTGGTGAGTGAGCCCTGAGGCAGCTCAACCCCAGGCAGCGGGGAGGGAGGGAGGGAGTTCCTGGATATGTGCATATCCCCAGCATGTTAGCGGGATTGGGCTCAGGGCCCAAGCTCCCTGTTGCGGGGAGGGAGGGAGGGTGGGAGGGAGGGAGGGAGGCCGAGAGGTCAGGGCCAGGAACACCCAGGCTCTGACTCGGGCTGAGGACTTTGGATGGTCTTGATGGGTGACCTTGGGCAAGTCACCCCAGATCTGAGCCCAGTTCCCCATCTGTGTCTGCCCTCCCAGGGTGGTAGCAAGAATGCTATGAGAGTGACACAGGGCTCTGGGAATGGAGTGAGGCCGGGAAGTACCAGCTGTTGTAATGAGGATGATGTTTCCTTGGCTCCCCCAGGTCGCCTGACGCGAGCGAAGTCTAACTGGAAGGGTAGAGAGAGGCGGACATAAGCACTGACCTCATCTCCTGGAACTCCGTCAAGGTGACAGGACAGAACTAAAAGTGACCATGAGAACGGGAGAGGAGCCAGTGGGAGAGGGGCTGACCTAGCGGGCGGAGTGGCTCCATGTCTGTGGGGGCGCATTGCCAGATGTGAGCAGGGTCTGCCACGGAGCCCAGACATGCTCAGGACTCAGGCACCAGATGTTAAGGAAGGTGAGGGCGGGAGTGGATTAGAAAGAAGGGGCCGCTGGGAAGTCAGCGTGGGAGCTGACAGATGCCCTGGTGCCCCTTCCCAGCCCCTCCCTCTCCCTGACCCCTCCTAGGAGGCCAGGAGGTGGTGGCACCTTCTCCAGGCACAGAATCAGAGGGACTGACTCGGAGATGTGAGCAGCTGGGCCCCACAGCACGGAGGACGGAGAGCCTCTGAGTAGCAGGCCTCTGGAGACGGGCGTTGGGAGCCTCCCCCAAAGTGGGCTTGCTACCCGGTCACCCAGGCCAAGCCCACGATCAACAAGCCGGGCCCCCGAGCGCCAAGGCCCACAGCTTCCCGTTGGGAGGTAGTGCCTGGAAGGACCCTCAGGAACAGACAGAAGAACCTGGAGGAAGCAGGGGAGGCAGGCAACTGAGTGAAACTGAAGCAATCAAGCCAACAAGACAACACACGCGACAGGTGTGAAGGTAACAGCCAGGAACAACAAAAGGAGGCAGAGAACAAGAAACGATAGGTACAGACTGAGGGTCCGTCCTGGGAGTCGGCATATCTGACTGAAGTTCCAGAAACAGAACCCAGTAAACGCTCAATTTAACGGACCTCGTATTTATTGGACAGAATTTCTGGTCTGTATGTCATATGTGAAAATTAACACCCTGTTACTTTCAAAATGCTTTTAACCAAGAGTTGCTTACAATTAACAGCTTATTTTTGGTTATTAATTCACTGTTATTTTTAAACAAATTTTAGCGAATAGGCCATATGTTAGAAAAGACATTGTAGTAATTCTGCCTACATAAGTATTACATATCCACAACGATCTGCATATTTAAATTCAGGGCCACTGCTCGTAAACAACATTCGGCTAATTAGCACATGATCACACCGAGTCTCAAGTGGTCATTGGTGCGTGGTAATGGGTTCTGTCCTCCCGTGGCGTGACCTTCTGCAGCAGTTTTAACGCGGGCGGCCCGTGTTCCCACGTGTGTTGAGCCACGCCCCAGCCGTGGGCATTTATTTTCATGGAGTGACTGGTGAAGGCACGCACTTACTAGACGTATTCAGTATAAATTTAAAATTTCTGCAATTCACATAGAAAACTTCTCTTTGAAATGAACTTTTCAGACATACTTAACTTTAGTTACACAAATTTGTCTACATGAGTAAAAACAGGTAAACTAATTTGCCAATTTTTTAAGATGTGCATTCAGAAAACTCACTTTATGATATAACGGACTTTGGACTTTAATGAGCACCCCCTCACCTGACTTAGTCCATAATATTGAGGTTTTGCTGTAAATGAAGGAAGTTATCAAAGAAATATCGTAAGAAAATTTTCAAAACAGAAGGGTGCAAGCACCCAGCTCACCCGGGCGCACTGCTGCCCAGTGTAAGGATGGACCAGAGGCCTCCTGGGACCCTCCCCAAGGAGGGAGCCCAAAAGGAGGGGGAGGGAGAGGAGGAGAGAAAGAAGCAAAGCCCCGAACGGGGATGTGGACCAAACTGCCGTTGGACTCCTCAGAGCAGCACAGGAGCATGAACAGCAAAAATCTTAAAACCCCGAATGAACACAGCGGGGCAGCAGGCCTGGGGGGGAGGGGGGGCTGCCCTGGACTCGGACGCTCCGCAGTGCGGACAATGACAGAGACACACAGAGGTGGTGCCCGTGGCCATCGGAGGCTTTGGGAAGCATTAGCAATGGGGACATAGAAAACTAGACAAACGAGGGACAAGGCAATTGTTAATTCCAGCAAATGGTAAAAGTATGAATAAAGGAAAATCCAAATCTAGTGTTTGGATTAGTAAATATTTGCATAGCTGTGATCATGCAAGTCCAGAATATCCACTGAATGAAAAGCATGACCCTTCACTACTGGGAGCCTGGGGGCCAGGGACGCGGTGGGGACGGGGACGTCGGGCCTCCCGCCGCTCCGGGAAGCCAGAGGAGGGATCTCAGGGGCCTTGTCATTCGTACTGAAGCGCGGGCGCGAGTGCAGAGGAAACAGCTTCCGGGGCGAGTGTGGCCCCTGGACAGTGGGCAGCGGTGGGGCTGCGGAGACGGGTCGTTTGCGGACTGTTCGTGGTGGCTCTCAGCCCACAGTACACCGATCGGCTTTTTGAACAATGTGTTTGTATTTCTTTGAGAAAAATAAAGAAGGAGTGAGCAGCAGGTGTAGCCCCTTCGGCGGGTGAAGACTCGGGTGCTCCGCAGGCCTGAGGGGCGTGCTGGCGTGGCCAGTCGGCCCGAGCTGCGTCCTCCACGGGCAGGCGGTGGCCCCAGGAGAGGCAGGACGGAATGTGACCGTGTGGGTCTCCGAGGTGAGCTGCTTGCCCCGCGGCTGCTAGAGGGGCAGCCTGACAAAAGCTCAGTCCGTTTTGGCTATGGGCTATGAAGCCAGCTGCGTTCAGAAGAAACGTATGACTGTGATTTGTATTTATTTGATCCAAAAGCTTTCCTTTCAAAGAGAGAAACAGGGGCCCGGGGAAACTCTTCTCAGTGACCGTGAACTCACAGGCCACAAAGCAGGGGAGAGAATTTCCGTAATATTTCACCTCGTTCTGCACACGTCTCCAAGCGCCTTTGATGCCACAGCTCAGGACGCAGCCCAGCCTCTTGCTCTAAAACAAATCAGCTGCTCCCTGCGCACCCCCCTCCCCTGCCCCTCCAACCTGCATGCCAGTGGGGCAGCTCACTACTAAGGTGTAATGTTTGGGGGGCACCAGCGCCTCTGCTAGGGGAGGTCTGGTGCAGAAAATCAGCAAGGGAGCCCCCAGACTGGTGGGAGACTTTCAAGTAAAAGGGCAATTAAGACATCCGAGCCCCGCCCCACCCCCCAGTTTAAAGTCTGTATCGGAGCTCTGCCCCTCCTCCCATCACGGCCTCCCCTCCCACCAGACCCGTTCTTCTCCATTATGCTCTTGTGTCAGGCCTTTGTCCGTGCTGTCCCCTCTTCACTTAGCTTTCCAGGTCCTGGCACGGGCCACAGCACCCGCGCCGTCTGCTGTGCGTGGGCATCTCCGCTCTGGGCTGTGAGTCTCAGAGGTGGGAGGGGAGGGGGTGTACAGAGGGCCCTACCTGGAGCGGCGTGGGCTAATGCTGGGCTCGGCACGTCCCGCTGGTGCCCCCGCACAGGCTACCTGAGCCTACAGGGAGGTTTCTGGGGCCCTTACTCAGAAACCACTGGGGCAACTGGTACCATGCAGACCCCACCCCACCCCCAGGCCCCTAAGCTCTGCAGCCCAGGCTCCAGGGCTTGGTCGGGCTCAGCGCCCTTCCTCCAGCTCGGGGGCCTCTGCGGGCTGATGAGTACACATGGCCCTGGCCCTGACCCGGGGGGCGTCTGCCTCTCTGAGACACGGCAAATGGGGAAGAAAGAGCCCAAGACCCAGAGCTCAGTGCCCCTGCTGTGGGCCTCAAAGCACCCAGCTCCCTGCGCCTCCGTTTCCATACCAGCCTCCCCAGGGGGCGGAGCGGGCTAGACCAGCGTGGACACATCCTCAGCAACGCCAAGGCCTAAAGAGCAGGAGGCGCCTCCTGCCCAGCGGCACTGATGGAGGCCTCCTCGGGCAGCACCAGGCCACTGCAGGGTGCGGGTGCGGGGGCCCAGGCACGGGCCCTCTCCCGGGGGCTGCACCTTCCTCTGTCCCACACCCACCACCCTGGCCAGTGGGAAACTGGCCCAGGAAGCACTGGGAGAGACGTACCCAGAACCTGGCAGAACCGGGGCTGCGCTGGGCCTCCCGCCGCCTCTCAAGGACAGGATGAGCCTTCAGTTCTTGCAGCCAGTGGTCCCTTCCAATTAAAAGCAGGGAGACGCTCTGCTCAGAGTAAATGTACCTCGTAGGCTTGGGTCCCGGCGCCCCCTAGTGGCCATCCCTTCAGCTTCCCACCTGCCCTGGCCTGCCTGCTGTCTGGATGGCTGGTGGGAGGAGCCGGGCCCTGACAGGCTGCAGGGCTGTCCTGGGGGAGGAAGGGGACCGAGACCTGCATGCCCCTTGGACACACTGTGTAACCTGCCCTCCGTTTATATCGGGACCCGGTGTCCTCTCCTCCAGGAAACGTCTGCCTCTTTAATCTCGCCAGAGGCCTCCCAGGTTCCCAGCCCCAGGCGTCCTGTCCCAGCGCCACCCCTCCAGGTGCCGTGAGGTGCATACACGTCGGTCTCCTATACGAATAAGGGCTCGCCGTCCTGGGTGCTGTTCTAAGCACCCTGATGCACCAATCCCATAGTGCGCAGAGCAATGCTATTGTCCCCATTTCACAGATGGAGAAAGCGAGGCCCTGGGCCTTCATCCACGGCCAGAGCCGAGCAACAGCCTGTGCCAGCCGGGGCTTCCCAG
>NW_006294339.1:2145612-2166056 GCF_000327345.1 Myotis davidii | reverse complement strand
CCTTTCATGCTGTTTATTCTTTTGAACAAATTGCGAGTTTTACAAGACATTGAAGGCAAACACATGTTCCCGTGGTGAGAGTTGTGGGACCTGCTGGGCAGAGGGCTGTGAGGACTGTGGCACAGCCACCCGGCCCTGCCCTTCTGAGCACTGCGGGCACCCTGAGCGGACTCACACCCCACTGCTGCTTGGGCTACTGGAGAGAGGCCGGCCTGGAGCCTCACAACACCTAGGACAGGCCACTGCTCTACATCCACTCGGCAGAGGAGAAAACAGGTCAGAGAGGGGAGGTGACTTGCCCAAGGTCACACAGCTGATCAGCGGGGAAGCTGGGAACTCGGGCCTCAGGGCTCCAAAGCTGTGCTTCCCCCACAACGTCACTCCTGCCTTCAGAGCCGGGAGAGCAGAGGGACCCATGTCCTCTGTGCCCGCGTGCTGTCCTCCGCTCACACTGACGACAAAATCTGCCGCTCCAAGAGCAGGGACTGCCTCCCAGGCCTCAGTTTCCCCCTCTGAAGAACAGGGAGATGGGCCCACGGAGCCTTGCAGCCCCCACCCTTCCAAGGTAACAACATGCTGGCTGTGTCACCTCAGGCAGCCCTCGCCATTGTCAGTCACACCCTTCGGCCTGGTGACTCCCCCCCCCCAACCCCCGGAGTGTACAGGTTACCCTCAGAAGTGCCCCAAATACCAGAGGTGGCTTTAGTCTGACATGAAATCCCCAACCAGAACTTTGTTTTCAAAATAATTGAGCACGTGCCCCATAAAACGTAAAACTATGAAAAGACTCACAATGAAGCAACCCCATTTTCTGAGGGATAAATTGGGGGAAACCCACTTGCCTTATATTCAGGCATATACGGCAGCTGCCCCCCAGAGGCCTGGAGGAGCGCCTCGGCCGCAGGAGGCACTTCTGGGGCACTGTCCTAACACACGGAAGGACGGGGATGCGGCCTCACTGGCGTGGCATTCAAGGCCTCTTCCATCTGCTGTCACTTAGCCTCTCTGGCCCGTCTCTCACCCCACAACCACTGGAGCCCCGCCCTCATCCCCCAGGAAGACCTGGGCTCATGGGGACCGTTTCTGGGAGGGGAGGGCTGCAGACCCAGGTGGGCCAGGGCAGGAACCTGAGGACGTAACAGTGGACCAAAACCAGAAGGATGAAGAAGAGCCAGACCAGCAAAAGCCTTCCAGGAAGGGGAAGCAGCAGGTGCAAAGGCCCTGGGGCAGGGATGAGTGTGGAGTGTGCACAGAGCGGCTCGCGTGGCTGGCGTGTGGCGAGTGAGGGGAAGAGTTGGGGGTGGGGGGAGGACCAGGGCCTGGGAAGTGATGTCTGTGGCACCTGGTGCCACAGTCAAGACCACACACCAGTGCCAGCAGGAGGGAGAGTGCGAGAAACCTGGGAGCCACATGGGGCCGTCACACAGCAGGTGAAACAAATGGGTTACAGCCGCTCACACAACATGGTGAGCAAGTACAATTCAGTGAAGAAAGCCCAAAGCCTAAAATAACTTTTAAAAAGCATTTAGAAATGCACGTGGATGTAATGGACTAAAGGAAAGCGAGGGAATGAGGCACCGGGATTGAGGTGCTGATGGCTGGGGGGTGGGAGGAGTGAGAGAGGAGGGGGACCGATGGCTGGAAGTAGGAAATTACCAAGGGCCTGGCCTTTGTCTGGAGCGATGGCGTCCTGGGTGCTGATCACATGACTAACAAACAAACAAGCACATGAAAGCGGGCCACGCAGGGACCAATGTTGAATCAGTCTCCTGTGCCAGAGTTGGGGGGCGGCCACTTCACCCAAACCTCAGAGACCCGCCAAGGGCCGAGGTTTTGCTGGAAGAGCAATGGAGCCGCCACAGGGCTCAGGGCCCTGCAGTGATTGGGTCATATTTCTAAGGATCATCCTAGCTGTTCACGGGTAATGCAGGGGGGAGGAGAGGGGTAGGGTGCCCGGTGAGGAGACACTGCCATCCCCAGGTCAGCAGTGGCGGATAAAGTCGAGAGCTCTGTTTTGCCCTGTGGGGTGGGAGAGGTGGGGCAGGTGAGTCCCTTGGCCTCACACACAGATCCCTCCCCTGCGCTGTGTCTGGGGCGGCTGCTCCCTGCGGACACCATCTCCGGGCTCCTTCGCTCTCTGAATTCCAGTCGGAGATCAGAGGGCAGGAGACAGGATTGGAAAAATCTCCCCTGAAAGGAGACAGGTGGCCACCCCTCGTACAAACTGCCACTAAGTAAGAGGCAGGGCGCTGGGGGCCTGTTTGGATTTGGGGGGCTGCGCACCATAGCTGGGGGTGCGGCCTGACGAGAACCTGAGCGTGCAGTCACCCCAATTCCGCCCGACAGACACTGATGGCAGCGGGTGCTGTTGAAGCCGCTGAATGTGGAGCCACGTGTTAAGCAGCCACAGCCAGTGAGCACCCTGGGTCCTCGGCTCTCCCACTCGCCAAGCTGGGTGCGCAGCACAGAACTGGCGGAGCAGGCCCCGGCGGCGCGTGCAGACCACAGGGACACCTTGGACGCCTGTGGAGCCGGCTGCTGTCATCTCTTTGGGGGATTCCCTTGGACCAGTTGGCAAACCCCGCCCCCTCCACCCCAGCCTGCCCGCGACACTGGCTGCATTGGGCCTGCAGGTCATAAGGCCGTGGGCCCGGGCGGCTTGTACGGCTGTCCAGACCAAATGCAGAGCCTGTCTTACTTGGCGCCCGTCCCTGACTGGCAGACTCGCCAGTCCCCCAGGAAGGCTGGTTTACGAAGAGGTGTGCAGGGTGAGGGAGGCCGCGCTGCAGCCCCACGCGGGCGGCTCCAGCAGGCAGGCGTACAAGCCACTGGTCCCTGACGCCACGGCTACAGGAGGAGAGGCCGCCTGAGGGGTGGGTGTGCACCGGTTCGTGGGCAGGGGTTAAGTTATGTGAGCTGGCTGCCAGGACCTAGGAAAGAGCAAGACAGGAAAACGGGTGACGAGGAGGGAGGGATGCGCTGGAGCTCTCACAATAGGCCGTGTGCCCTGTAAATGCACGTCAGAGGGCACAGGAACCAGGGGCGAGAGGACCCATCCTGGGGATGTCAGATCCTCTCTTTCCCAGATAAGCCTGCCCTTGCTCAACGCTCATTTAAAAAGCCACTGTGTAGAGGGTGGAGGCCGGGGCAGGGGGCAGGGAGCAGGGTGGGTGATAAGGAGCCAATGGGAGAGAAAAGGGGATCTATGTAATACTTTCAACAATGAAGATTTAAAAAATAATAATAAGAGGGGAAAAATAAAATAGAAACCCTCTGTATGTACACTGTATGAAGACTTTCTAGTAAATAAATAACTGCTTTAAAAATATAAATAAAAGAATAAAAAGTGGCTGTGACAACAGGTGTGTTAGTCTGCTCCGGCTGCCTAACAGAACATCCCAGACTGTGCGGCTTAACAACAGGAATGGATCACTCACAGCCCTGGAGGCGGGGAAGTCCAGGAGCCGGGTGCCAGCGAGGTAGGTGCTCCTGGGGCCCCTCTGGGCGCGGAGGTGGCACAGGCTGGTGTCTACTCACATGACCTCCCTGTAGGCGTGGAGAGAGGATGGGCGCTCTCTGGTGTTTCATCTCTAAAGACGTTAACCCTATTGGACCAGGGCCCCACAGTTATGACTTCATTTAACCTTAATTACTTCCTAGAGACCCCGCCTCCAAATACAGCCACACTGGGTGTTAGGACGTCAGCACATGAGTTTATGGGGCGGGCAACCAGTCAGTGCGTCACAGCAGGAGTAGAGATTTCTCATAAGCCCAGCAACACGAGTTCCCTTACAAAGCTGAGCTGGCTCCTGCGGCTGTTGCGTGCCCAGACTGCCAACAACGCATGCCCAGTGGCACCCAAATGGCACCTCTTCCCATGCAACCACGCGATGGCAAGTTGATTGCATTGGATGTCTTCCATCATGAAGGACTTACAAATTAATCCTCACGGAATCTGGTATAGATTTGCCTTCTCTGCTGGATATTGTGTCACTACCACCATCTGTGGCCATTCAGAGCGCCTTACCCATGCCCATGGCACGCCTCACCGTAGCGCCTCTGACCCAGGAACGCAATTGATAGGGCGAGAAGTATGGCCATGAGCTTGCATAGCCGCTCGCAGGAGCGGGTGGACGGCCTGCTGAGGATGTGGTGACAGCACCCGCTGGACTAGCACCCTGTGAGGAGGGGCCTGTCCACAGGGTGGGCAGCTGCCTCAGTTCGTCACCAGGAGGGTCCCCGCTCACGTTTCTATGCAGACGCCTTAGTGAGGCAGGATCCGCGTGCCCTACGGTTCACCTCCTCCAGACCCCGTCAGCGGCTCTTGGTGAGGAGCTGCCCAGCCTTCACCTGAGCTCACCCACGCTCCCACCGTAACCAAGAGCTTACGGAGTTCCCCGTTCTCGCAGCATCACAGCTCACGCTGGGGCTCCGCCTGATCCCCTCGGGTTCCTTCCTCCAGGTCTGGGCCCTGCCTGGGCTCAGTGTGGAGCATCTGAGGCAGAGACCATCCCCGAGGCCCCCGGAGCCTGGCCCAGAGGCTCAGCAGCTGCCTCCGCCTGGGCAGCCCTGGGCCAGTGACTGAGGGCGAAGGGTGAAGGGTGGGAAGCCCAGGGCTCTGGCCTCAGACAACTCAGGACCTGACCCCAGGGCAGAGCCCGCAGGGTGGACTCAGGCTGAGGGCCTGAATCTGCAAGGCCCAGAGTGCCCCCGCCCCTCTCCCTCCCTGTCCCGCCCCCCCCTTACTGGTCTCCCCAGAGAGCACTTCCCCAGGAGCCCACATCCGCACAGAAGCCGGGAGGTGCTGCTTCCCCAGGGCTTCCCCGGAAATGCAGCCGGGACCCCCTGGGCCACTCGGAGCTCCTAGAGCGTGGACCTGACAGTCAGAGCTGCTGCGCTGACCCGGAGCAACCCAGCACCAAGGGCGCCCGCACCATCCTCTATGCCGTCGGGGGGGAGGGGGGGTGCGCAGCAAGCAACAGAGAGGGCGTCCAAGGACTCAGGCCCAGTGAGGACCAAGAGTTGGACCACCCTCCCAGGGACAGAGCTCCAGCAGCGGGGGGTGGGGGGGGACGCGGTGTGAGAACTAGAGACAGAAGCAAAGGTTATCGCTCTCTGCCTCGCGGTCAGCTACGGGCATGGTGATTGCAGCCCGGCCTGCGTCTGAGGTTGAGACTCATGTCCTGGTGTCCTGGCCGAGGCCCAGCGGCGAGCAGGGCTGAAGCGAGACCACTCCCTGACAGCACCGCGCGGGCGGGCTCTGTTCCTCCCCCCACTTTGGAGATGAGTTTCTTGCTCTGAGACAAGGGCGGGATACTGAGTGGCACTGAGCCACTGCCCCTCGAAACCTATTCTCTGCCCCTCTGTGCCCAGGGGCCCAGCCCGAGTGCTGTGAACTGCATATCCAGGCTCCTTTGCCCTCCGCCTCCTGCTGGGTTTGGTCATGCGAGGCACTGGCAGGAGGTGAGAGGGCAGGGGGAGCAAGGGAGGCTATTCCTGCCCATTTTCCTCCTGAGCCGTACGTTTTGGCTGCAGTTATGTCCCTCCAGGGCCACACCCCCTGCCTGGCTGGCCCCCCTCCCCAGGCTCCAGCTCCCTCTGGGCCCCGGGACCACTTCCTCCCCAGCCCCTCTGCCCTGGGGTGACCATGGCACCCGTGCTGGTCTCCGAGTGGCCCCGTGTCTCTCGTTGGTCCCTTAACCTGTCCCTCCTCAGAGAAAAAAGCCTCTCATTGAACCGCGGGAACCTTCCTGCAGGAAGACCTCAGGGCCAAGCCACCTTGGAGACGTGAGTCCAGACCTGTGTCTGACGAAGCCCAGAGCCCGCTCGCCCTTCCTGCGTGCCACACGGAGTGTCGGGGATGGACCCAGAGGAGCAGCTAGACCTAGAGCATCCACAAGAAGAAAGAAGTGTGCAGGCCCTGGGAGCCGGGCACCCAGAGGGGGGGGGGGGAAGGGGAAGAGGGGGGGGGGGGTGGGGAAAGGTGTGAGTTAGGGATCAGGGGCGAGAAGTGCCGGAAGGCTAGTGAGACGTGTGTGAAACTCTCAGGAGACCCAGGAAGCAGAGGCCTGACCACTGGACTTGGCCACGAGGTCCCACCAGGTGCCTTCAGTGGGTGAGTCAGACGCTGTCCTTCCTTGCAATGAACCACAGAAAAGGCAAGTAAGTGCAGCGAGTCCTGGCGGGATCCCTGTGTGGCACACCTGGCACCAGAGAAGAGCAGGCCAGACTTCATGGGCAGCTCAGAGCCGGCTCCATGGCGGTGCTGGTGAGGCCGGGGGGAGGAGGCGCAGGGGAGGCAGAGAACAGCATGAACAGGGCCTGGAGGCACCTGAGGATGTGCCAGTGATGGAGACGACGGGCGGAGACTAGGCCGTGGTCCCTGGACTGCGGGCTGTGAAAGGCTGCCTGGGAGCTGGGACTGCCTGGAGCAGTGGGGCCGAGAAGGGCTTTAGCGGGAGGAGTGCTCAGATGGCGGTTCAGGACGCCCAGGCCTGGATGTGGGATGGAAGGATCCACCTGGTCCCGGGGCCCAGCCCGTGGCCCGGCCCATTTCCGTCCCAAATAACTGCTTATTGACTGAGGACAGAGCAGGCGGCTGCTGATGCTGCAGAGGGTGGCCGACATCACCCCTGACTGGTGTTAACAGACCAGACGGTGGTGGTAAAAAAAAAAAAAAAATCACTCCGAATTGGAAAAACAAATACAAAGGCCAGATGTTAGAAAAACACTGACTTAATTATAGGCCAACAACTGAAATGGCCAGCGTTTCAAAATCAGGTATGTCCCACCCGCTTCAGAACGAGGTGCTATTCTCTCTTCTTTTCCCAAGTGCAGAGCAGAGGGAGCAACTGCTCCAGCAAATGCTGCGATGTTGGGCGGCAGCTCCGCGTTTGCTGAGTAACTGGATCATAGCTGGAAATCAATTGCCCATGAATGTGGAAAAGCGGCCAAGTCCACACAGAGTGTTCCACGGACTGCGTCTACTACCAAGAAGAAAGGAAGGAAGGAAGGAAAAGAATGTTCTGATTCCAATTAAAAAAGGAGCGGGGCGGGGGATGAAGAAAAGACCCCCCAGCAGCTAATCACTGACAGGCCAATGCCTGCGCGAGCTCAGATGCAAGAGCTGACATGATAGAATGTTAGCATCTTGCAATCTGCTGTTAATAAAATGCAGCACAAAGGCACAGAGAAGCTGTACATCTGCTCCCAGGATGCTGCACAGCGTGGGGACCCGTCCCCGCCCGACTACGACTCGCTCACCAGGGCTGGCTTGGGGTCCCAGCCTGGGCTTGGGGGCAGGGGCAGAGGCTGTCATGGTGTGGAGGGTGGACAGCCCCCGAAGGAGGGAGCGCTGGGGCTGGAGCCCGCTCCCCAAGGCGCCCTCCGCACATGGGCTGTGTATTGCCACCCAAGGGTGTCTCTGAGGGCAGAGGGCCCCTCTTGGTGGCCCTGCTTGAGAAGAAAATCTGAGCAGGAGGAATGTTTTGAAAATTAAACAAGCAGTAATAGCAAAAGATGGGAAACAACCTAACAGTCTCTTATTAGTTAGGTAAATAAGGCGAATCCATTCAGCGAGAGACTAGACAGCAGTTAGCAAGAGTGAGGGGATGAGACTCTCCCAGCTCCAGCCCTGGAGTCCTGAGGGAGTGAAGGGCCCGTGAACTTGGCTGGGTGGAAAGCACACCTTGATTTTCATAACTCCAACTACAATGCAGTGTTTCCTTCCAGCCCGGCAGCACCGGCAGGGGCCTGGTCACCGATAGAAATCACGGGTTTTCTCATGATTGACGGTTGTTGCCAGTATCTCAAATCCTCAATGGCACCGCGACTGTGAGACTATTAATAGTGACCCTGTCATTCTGTGTGCTCGTAAAGAAGCACATGATTGCTAACCCGCAAATGTGGTTCTCTGTTTTGACCAATGTGTTAAACATGGTTAGTTTTCCCTGTAACCTTACGTGTTTTATTTATCCACTCACAGCCCTGCTCTGAGGCCAGGGCACAGGCTTGTCCGTGGTGACGAACAGGTTCATGGCACAAAGAGGCTCAGAAACCCTGGTCTGGTGTTAATGAGAAGAGAAACACGCAGAACAGTGTGGATCATATGCGCGCGCACGTGTGTGTGTGTGTGTGTGTGTGTGTGTGTGTTCAAAGAACAGATCAATGGAACAGATTAAAAAACTCAAAAATAGACAACTGGGTTTTTATTACAAAAACAATTGAGTAGAGGGAGCATAGCCTTTCCTTTGTGGCGCTGTGGCAATTGCACATCCAGCGGCAAAAAAAGGAACCTTAACCTAAACTTCACATCTCACACAAAAATGAACTCAAATGCAAAATGTAAAACTGCATCTGAAAAAATGGATGGGCCATGTCAGTGCCAAGGTGTTGGGTTGTGATACTGCACTATAGTTTTGCACGATCGTACCGTTAGGGGAAACTGAGTAAAGGGGACATGAGATTTCTCTGTGTCATTTCTTACAACCACATGTGAACCTATAATTACCTCAGAACTAAAGATGAGTGAAACAAGCTGAGCTTGCACGAATCATCTCCGGAAGGAGACACAAAAGTGGGGGCCTCTCCAAGGAGAGAAATGAGAAAGGGTAATGGAGGGGGGGCGGGGTTTGACCCTTTAAAACTGTTATCATTTCCATGCATTACTTTATTCACAATTATTTATTTTAAAACAAAGACCTGGAGGAAGAGGAAGAAATGAGCCTAAAAAGAAACCAACTCAGCAAATATCAAAACTATCTCCTAAGTTCCATTTGAATTAAAAGCATTAATATTGATAAAGTTCCAATCTACCTTGTGAGAGGGCTTAGATTTAAATTTAAAAAACTATTAATACTCATTGTTTTAAAAATTGACTTCATGCTTTGTTTATTTTCAAAACAAAATTAAAGGGTTTGGAAATTAAAAAGAGGGTGTTTTGGTTTTTTTAAATTTCATTCCTTGTATAAAACATGAGCTAGGTTGTTCTTTATACTCGGCCTGTCCACATGCCTTGACACCTGGCTGGGCTGGTGGACGGTGGTTGGGCAGCAAATCCTGGGAAACTGCAACTTCCCCAAGGCCCACAACCCCCCACCCTGAGAAGCAGGAGAGCACAATGTGGTTAGGAGCTTAGATCTGGAGTCCGGTGGAACCTGGATTTAACCCCCTACTGGGGATATGCCCGCAACCAAGGTACATGCCCTTGACTGGAATCGAACCTGGCACCCTTCAGTCCGTAGGCCGATGCTCTATCCACTGAGCTAAACCGGTTAGGGCAACACAACCTGTGTCTTCCCTGGGATGTTGTGAGGCTCAAATGAGGAAGGGTGCAGTGCTTCACTTAGCATAGTTTGGTGAAGGCTGACTTCCTGTGTGGGGTCCCAGCAGAGCAAAAATGTAAGGCAGGCCGAAACCGGTTTGGCTCAGTGGATAGAGCGTTGGCCTGCGGACTGAAGGGTCCCGGGTTCAATTCCGGTCGGGGGCATGTACCTTGGTTGCGGGCATATCCCCAGTGGGGAGTGTGCAAGAGGCAGCTGATCGATGTTTCTCTCTCATCGATGTTTCTAGCTCTCTATCTCTCTTCCTTCCTCTCTGTAAAAAATCAATAAAGTATATTTTTTAAAAAATGTAAGGCAGAAGATGCTGTGAGGGGCCTGGGGCAGAGCAAATCAACCCTCCACCCGAAAGTCCACATGATGGCCCAGAAATTCGGCCATTTATTCTACAACAGTCACTCAGCCACTATTGGCCTAACCAATGCCGAGCTCCACACAAAAACGGGACACAAAGACAAGTGAAGACACTGCCTCCAGGAAGCCCACAGACTTGTAGGAGGGACATCTACGCAGTGGGATGGTGTGACAGAGGGTGGGCTAGGGCCTGGGCAGTCCCTGCAGAGCCTCCTAATCCAGGTAGAGGAGGTCTGGGGGAGGGGGTCCTGGACTTAGATGGAAAGGATGAGTCGGAGATGAGCTGGTGAAGGTAGAAGAAGTCTAGGCAGAAGACTCAGCGTGTGCAAAAGTGCAGAATGGAGAGAAAGTGGGGAATATGTCATGGGATACGGGGGCTGGGGTTCCGGCTGGTGTCTGAAGGCAAAGATAGGAGGGCATTGATTTCACAGCAGGGCAGTGCAAAGACAACTGCTGCGAGGTTGGTGACTACATGGTGGCATGCTGCAAGGAGGTTTAAAACATGCAATACCCGACTACTGAGTCAGAAACACTGACCTCTTTCCCCTGAGATTGTGAAATAAAGAAATGACAGCAGTCAACACAAAGTCATCTTGTGTGAATAAATCAAAACTATGCCTTTTTTGGTGTGCTGCAGAACTTTAGTAATTAATTCCTGTGCCATGATGAAAAACGTTGAAAATTGCTGGCCTAGCCTACAGGCTTATCATTTTGATTTTCCAGGAAGAATACAGGTCTTCCACTCACGTCAAGGCCCAGCTGCAGAAACCTATTCCTCCAGCCAGGCTGGCTCGCAGCTTCTCCTTGAATGCAGGTTGCTAGGCAATAGGCCCCGCCCCCACAGTGGTCTGGCCTCCATCGGCCCCGCCCACAGCCGCTCCTCGCACGCCCTCTCCTGGCGGCGCCATGCAGGTGCACGGGCGTCGGGGAATGCCTCTGGCTGCCTTCCGGGACATCCTCCTGGCTTACAGCCAAGCCTCCATTTGCGATGAGCAGCGCTGCCCCTGGCCACTGGCCTCTTTACAGTCCGCCCTTTCCTGCCTGACCCCAGCCCTGCAGAACCTGGGCTGGGCCAGCGGTGAGGGCGAGGAGGCTGGAACGATGGGCGGGCAGTTGGTTTGAAGATGCTGGTCTTTACTCTGAGCAGTAGGGAGCCATGAAAGGCATGTGAGCAAAGAAGTAACATGAGATCGGTTCTTTCACTGCTAATTCTGCTGCTGGAAGAGCAGGGCATTCAGGAGCATGGGTTGGATTGACTGGAATGGCTACAGGGCGCAGGGGTCCACTGACCTCCCCCCTCCAAGTGATCATAGTGAGAGCCCACAGGAAAGGACAGAACTTGGGGTTCTGTCCACCAGGGGTAAGGAAGCCAGGCCTCCGACCCTGCCCCACAGTTGTGTCTTTTCTCCCCAGCAGGCACCTTCAGGGCTCCAGGAAAGATGTAGAGCGTCTCAAGGTTCATCAGATCCCAGGCCTATTGGAGAAGTGAGAGCCCCGTGGACATGGGCTCCTATAATAAGGTAACAGGACATTTTTCTCACCAGTTCACAGCCTCCCATCTCAAACCCCATGTGCTAACTAACACCGTTTTCTTGCATTGGTCAGACTTGATCAGAAACGGAAAAACAGCTTTATTGATGCAGCTTGGTTGAAAAAAAATCTTTC
This sequence comes from Myotis davidii, assembly GCF_000327345.1. Taxonomy (NCBI): domain Eukaryota; kingdom Metazoa; phylum Chordata; class Mammalia; order Chiroptera; family Vespertilionidae; genus Myotis; species Myotis davidii. Next base: position 2,154,699 of record NW_006294339.1, on the reverse strand, counting down.
AAAACATGTACTCTAGAATAAAACAAAGTGCAAAGTGCAATTTAAAAAAAAAAAAAAAGCAAGGGCTGATCAACCCCACCGGGCCAACTGACAGAAGGTCGGGGGTCCAGTGAGGGCAGGGTGAGTGGGGCTAAATGGAACCAGAAGTCAGGTCTTCTCCTACCTTCCCAGGGCTTCTGCGGCATCATGGCCCTGGGGGCAGGACCAGCATTTGGGTGGCTGACAGCTTCAGCCACTAAGCCAGGCTAGTGCAAAATCACTGCACCATCCGGTTCAGACGGAAGCCAACGCCTGGCTTTGCGCTGCGGAAACTACTTTGTTTGTAATGCAGTCACTGAAAAACTCCCATGGCTGTGCCTGCCCCAGTGCCTTTCAACAGAGCAGGCCCGGTCCTGGACCCCAGCCACCACACTGATGAGGACAGATTACTTCTCAGTGGTCCTCCTGCTACTTGTCCTGGGAGGATGGATGGGCACCCACGCCCACAGGCAAGACAGAAAGCAGGCCACCTGTTCCCCTGCATGTCAGCCTTTCCCGGGATGGAGAACAAGATGCTGCTCCTCACCCTGGAATCCTCCACTCCACATCCCTTACCCTCTCTGCCCACATAAAAGTAGTGCCTGTTTTCACCTAACTCATTCTTGCTCTTTAAAAAGGTGAGGTCCTGGCTGGCATGGCTCAGTGCTTAGAGCAAGGGTGGGCAAACTTTTTGACTTGAGGGCCACAATGTGTTCTTAAACTGGACCGGAGGGCTGGAACAAAAGCATGGATGGAGTGTTTGTGTGAACTAATATAAATTCAAAGTAAACATCATTACATAAAAGGGTACAGTCTTTTTTTTTAGTTTTATTCATTTCAAACAGGCCGGATCTGGCCCGCGGGCCGTAGTTTGCCCACGGCTGGCTTAGAGGGTTGGCCTGTACAGCAAAGGGTCAAAGGTTCAATTCCCAGTCAAGGGCATGTACCTGGGTTGCAGGTTCGATTCCCAAGTGCAGGAAGCAACCAATCGATGTGTCTCTATCACATTGATATTTCTCTCTCCCCCTCCCCCCTCCTTTCCACTCTCTCTGAAAATCAATGGAAAAAATATCCTTAGGGTGAGGATTAAAGAATAAAAGGCAGATGAAGCCCTGACTTTTCCAGGCTTCCTGACCATCCCCAGCTCCTATTCCTCTGTCCCAGTCCCAATGCCACTGGACAGTATCTGTTTCCACTAGATTCCACGCTCACGGGCAGAGCTGCTGATTGTCAGGCTCTAAATCTAGTAGAGATGTCAGGTGATTTTTAAATGAAGGAACAAATGAAACCAGGGGAAGAGCCCCAAGATTCTAAGACAGCAGAATGGGACCAAGTTCTGTATTTTAAAATCATGTCCCGCTGCAGGGACCATGAAAGGAGCTGGGGAAGGGAAACGAAAAGTCATCTTTACATCTGATGTGTCTACATCAGATTTCCTTAAGAGGTTTCCATTTCTTAAAATAATAACAACTGAAGCAGTCTGGCCCAAGTCACTTGATCACTGAAGGGAAGGGGAGAGGGCGAAGGGAAGGGGAGAGGGCGAAGGGAAGGACTGGCCTAAGCAAGCACGTGGTAGGAGCAGGCCGACAGGCCACAAACCCAGGCCCCCGCTGCTCTACCCAACACTGCCTTCCACGTGGATTTAAAGAGAGAAGACATCTTCCACAGCATTTTCATTGCTCATTTTATTTCAACAGTCAACTGGCCCCAGAGAAGAAGTGCTGACATCTCAGGTACTTTGGAAGGACCATTCTATTCTGGGAACAAACAGCCTACTTTTTAAAGCTGGCAAACACTAAAAAACAACAAGTAATAAAACGTTAATGCATTTTTTAAAACAAGAAAGATGCCTATAAATGGCTTAAACTTTATGGAGGGAAGGGGAGGGTAGCACAGGGGTCACGATGCTTGCTAGTAAAGGCCCCTGGAGAAGGGGCGAGGGGCAGTGGGAGACAGGGCAGCAGAGAAGGACACTCCAGAACCTGCTGTCAGTGCCCTGCCCGGCTGCTCGCACCAGCCCCTGGATGTGCTGGAAGCTTGATGTTTGTGCTGCCAGCCCCTGGGACCAGGCAGAGGCAGAAGGCTGAAATACATGGTGCCTCCCGTCTTGCAGTGGGGCCTGGGGAAATCAAAGAATGCTTCTGAGGGCGAGTCACATAAAAGGTAGCACAGCCCAGAGATGGTTAAATTCATTCCTAAATGGGAGTTCCCATCAGCCCCCACTCCTCAGAGGCCTGGTCCCCCCCTGGTTAACTTCATCCTCCACTCTCCTGTTCCAGCTCATATTTCAGGATTGAAACTTAGAAACCACCCTCTTTCCTCCTATCTTGAAATGGGAATTAACTCTATTTTATGTCTATCACTGTCCACCCTCCCTAACATCACTAAACACAGACAAGAAAATCATTGCTGTCACCCCCCCGATGCCCCATTTTGCTGGCCAGAGGCCCGGGGCCTAGTCGGACTGCTCCTGAGACGATGGCTGGCTGGGCTCAGGAGGCATCCCTGCAACCTGGTCATCTGCAAAGAACAAAAAAGAGGGGATGCATTTAGGAATAGGAAAAATTACCTATTTTCAGGTGTAAGCTTTCTACAAGGCTTCTCATCATTCCCAGGCCCTAAGGAGAATTTGCCTTGGATTTGCTGGGTGTCAGGAGGCTGGAATTCTAGTCCTCATATGATACAGGCTCAAGTCCTGCCTGCCACAGGCTGGGTGGCATGAAACAAACTACCGGAAGCTCTGAACCAGTTCCTCCTCCTGTAAATGAAACGATGCCTACCTTGCAACATCAGGTCAGCATGGGACCAGGGGGAACAGTGAGAACTAACTTCCACTATTGGCTTCATCATTTCAGGTTCTGGTTAATCCTCAGAATAACCACATGAGGTGGGGAGCATTACCAGTCCACTGCGACAGACACTGAAACTGAGGCACCAAGGAGTGGTTTAGCTTGCCCAAGGCCACACAGCTGGTAAGTGCTAGAGCCAGGACTTATGCCCAGGCCAGCACCAGGGCCAGCAAGCTTCAAGCCACACTCGACCATCTCTCCAGCTAACAAGATGCAGGCGTCTCACACACAGCAGGTGTGCAACAGGCCTCAGTTCCCTCTTCAGTAAAACGAGAAGGACATCACCAGCCTAACCTCAGGGGAAAATTAAAAGGAAAAAAAATCCTTGAATGTATAAGTAACACAACCCAGAGATGGTTAAATTCATTCTGCAAAGGGCCCTAAAAAACAAATTCCTCAAAGCATTTTCACATCTAAAATTTCAGTTGACCTTCACAGTAACCCTGTGAAGAGGCCCATTTTACAGATGAAAAGACTGAGGCCTAGAGAAGGGTGGGTGAGTGACTAAGATCACCCAGTGCATCGGTGGCAGAGCCAAGAAGGATAGGGTCTCTAGCCCTTGGTCAGGTTCTCTCCAGAGTGGCCTGAGGAGAGGAATCACCCCTACCAGACCCAAACTGGCTCCTGCTGCTGTTCCAGGCTTGGCATTTGTCATTTCCCCAGCCAGAGAGGCCTGGCACCTCTGGTCTGAACATACCACATACACACCTCCCTCCACATCTTTGCCCAGGGGCACTAATAGAGCCAGACACATAATTCTGTTGAAATCTGAGCTCTGCCATTTATAGCTACAAGAACCCCTCTGGGCTCTATTGGTTTCCTTACCTCCTTGGGGGCCCACCTCCTTGATGCCTGCCTACAGAATTTAGGGGAGGGGTCTAAGGAGAAAGCGTATCCCAGGCCCAGCACATTTTAATTCTGTTCTCAATCACCCCTCTCTCCACATCTATTTTGATTAGCCCCCTTCCTCCAGAAAGTCTTCCTGGCTCCCTACAAAGCGGAAGACTGAGCTCTTACCCGCGGTCTCCTGGTCCGCATCAGACGGGACGGTCAGTGAGAAAGGTGCTGGTGGCGGTGGTGGTGGCGGTGGTGGCAGGAAATGGATCCCAGCGAGGAAGCCTGGTGGGAGGAACGGGGGCGGGGGTGACAGGGGTGGCGGCAGCAGGGGTGGCGGCTGCGGCATCAGGGGTGATGGTGATGGTGATGGTGGCGGAGGCGGAGGCGGAGGCGGTGGCGGAGGCGGATAGCTTGGCTGGAAGTTTTCCACTGGCTCTGGCACCTGCATGGCACACCAAGCAGAGAAGCCAAAAAGGGGAGAGGATTAGCCAGATGGGCTGATCAAACATGATGTTCTCTCGAATTGGGGGGGTCCCATGGGCTGGACACAGGCACTTGAAATGGGGTGCTCAGCAAAGAAATTACTGACGGCAAGAAGGAACGCAGGCACACCTCCGATCAGCCTGGGGGACAGCCGTTCCGGCCCCTGACTGCACCCTCTCTAAGCTGCTGAGCGGCTGAGGCAGAACTGGATCGCGTCTGTCTGACCCACTGCTCAGCGCTCGGCCAGGGTCCCAGGGCATCCCAGCCACCTGTGGTCCATTGTCGGGCAATGACTTAGACTCCAGAGCCAGGGCCTTCTCCTGGGTGGAGTGCAGCTGTGACTGAGTCAGAATAGCTGGGTGACCTCAGGAAAAGGGGCTCCAGCCACCACCATTCTGTGCTTCTGTTGCTTCTTCCGAAGATGGAAGCCAACCCCCTGACACAGGACCCCAAGGCTGGAAGGGAGGGATCTGAAGGGAGGATGACTACACAGCTCAGAGCGCATCTAAGACATGAATGTAATGAAAATAGTCATGAATGTCAGGTGTAGTTCCTACTATTTACTTCCATCCAGATACATCAGAGCAGCGCTCCACAAGCTGTGTTCCAGAGAACTTGGAGTCCTACAAGATTATTCTAAACTGCTTTTAAAGTGTTCGTTGTCAAGGGAGTTTGAGAAACTCCACATATTGACTCACCACAATGGTGAGTCCCATATAAGCGCATTAAAGCCTTGAGGCCGTCTGCAAAAGCCTTAGGCCAGGGGTCCTCAAACTACGGCCCGCGGGCCACATGCAAATACAAATATTGTATTTGTTCCCGTTTTGTTTTTTTACTTCAAAATAAGATATGTGCAGTGTGCATAGGAATTTGTTCATAGTTTTTTTAAAAACTATAATCTGGCCCTCCAACGGTCTGAGGGATAGTGAACTGGCCCCGTTTAAAAAGTTTGAGGACCCCTGCCTTAGACTAACCAGCATGTCCTAACTTAATCTGACCACAAAGAAGAGAGGAAAGCCTACTCTCAAGTGCCTACTACGTGCCAGACCCCGTGCAGGCCCTTCACACGCATCGCACCCTCCTCTCGCGAGGCCCCGCTGACAGATGGAGCCGAGCGAGGTCCTCCGAGGCCACAGAGCTGTAAGAAAAGGACGAGGGGGCCCAGGCCTGTCCAGCTCCAGGCCTGGGATCTTTTGTGGGAGAACAAAAGCAGCAGCAGGTGGGACAGAGACAGAAATAAAAGGTGGGAGAGTCTTGGGGGTTATCTCGGAGCCTGGGCAGGGGGAGCAGACACGGTTCGAAGCAATTCATAGGCTCTTGGGTTTGAAACAGCTTTACAAATAAATATTGGATCCACTATCCAGACAGGAAAGGGTAGGAGGGGGATTATTAGCCCTTTAATTCCAAGCGACTTGGCCGTTTCTGCCTGGATCACAGCTCCTGCCTGGGGCCTGATAAACCGACGGAGATCACACCCTGACAATGGCAGTCTGGCAGGCCCGTCAGTCAGCGCTGCTCCGGACGCCAGGCTTCTGTGCGAGCAGACGGTGGGTGTGCGCTCCACTTGGCCAGAGCCCCTCTTTGTGTGGAGGCTGGAGGGGCCATGCTGTCCCTGGGCTGCAAGGGGGTGGCCAGCACCCACAGGGCAGGGCGGTGGGGCACTTTGTGTACCTCCGTCTGAGAGACAGGCTCAGGGAAGCAGAGTCAGGGCAGTCAGTGTGCATCCTGCTCTGTCGCTAATCTGCTGTGAATTTTGATCCCAGTGCCTCACTCACTCATTCTGTGACGTTGGACAAACCCGTAACTTCCTCTTCCCTACAATGGAATTATACCCCGTGCTCTGAAGACTCAAATAGAGGGGCAGGCACCCTAGAAATATCAAGACCAGTGGTTTTCAGACCTTTCCCCCTTGAATCAATGGAAAATGATCCTATATCAGTGATGGCGAACCTTTTGAGCTCGGCATGCCAGCATTTTGAAAAACCCTAACTTAACTCTGGTGCTGTGTCACATATAGAAATTTTTTGATATTTGCAACCATAGTAAAACAAAGATTTATATTTTTGATATTTATCTTATATATTTAAATGCCATTTAACAAAGAAAAATCAACCAAAAAACTGAGTTTGCATGTCACCTCTGACACTCGTGTCATAGGTTCGCCATCACTGTCCTATATAATAAAGCAGTAATATGCAAATTGACCGTCACATCCTCACACAAGATGGCCACGCCCATGTGGTCCCAAGATGGCCGCACCCATGTGGTCCCAAGATGGCTGGCAAGGGAGGACTGTTGGGGGCGACCGGGCCTGCAGTGGAGGGCAGTTGGGGATGACCAGGCCAGCAGGGGTGTGGTTAGGGGCACTCAGGCAGGCTAGCGGTTGGCAGCCAGCAGTCCTGGTTTGTGAAGGGATGTCCGACTGCCGCTTTAGGCGCTTATAGAGCACACCAGTTAGTAACTCACCACTGACCTCATAAAGGGATTACATCTCATTCCTTCTTTCAACACATAGATCTTTAGGGGATAGGTGTTTGGGAAAAGGTTTCCATATTTTTCATGACTAAGCTTAAATGCCACTTCCTCTTGAAAACCCTGTGCAGTCCCAAGTGGGCCATACCCTGGGCAGGGGCCCTACAGCTGCTCCTCGCTCTGCCCTCAACTGTATGGCAGCAGGACAGTGGCATTTCCCTCCTGGTACCAGCAAAACGAAGAGCCTGTGGCCCCGGCATTCCACGCGTCCAGGCTGGTGGTCACTTAGTGTTCCCAGGTTTACCTACGTGTCTGCGATCCTTCTTGCCTGAGCTCCCAGAGCCGTTTAGCCTACAGCTCTGAAAAGCAAACGCCACAGCGCAGGCTGACCAGTCTACACATGATGAGACTCACAACATGTGTGCACTCCCAGAGGTCTGCACAGTACAGGCCGAGGGGCCTGGCAGAGTGGGCACACCAATGGCTTTCTGGGACTGAGCATATGTAAGAGCAGCAGAGCAGATGGGATATGGAGGAACCAGAAAGGAGTCAGGATGGGACTCACCGAGCCTTCTCCATGGTAGTGGCTGAAGGACACGTGCCGGAAGCCCTGCTGCAGGGAGATGCCCAGGCCCGGGGAGGGATCCTGGTAGCCCATCGGGAACGGGCGATAGTACATGCTGGAGCAGCTGGGATACAGCTTGGAAGGCTCTCTCTCCAGGTACTCAGACCGCACCATAGCATCCGAGTTGATGCTCAGAGAGAGCCCTGAAAGAGCAAGCAATGGGAGAAGTATTAAAAACACAAAGAGCGAGGGAACAAGCATCACATTACTGTCCAAAGATGGGACAAACATTCAGGCCCTTTTACACAGAGCTCCCACATCCGTTATGCTTTTCACCCTCCCTGCTTTCTAAACCTTTCAGCCATGTCCCACATTCTTAGAAAAAGTCCTCAGCACAGCCATGAAGCCCCAGGCAGCCGACCCTGCCTCCACTCCAGCCTCCTCCAGTGAGATGACCTGGCAGCTTCTTCTCTCTCATCCCCCTCAAAGCCCTTGCAGATGCTGTTCCCTAACCTCGGAGGGCTCTCCCTTCAGCCCACTTTGCCTCCTAGTCCTCAGTCCTCAGCATCTCCTCCTCCTAAGACCTCAGCTAAGCCGTTAGCTGTTAGAGCTCTCTACACGGATGTGTGATTCTTTATTAGTGTTCCCCTCACAAGGACGAGATGCTTAGGGAAGGAATCTGACTCCCCGCACCTTTTGCCACTATGTCTGGCAGTTAGGTGCTCAGCTCCTGTGCGTGGAGAGAGGAAGCATGTGCCAGTGGAAAGGCATCCTTCTCCTATAGGACTGCTGTTCCAGGTCTGTCCTCCCCATCTAGTTCCCTGGGGACCAGACTTTCCTAGAACATCCCAGAAGATAGAAATGGCCGTGGGGGAGCACCCAAGCCAATCTCCTTACACATGGGCGGGAGACTGGCACACCACAGGGAAAACCAACAGGGGCCTGCACTTCAAAATGGCCGTTTTTAAAAAGCCTCGGACCTACATGTGACCTGAAGTTGTGCTTTAATAGCGAAAGCATAATTTACATTGTTACATAAAGAACATTGTAACTTATGCACATGGTGGGCAGGAGAAAAAACAGACAATATCTCAATGAACTATCTTCTCCTCCGTGGAGCAGAAAGGCTGTCGCATCCCCACCCACGCCCAGGGAAAGGGCACAAAATGAGGTGCGCAGGCGCATTGGGCCAGGGCTCCGATGAAGGGCGGGGCCTTCAGAAAGACCAGAAGCGTGCGCAGGCGCAATCATAGTTTAGAAAGCCCATCTGTCTGCAGAAAGTCCTGCCAGTGGAGCCTCCCGCCCAAAAAGGAGCGGGAAAGGGCGCGCAGGCGGGTTGGAGCAAGGCACAGCGGAAGGGAGGTCTTCTGGGAAAAGCCTCCCGCTCCTGGAAATGGGGGGAAGTGCGCAGGCGCGGTCAGCATGGCGCTGGCCCACCCACAGAGACATTTTGTGGGGGAGGTGCCTGCAGCCCAAGAAAAGAGCGGGAAGAGCTGCGCAAGCGCAGTAGGGCCATTGTCTCCACAAGACGCCCCAGCTAAGCAGCCTGGACGCCATTTTTTTTTCTTGCAAGATGGAACGGCAGAAATTGTAGCTAAATATTGAAAGCCATCTTCACCACCCACTCTTTTCTCTCCCTTTTACCTTTTTGCAAAAAGGCACCCAACCCAAACCTGTACGTGGAGAAAGGTTTCTGAAAGCAAATTTAACTCAGAAAGCATTTCCCCATCCCCCTCCGGGAACACGAACATGGGGGGCAGGGAGGGTGCCGCCCTGAGCGGAACCCATGGCACAAGAAGGTCACATGGGACCTGGGGATCTTACCGTAGGCGAACGGCGGCGGCGGCCTGGGTTGCGGAGGCC
>NW_006294339.1:2134240-2145522 GCF_000327345.1 Myotis davidii | reverse complement strand
GGCCGCGGCCCTGGAGGCCAGCTCGCGGTCCTCGTCGGAGGCCTGCTTCTTGAGCATCTTCTGCGCGGCCATGATCTTCTGGCGTTCGGTGATGAGGTAGCACTTCTCGCAATTGCACTGCTTCCAGCGGCACTTGCCCGCATGGCCCTTGACGGCCACCAGGTAGCCATGGTTGCGGCACCGCGAGCAGTTGGGGGTGCGCAGCATCGTGGCCAGCTTGGCGAGGTCTGCTTTCATAGCACAACCGCCGCCTCTGGGAGCTGCGGAGCGAGTGAGGCGGGAAGCCGCGCCCCAGAAGCCCCCGGTGCTGGGGACACTGGATACACTTGTAGCAAAGCGGCTCCCGGCACGTCCCCGGAACTGCCGCAAGACCCTCGCACTTTCCCAGCTTCGGAGGGGGGCCCGATTTGGAGTTTCTCTGCCTTAGCTCGATGCAGGGGGGCAAATAAATTTTACATGAAATGCTATTGCTTGTATGTCCTCTGGGTTATCTGAAGGTTTAGGCATTTAATATTCCAAAGTCTCTGTTCTCGTCACTCGGAGACACGGTCGTCTGTGACGTCAGTAGGCGCAGTGAGGTGCAGTGGTCCACGGATTTAAAGCTCCAGCAGCGCAGTTCCTGGCAAAGCCGTCCCAGCAGGAAAGCATTCTACGACGCCAGCCGTGTTCCTCCCCCCAAAGCAGCTGCCCCCTCTGCACTTCATTTCTCTACCCTGCAGAGACGCGGCCCTTCCCAGTGATGCTTCTAGAATATTCTCAAGAGCTCGGTGCAGCCCTAACTGGTTTGGCTCGGTGGATAGAGCCTGGGCCTGCGGACTGGGGGGTCCCGGTTCGATTCCGCTCAAGGGCATGTACCTGGGTTACGGGCTCATCCCTAGCGGGGCGGGGGGTGGAGGAAGCGGCTGATCGAAGCGGTTTCTCTCTCATGGATGTTTCTGACTATCGCTCTCCCCTCCTCTCTGTAAAAAAATCAATAAAATATATATATTTTTAAAAAGAGCTCAGTGCAGTGTGATCGCTGCTCAAGGGCGCGTCCCGTTAGTAGTTCCCATCTAAGTGTCTTGTTGGTGTAGGGGTTCATTGCTGCCCATGCTTCCCAAAGTAAAGCATACTTAGGACGCTTTAAAGTAAAATAGACTCAGGGCATTTTAGCACGAGTTGGAATCATTGCTTAACTTTGCCATGAATTTAGTTATACCTGTAAAGCGACCCAAATCTTGGGACGTCGGAAAAGCTCAAAATCGCTTCATTTTCTTGTTTGATAGACATTTGTGACACCTGCGGTCTTTGTCTTTTTTAGGTTCCCAGAAAGAAAAACAACCGGCCACTCACACCTAAGTTGAAAGCTTATAATCATAGAATCAAACATATTGAAGGAGGTGGTGTGGCTAACCCCTGACTAAAACGTGCCCTTGAAATTGCCCTTCTCTGAAACTCTCTGGGGGCAGAAGGGCAGGAGCTGAGGCCTCTGGTTGCAGCTGACAACCCCTTCCTCACCGCCGCCTGAGAATAGGAAACTGTGCCATTCTGAGGCCGGTTAGATACCGGGAGGCTTTTGTAAAGGCGTTTCTATATTCCTATCTTATTAAGAGGGCAAGAGTATATATATCCTTTTTAATTTGGCCCTTCAGGAATTTTACTGTTAATTTCACATCCATTTAAAAAAATCTAGGTTTGTCTCTCCTTTGCTCTAATATCCTCTATCTTAATTTTTTGTTGTTGTTAATCCTCACCCAAGGATATTTTTTCCATTGATTTTTAGAGCGAGTGGACGGGGGGTGGGGAGACAGAGTGAGAGAAACATTGAAGTGAGAGAGACACATTGATTGGGTGCTTCTCACATGTATCCCAACCTTGACCAGAGTCAAGTCTGCAACCCTTCAATCCAAGGGCCAATGCTCTAACCATTGAGCTAGACAGGCTAGGACTCTACCTTAATTTTTTATTTTAAAAACATGGTCCCATAGATAAAAGGACAAGCAAGCTTTTTTTTCTGACTCGACCCAATTCAAAAAATCAATTTTTTTTCACGATCCTGTCATTTGAAAATGGTACTTAAAAATCATAGTTTCAATACTACTGTCAAAAATCTGGAGCATTAGCTTCATTGTTTAATGATACTGCAAATCGTAAGGTCATTTTCTGCATTATCAAATTTCAATTTTTAACATCAGGTGACATCAGATTTGATAAGGCCTAAAAAAGAAAACCACTCATATATATTTTCTGCCTGAGCACCCATGCTCTCTTCATTTTCCTATTAATGATTTAAAGTAAAATCCTATTCGAAGCCAACTCTATGAATTAACATATTTTAGCCTTGTTAACTACAAAATGCTTCCTAATTTACTTTATAGCTTAGGGGTAAAATATACCCAAGGTGATGTGAGTTTGCATAGTTCTTTGAGAATATTAATAAACAACCATATATCTTTTTAATCAGTAGTCACATTGTAAGATGTAGAAACCCCAGAGTTTATACAGGAAATAAATCTAAGAAGAAAAAAAAGACTAGTTTATTTCTCTTCCTTGCCGAAGTCTCAATTTGTGTAGGTAAATTCCAACAGAGTTTTATTTATTTCACTCTTGGAAATTCAGACAAATTGATAGCTTTGTTTTATTTAGCTTGAGGACTGATGACTTCTTAGGCTGCTGCTTTTCTAATATATGCATTTCTTTAAATTGTTCCTTAAAAAAAATGGTAACAGATAGCAATGACATAAACATGAAAAATGAAGTTAAAAGGATGGGACCAATAAGTACACAACATTCCCCTTCCTCTCCTACACCTAACCTTAGGAAATTTATGTTTAGGAAAGTCTGCATTGTCATAAGCAATGGTTTATAAAATAATAAGTTATAGTTGCCGAGGAATCAGCAATTAGACTAATTAACCATGAAGGGCTGGTTGGTGGTCATATCTGCCTCACAGCTTCAGTAATGTCCCCTTTTCCCTCAGAGTCCCAAGTTTTCTACCTTGAATAATGTCTCTTCTCTTTAGTTAATATGGTTGCTATTGGTAATGTTTAATTCTTATTCATTGCAAAGAGCCCTATATTATGCAACACATGCGGTATTATTTATAATCATTAAATATTGTATGCACTGTAATATTTCCTTACTAGTAGCACACAAGAGTAAGGCAGGCCTTTTTTGCTGATAGCATCTTTCTTTCCCCCAGCAGCTATAACCCAGATATCTGCTATCTTCCCCTTCTTCAGGCTCTCTCGAGTGAGCAATGAAAAGTTTAGTGAAGATTTTGTAGGGAATGGAGGGGAGTATTTATATGACACCTCCTATACCCGATGCTTTAAAATCCTGCCGTAGCGTGTCTGTTCTCTCAAGATCCTCTTCTGCTGTGCTACACCCACTGGGGAGAAACTGTCTGCCCTCCCTTTTCTACCCCCACCCCTCGTATCCAGCCTCTCTAGCTCTCTTTTCTGAGAGCTCTGTAACAGCTATGACTATCTTATTTTCCTTTATGTCTAGCACAAAATAGACATTCAGTAAATATTTGTTGAATGTATAAATGAGTCTTGCCTCCCTCTCCTGCCAATGTCAAAGTTATAATTGGCACAGTAAATCAACTTGGCTTCAGCAATTTTCACCAAACATTATACAAAACAGAAAGCCCAAAGTGAATAGGGCCACTCTCATGAGAAGCAGAATTTGGGGATTAACTTTGGTTCCTTGAATTCACCCCTATCCCTAATCTATATATATAAAAAGCCAGCAACCATAACGACCGTAACAACCTAACCACCGGTGGCTATGATGCCCACTGTGGCCAGCGAACCAGCCTGATGCAGGGTGGGGCCAGCTGGCCAACCTCGCAGCCCCCTCCCCCCTGCCGGCCCACCACTGATAGGACTCTCCCACCCCATCAAGGGCAGGTCCAGTCGGCCAAATGCACCCCACTTCTCCCCCACCAGCCCTGCCCCCAATTGGCCTGCTCCACCACATCGGGTCAAGGTGGCTTTATCGACAGAGAAACCGCCTCAGATTCATTCTACAAGATTTGTGCCGATGTATGGAATTGCAGAGACCACAGCCCCTCCCCATGGCCAGCCCCACACTCAATTGGCCCCCCAACCCCAATTGGGGGCGGGGCCCGCTGGCCAACCACCCATGGCCCCTTCTCCCAGCCGACCAGCCCTGATCCGCCCTGATTGGGGCTGGGCCAGCCGGACCCCACCCGTTCACAAATTCATTCACTGGGCCTCTAGTGCAGCGGTTCTCAACCTGTGGGTCAAACGACCCTTTCACAGGGGTCACCTAAGACCATCCTGCATATCAGATATTTACATTACGATTCATTACAGTAGCAACATTACAGTTATGAAGTAGCAACAAAAATAATTTTATGGTTGGGTCACACCATGAGGAACTGTATTTAAAGGGCCAGAAGGTTGAGAACCACTGCTCTAGTGGTTTAATAATAGTAATAACTAGCACTAAGTGTCTACCTGTGCCAGTAATTCTTAAGTCCTTTATGTGTATGAATGCATCTAATTCTCACAACTCTCTAAGGTAAGTGCTATTATTTTCACCCTCATTTTACACATGAAGAAACTAAGGCCTAGGGAAGTTAAGTAACTTGCCCAAAGTTTTATAGCCATTAAATGGCAGAGCCATGAATCAAAGACAGGAAATTGATCCTCAGAGTCCATGTTCTTAACCATATATCTGCTAACTCAACATTTCTTTTAAACAAACACAGTGCTCTCCTCAAGAAAAGTTTGGTGATGAATAGAAATGTTTGTCTTGTTACATATCCTGTCACAGTTGAGGCAAAAGGGGGTGAAGGTGGTAGCAACCTGGGGAAACTTCCTAGGACACCCAGCTTAGTTGTTTTCCTCCACCAACAGCCAATATTTATTAAGTACCAACTATGTGCTAAATATAAGGGGCACAGAAGGAAATAAAAAGACGGGATCCTTATCTTTAGGCATATTTTCTATCTGGCAAACCATACAATAAACAATTCCAAACGAAGGGGGAGTGGTAGGGTGAAGAAGGGGGCAGGATACTACGGGAACCCATATGAGGGTCCTAAACTACATCAAGAAATCAAGGAAGACTTCCTTGAAGGACTGATTTCTAAGCTGAGGTCTAAAGGATGAGTAGGAATTAGCCAGGTACAGGAGTAGGAAAGGTGTGTTCCTGACAGAGGGAACAACATGGAAGGTCTGCAGTGTGGCTATAATAGTGAGGTCAGGACACTGGAGAGAGATGAGGTGTAGAGGTTAAGCATAGCCAGGTGTTGGAGGGAATCTTGGGGGAAATGATGGGAGTTGCTATCTAAGACTAAGGAGAGAAAATGACATGGCAAGAGGCAGGCCAAACTAGAATCCACATATCCAGACATCTAACCCTGCCCTTGGTTTTTCTTTCAGAAAGTGGAACAATAAGTAGCTAGGACTTGCAGAAGGGATTATAGTATTAATATGGAGCTAAGTGGGGTTTGGGGGGTGGGGTCCAGATGGGGCACACTCAAAGCTCGTCATGGCCCTGTGCTAGTCCGTTGCTAGGCAGGGTTGTTCCTCCTAACCCTGGAGCCCTGCTGACTGGTTCAGATGAATCTCGTAGGAATCATAAGGCTAGGCACAGAGCAGCAATGATGGCAGAGAAAGGAGTGAGAAAAAATCAAACAGGAAGTAGCTGAAGAAGCTGTATATAGGTCAAGACAGGAACAAACAATTCCGTGGAGCAGATAGAAAGTACAACATGGGGGCAGAGAGGGCATGCTCAGAGTGGCATTGTTAGCTGCATTAGACCCAGTAGTGCTGGCATTTGTTTTTGTTTTTACTTGCTAATTTGATGGGGAAAAGTATTTTTACACACAGAGAAACTCACAATATATGTATCAGTGCATGTACTTTTGTTAGTACTATCAAATTTCTGTAAATATCAATAATTTTTGTCTTAAAAGATATGAGGCAATCATCTATATAAATATATTAGAAGGGAATAATAGCTTTAATAGCTCTGCTCTTTGTTGAAATGCAAATTTGATTTAACACAACATGTAGGGCACTTTTCCCTAGTGAGATTAGAGTCAAAAAGATCAAAGGAGCAAAGAAAATTAAATTTAATCTCCCTTTCTCTATGTATGTTCCTTATCTAGTTTCTTAGAACACTAAATTCCTATTTATTGAGAGAGAGAGAGAGAACACTAAATTCCTATTTTAAAAAGAGAGTGAGAAAGCCCAGAATTTCCCCCTTGAATTCTTCTATGAAGATGGCAAGCAGAAATCAGGAATTTATCTTTCAAGAGACCTTTTTATTTTATGTCACAGAGTCAGTAAAAATTCAATCCATGTTATTACTATAAACAGATAACAAGAAAAACTTCTCTAGAGACAGGCAAACTGGGTGAGAGCCTGATCACTACTTATTAGCTGTGTTACCTTGGATAAATCATTTAACTTCTTTGGGTCTTAGTAGTAGTAGCAGTAGCAAAAATATTTGTACAAGGTATTGCAAAGTCCAGTGTCCCCCACTTACCTCAAATAATATTAATATTTCATGAATGCTTACAGTTTTGCAGGCATGGTCTCACTTAAACCACAAAACAATATCTGTAAGGTAGGTACATTTATTGTGTCCATTTGACAAATGGTAAAACTGAAGCTTAGAGAAGTTAAGAAATTTCTTATCCAAGGTATACAGGAAATGGCAGACACATGTATGAGTAGCCTCTAAGGCTGTATTCTTTTAAATATATATATATTATTTTTTATTGACTTCAGAGAGGAAGAGAGAGGGAGGGTGAGAGAGCTAGAAACATCAATGATGGGAAAGAATCATTGATTGGCTGCCTCCTGCAGACCCCCTACTGGGGATCAAGTCTGCAACCCAAGCATGTGCCCTGACTGTGACCTCCTGGTTTATAGGTCAATGCTCAACCCTTGAGCAACACCAGCCAGGCTAAGTCTATTCTCTCAACCTACACTATATTGCCATCATTTAGTTATTTTATTTACTTTAGCTCTAAAGTAAGATCTCTGATTCTTGCAGGATTGATGAGATAATGCATGTAGAATGCTCAACGCAGTGTCCAGTATCCGGCACATGGTTAGCAGTCATTACATGGTATCAAGGAGGAGGAAGGGGAAAGGGAATGGGAAATGAATAGAAAGATGTATCTCTAACTGACCCAAGGCCACCTCCAACCAGAAGATTTGATTAAGCTGCACAGCCTTTTTGGGGAGAGTCAGGCTCTCCTAGCATAGATAAAATCCTAAACTGTCCAATACTATAACTGTTACCCCCATGTAGCTATTGGCCCCTTGATTGAGGTACATTCAAATTAAGATATGCTAAAAGTACAAAATACATTCCAGATTTCAAAGATATAGTATGAAAGAAACAATGTAAAGCATCTCATTAATAATTTCATATAGATTGCATACTGAAGTAATGATATTTTGGATGTATTGCATTAAGTAACATATTTTTAATGTGTTTTTTTACTTTTTAAATGTGGCTACCAGAATATTTTAAATTACATATATGCTTTGCATTGTATTTCTATTGGACAGACCTGAACTTAAGATCTGTCTGTTCAGTCCTCCTTCCACTTCCAGAAACCAAGTTTTCAAAAGCAGCTCAAATTCACGCTCTTACACCATTGCCATGGGAAATATACCACATTCACAAGTCCCTTTCTCATGTTGGTTACCTTCACTAACTTGAATGTATCCTGAAATTTAGGGTCTTTCTAATGCTCTACTGTCTCATGCTTTAGACTTGGAAATATTCATCCGATTATGTTCACTAGAAGAGTCTAATAAAACTCAGTTTGCATTTTGAAGCTTCAAATGCATTGATGTTCTTTTTATAGGAATATCTTCATATTTATTGTATTAGGTAAATTACCAGTAAAATGCTGTATAAGGTTGAAAAAAAAGAAGGAAGTCATTATATACTAAAGTTACACCATTTCTGCGATACATAAATCATCAAATGCTTCTAAGATCCCAACCAGAGGGCATGGGTTATTTATTTACATGCTGCTTGATAAATGTAGTCCTTTGGACATTTAATATTTTAAGAATGCTGGAAAGTTAATAAAAGTTATTTTATTTATGCCCTTCTACCCCAGAACCTGCCCCAGGTAAATAATTACCACTAGGAGCACTAATGTTTCTTTGCACAAATAATTCCTTAAACAAACAAACAAAAAAAGCATGAAGATTTCTAAGCATGTAGTATCATTACCTCCTACAAAATTTTCTTTAGACATGGTTAGACTTAGTTTAGTGAGTTTGGAGATTGTTGCTCTTTCCCCTTTAACTATCCAGGAATATTTATTTTCAGAGACAGTTTAAGGAACTCCGTAATTCCCAATCTGTCTGGGTTTTACAAATAAATCCCAGTTGAATGCCTGTCACTGTTTCCAGTCTGGTCAAACAAAAAGAAAAAGTATACAATTCATCAGAATAATTAGTTGATTGGGGTTAAATAATTCTAAGAATAAACATTTGACCCCCTGGAACATCATAAATCTCCTGGAGTGAGAAGGGTTATAAATTAAATGCAGAAGATTTAAAATGGTCCTGATACACTCTAAACATTATTTCAGGCATGTGGGACACATTTAGATAAGTTAAAACCAAGTGTGGGTTTAGAGTTTAGCCATATTTGATCATTGGTTTACTAAAACTTTATTGCTCTGGCATAAAGAAGCCAGAAGAAAAAAAGGAATAGTGGCAACAATGCCCCCTACTGCCCGATGCCCACCTTCCTTAAGTTTCAGGGATTTTAAGGAATATGGTATTCCCAGGGGATAATGAAACTAATAAGTATAAGGAAGTCAGGAAGGAAAGAACTAATATTCATTGAAAGCCTACACCATTGCAAGCACTGAGCTATAATTTATTAATAATGTGCATTTCATTATAAATTCATGAAAGACTAGGATGACGTTCATAGATAAAGAAACTGAGGCTCAAGAAAGTTAAATAATATTTACAAGAGTCATAGCTAAGTGTGGAATATGCCAGGATTTGGACCCAGGTATACCTAGCTCCAAAGCCAGCGATTCTTATACTGTGGTATGCTGGCAGTGACTGAAGTGTGGGCACAGTACCGACTCCTAATAGTATTATTACTCTAGCCCTCTCCTCCTTTTTTTTCTCTAAGCTCCATTGTTGATACAGCTCAGCGCTTCCCATTCACTCTGATTTGCCTGGGATTGAGAGACACTGGACTTTCAGGGTCACAACTGGGTGAGTCCAAGGCAAACCTTGTTAAGTTGATCACCTAAGCTAGAATTCAACTGAATAAGGAACCGGGCTTGACGGGTTATTTTGGGAGGGAAAGGAAGTTCCCGTTGTCTGTCCTATTCGTCTCTGTGCCACAGGTGAGTAATCTCTGACCTACTTGTTTTATGCCATGACCTATCTGGGGCATTGTTAAAGGAGGTTACGTTTCTTCCAGTTATGATTTCTTCAGTTCCTATTCTAAATCCTCAAAGTCAGTTGGAATTTAGTTGACTGACTAAATCAACCATTCCAGTGGAGGGGAAACAGCAGAGATCAGCACTGCAGAAACAGGAGTTCTGTGAGAATTAAGGATGGCCAGAAAAATGGGGTGAGTAACATAATTGACATTTATAGAATCAGGCGAGGTATTTTGTGCTCGGTATTATCTCTTCTTATAACATCTCTAAAATGTTATGATTAACACTAATTACAGATTTTTAAATGAAATAAACAAATCTTAGGAAGAGCTAAATAATTTGTCTAAGGTCACTCAGTTAGAAAAAAAGTGAACTCAGAACTTATTTCTGCCCAAAGCTGGGACTTTTCCCACTATATTATAGTGACTGAATCACAGTAGCGGTTAATAAATATTGAGTTCCCTGCCCACTAAGTTCCTATGATTTTGTATTTAATCATTTTAATGTCCTTCATTTGCATTTTAAAATAAAATAACATGCCAAAAACTATATTCTGCAATTCTTAGATGGAAATAGAGATTCATGATGGCAGATGAAGTCACCTGCTTAAGTTCACTGTAAATGTTAAAGCTGAGAGAATAATTCAAGTAACTACTCCAGTTCACTCTCACTGATGAGTTGGCCAATACCCACCGAGACTAGACAGAACACTGAACAATGAGATGATACATAAACAAAGCAAGCAGTGTTTTTACAGACTCAGCTAAAGTGTTACCTATACTGTTTTTGTAAATGACAATTTATCAGCCTAACTAAAAATGTAATTATCAGAAAAATACAAGAGAGGTGGGTTAATAAAGGAAAGTTTTCTGGTGTACATACTTTGCCCCTGATTCTCTAAGACAACTTGAACTGGCAGAGGAAAGTGGAAGGACATACACAAAAACAGGGACAGGAATAAGCACATCTTGCATATAGATAGTTGTGTAATGGGAGTGGAGACACCATTAATGGGCCTAAATATTTATGGTCCATTAATAAAATAACCTACATGCAAATAAAAATGTGATGAGAAGAAAGAAAGCAAATATGATATAAAGATTTAGAAAAATCTGCCAGATACTTGAACAAGCAGAGGTTCTGTTAGCAAAGAGGAATAGGAAATTGGCTTTTGGGTAGGCAACAACAGTGTCTGCCACTTCATATATATAAAATGGGAAGAATATGTATTTTGTATGGCTGTTGTGTGGATTAGAGATATTTAAATCACCTGGCAAAGAGTAGGTACTCAAAAAGTATTGGCTATTGTTTTCTCTGTGCACTCTATGATTCTGTCTTAGAGCTTATGAAAATTCTGTTTGGGGACAATGTAGGATATTATTAGTTCTGCTTTATTATATTAATTCAAAATGTGCCTGGCACATAATAGGAACTTAATAAAAATCTGTTGAATGAATGCATTTTAACTCTCTTCTCTTTATAACAAAGAGAACATAAAAGTCTATATGTGGCCTTGTTAGTAAGTTAGTAAGAAGAACGTGGCAAAAGTGAAATAATGATTTCAAAAACAGAAATGTTGCCCTGTATTAAATAAGTACCAAGGAGATAAACTTCATAGTGGTAGATGTGTACTCTGTAATGGCAAAATATTCTTCCAGGCTACATTCAGTTTTAAAGACCTTATGACTGTGTTGCAGTCAAGTTATTCAACAATCAAGCAAACAGCAACAAAACAATAGAAAGATAAAAGAAGAGAAAAAAATTTTTGGATAGTGAAGATAGATAAGGGATAGGTGTATAAGGATTTAGAGCAGTGGAGTGGAAATAGGCTAAATAAGTAGGGTAAAATTTTGACGGGGCGGAGGGGGGGGAGAAA
>NW_006294339.1:2101578-2133971 GCF_000327345.1 Myotis davidii | reverse complement strand
GGTTGGCCTCTGAGGCTATACGGCGTCTCTATCCAGTAATAAGTGTTTATTTTTTCCATTGCACTTAAAACTGGTTTGGGGAGGTCAACTGCCCAGAGCTGGTTCTTTAATCGTTACCCTGCTCTGTGTTATTGCTGGGAACTCTATGTTGCAGTCAAGTTATTGAACTAAGAATTGTTCAAGAACATTTTGGTCCTGAAGATTCCTAGATTGATTTCTTCAACTTGTATATGTTATTTCACAATATTTTAATGGCACAGAACAAGTAGCTCGTACAAATGAGATAAATTGATTTAACCTCTGTTTTCATAAAATAGCCAGTGATCTGTGTTACATGCTAGCAAAACATCCAAGCTATACCTTTAGGAAATAGAGACCTAAGTAAATGGTAGCTGCTATTATTACTTCCAGCCCTCCCCTCCTTATTTTCTCTAAGCTCCATTTTTGATACAGTTCAGCGTTTCCCAAAATATGCTCTATGGTTCTCACTTCTGAAAAACATAAGTCAAAGTCCTGAACAAGGCATTAAGGCTTTTCCCAATCTGACCCAATTCTTTTTTTCCAGACTCAGCCCTTGCGAGTTTCCAGCATGTTGAATTACTCACCTCTCTTCAACAGGTCATGCAGTCATGTTTACCCTTAGATGGAATTACCATTCTATTCTTATTTACATGGCAGATTTCTCTGCATTCTTCAAGACAGCTATGTTGTCATCTCTTCTGGGAAGTTTTCTTTAACCTCATCAGGCAGAATCAGTTGCCCCTCATTGTTTATCCAGAATGTTATTCGAACTTCTGTTATATTACTGATCATACAATACTGATTTTTGAAATTTCCTTGTTTAGAAGTAAGTAGGAATGTATCTAGCTCCTTCCTAAACCTCCAACCCTGCACAGGACCAGTATACAGTGGGTGAATGAATGAATGTATGCTACTGATTTACATGTGGAGTCACTTAGTTCTCATTTTCCAGGCCAATGAGACTGCAAGCTCCCTGTGGGGAAGAGAGGATTTCTGACTTATTTTCATAATATTGAAAATCATGGCAGGCATTCAGTACTCAATGGAAAAATACCTAATGAATAAAAATAACCAGCTCCCCCACCCACCCTCAGTTTCCTTCCATGCTTCTTAAGCCCTCACTGCAACTCTTGGAGGGAAAACAGAAATAAAGTGTGAGTGTTGGAGGAAGGAAAATGTCATCCCCACCTGCCTGATAATAATATTATGTAAATTTACAATAGCTAAGATTTGGAAATACCCTAAATGCCCATCAGCAGATGAGTGGGTTAAAAAACTGTGGTACATCTACACAATGGAATACTACACTGCTGTAAAAAAGAAGGAACTTTTACCATTCGCAACAGCATGGATGGAACTGGAGAGCATTAGGCTAAGTGAAATAAGCCAGTCGGAGAAAGATAAATATCACATGACCTCACTCATTTGTGGAATATAATGAACAACATAAACTGATGAACAGAAATAGATCCAGAGACAGAGAAGCATCAAACAGACCATCAAACCTCAGAGGGAAGGCAGGGGAGGGGTGGGTGGGTAAGAGATCAACCAAAGGTCTTGTATGCACGCATATAAGCATAACCAACAGACACACAGTCTGGGGTGAGGGCATGTGCTGGGGGGTGGGAGTGGCCGGAGAGAGGTCAACGGAGGGAAAAGAAGACATATGTAATACTTTAAACACGAAGGAAACAAAAACAAAAGCAAAAAGCAATCAAACAGCCAAAAAAACCCAGTCTGGGGTGAGGGCATGTGCTGGGGGGTGGGAGTGGCCGGAGAGAGGTCAACGGAGGGAAAAGAAGACATCTGTAATACTTTAAACACTAAGGAAACAAAAACAAAAGCAAAAAGCAAACAAACAGCCAAAAAAAGACTTGTTGGCTTACTTTTTTAGTATCTTCGTAGAGTACTAAGTCACAGAGCTGCCACCGGGGCACACAAGGCCTTACAAGCGCCCAAGGTAAGACCCAGGGTCCGCGAACCATTGGCTGAGAAGGGCTGAGGGGCGGGCTTCCCGCTGTTACCAGAAGCCCCTTCGCGGAGGCTGTGAGGGAGGTGCGCAGTGCGATTCTCACTTAAACTCTCACGAGTGGGCTTAGGGCTTCACCCCAGCCCAGCCAGTAGGGGCTGCGCCTGCGCGGTTGGGGCGTGGGCGGAACCCTCTAGGCGAGGGCTGGGCCGCCCGCTCCCTCTGACCGTTGGTCCGGCGGCTCGCGGGGAAGCTCACTACGCATGCGCACCTGCTCCAGCGGCAGGACAGAGGCCGCAGGGTCTTGTGTGCTCAGAGGAGAGGGGACATGTGTGACAGCGGCGGCATCCCACCCCTGCACGTAACGAGTGGGCGCAAAAGCAAGCGGGCGGCGGTCTCGGTGGAACAAAGCTATGAATACGGCTCCCCGAGGTACCTGCTCCTGTGCGGCCTGGGCGGGATGGTGAGCTGCGGGCTGACGCACACGGCCATCGTGCCGCTGGACCTGGTCAAGTGCCGCATGCAGGTGGACCCGGGCAAGTACAAGAGCATCCTGAGCGGCTTCTCTGCGACGCTGCAGGACGACGGGCTGCGCGGCCTGGCCCGAGGCTGGGCCCCCACCTTCCTCGGCTACTCCATGCAGGGCTTCTTCAAGTTCGGCCTCTACGAAGTCTTCAAGATCCGCTACGCCGAGCTGCTGGGCCCGGAGAAGGCCTACGAGTGGCGCACCGGCGTGTCCCTGGCCGCCTCGGCCACCGCCGAGTTCTTCGCCGACGTGGCCCTGTCGCCCATGGAGGCGGTGAAGGTCCGCGTGCAGACGCAGCCGGGCTACGCCCGCACCCTGCGCGCCGCGGCGCCCCGCATGTACGGCGAGGAGGGCCTGTGGGCCTTCTACAAGGGCGTGGCGCCGCTCTGGATGCGGCAGATCCCCTACACCATGATGAAGTTCGCCTGCTTCGAGCGCACGGTGGAGGCCCTCTACAAGTACGTGGTGCCCAAGCCGCAGAGCCAGTGCACCAAGGCCGAGCAGCTGGCCGTGACCTTCGTGGCCGGCTACATTGCCGGCGTCTTCTGCGCCGTCGTGTCGCACCCGGCCGACTCGGTGGTGTCGGTGTTGAACCAGGAGAAAGGCAGCACGGCCTTGGGGGTCCTCCGCAGACTGGGGCCGGGCGGCCTGTGGAAGGGCCTGTCCGCCCGCATCATCATGATCGGCACCCTGACGGCGCTGCAGTGGTTCATCTACGACTCGGTCAAGGTCTACCTCAAGCTGCCGCGCCCTCCGGTCCCTCAGGCGCCCGAGTCCAAGAAGCAGAAATAGGCGCGGACGGGTCCTGCGCGGTAGCCGCCGCCCTGGGCCCGCACCGCGGTCCAGTGGGAGATGGCGCTCAGACATTCTCAGTGTGTGAAATGTTAACCTGTTGGGTTTGGGGTTTTTTTTTTGGAGAGGGGATTTCACGTGCAGTGCTTGTTCTCTTTAAATTATTGATTCCTTTTCGGCAATCCAGGGGGGGTTTGGGGGGTTTGAACCATTATCTTTGGGGAGTCAGCATTGATGGCTTTAACGCCATCGTTTTTTTTCAACAGTTAGAGGGGGAAATCTCTTAACAGGAATTAATGTTAGGTAATTTCGTGTCTTTAGATTGTATCTGCTTTGATTCTCCATCCAGTGGGGATTATCCAAGCATCACTGCTGAATAGCCTACTAATGAGGTTGTGAGGTCATCACAACTATGCAGGAGAGGGAACCAATTAAAATTCTGCTACATGGTATGCATCTCAATAGAAATTGGGCACCTATTGAATAGATGAAGGACTCATTCCATATTTCCTGTTCATGTCCATTACAGGTAAAAGCTATTGCAGGTTAAATTGTGACTTAGTGCTCCTAAGAATGTATTCATTGTTTTCAAAGAGACATGACAGGAGATGAAATGACATGAGCATTTTCTCATTTTTCTTTGTCCAGTTCTCTTCCTGATGTTGCTAGTTAGGACAGAGCTCTCTCCAGGAAGTGCTACAATTGGATCAATGCGGAAAACCAAAATGAGATGAAGGGCAGGCTTTGGGAATAAGTATGTAGAGAAAAGCCTCTGTTCTCTGTTATTTCTTCTGTATAACTCAGCTTTCAACAGTCGTACATCCAAAGAAGATCACACCACCCTAACATTAACACACACAAAACCCGACAAATTCCAACAATTTTTTGTTGAATTTTAAAGAATGGTTTTGGTGACTTTGGAAGGAAAAAAAATCTCGCTTTTAATGTAACAAATTCCATTTAATTTGGTAGATATTGCAGTGATCTTTACAGTGATTGAGGTTCATAAGACACGTTTTCAGTTTTCTGTAGTCTTCACATCTCTAGGGGAATAAAATTAGTGAAATTCTGTGAATTAGAGATGTTTGTAAAATGTGAATAAGAAATATCACTCTGTTTTATATAATTTACCAAAATGTTACTTGATTGCCTTAACAATTTGTGTTAAAGACTACAAACTTAGCATATGTTAGTGTTTTAACTATTTGATAAGTTGTTAAATGGTTAACAGAAGTTTAAAAGTGTCTAGATTTAAATAAGTATGTCATGGTTGGATAATAAAGAAGTTAGAGGAAAAATGTCAGAACTTGTGAATGAGAATGGAATTAAATTTATATTTAGTGCTTCTATGTTTACTTATTATTGGGGAGGGAGCAAGGGAAGGGTCATTATCAATTGTTAAGACACTTTAGCTTTCTTTAGCTAGTTAGTGTCCAGGTTGTTGTAAATAATAGTTCTCAGTGAAGAAGAATGATAAACATTTCAAGGAACTAAATTGTGCAGGTTCATGTCTGCAAGACTTTAAAACAAATATATTTCCATCTACAGTTGTCTTATAAAATGTAGGACATTTCTTTGGTCAACAATTTATTAAATAAAGTATTTTCTATCAGTAATATAATTTAGGGGATTACCACAAAAATCTATGGAGTTTCAAAGTAGTAAGAGATCACTTGTTCTGGTCTGTGGTATTTCATGATTGTTCTGTTGGCAATACCATATAATTTCTATGTATGTTTAGAGAAGTATAATCTAAGGAAAAACTGTTGACCATGATTCTGGCTGCCATGGACATGGTCAAGAAAAGGGGTTTACTTAATTTGTGTCAACAGTTTTCATATTCAGTCCCCAGATTTCTAGTCACCATTTTTTGATGGTGGTAGTTTACAAATGTTTGTCTGATAGGAACCTGGATAGCTAATAATGAAGAATAAAAGGTAATTTAATTAAAGAAAATGTGAGTTCAGAATCATTAGGGACTTTTTTTTCTAGTTATCATTTGGGACAACTAAAATTTCTATTTTACCTTGTTTATAATAATTACTCTGTGAAATCATGCATCTCTATTAGAAAAGCCATAGTATACATCTGGTATTGTCAGACATTTTATATTTAATTTCTGAATCCTTGCAGTAGTCCATTTTATGTACTCAGAGGCTATACTTGCTCACAGTCATCTAGCTAAGCGATACAGTCTGAATCAGAGTTCACATTTTTCTTCCATTACTCTAGTCCAGCCTTTCAACACAACCAATGCTTACCCTTTTCATAAATTGTTCTTGATAGTACCTCCAAATTATTTTTTTAAATTCTCTATTTGTATATACTATGAACTTTCCTATCCTTTCACTAATGGAAAATTGTACTATATGTCACAGTTGTGAAAAACCTATGGCGTAATTGCTTAGAAGTAATCAAACTGCAAAATACTTAAGTGCATTTAATTTAATGTTTAAATTATTTTCCACACCAGGCCAGTGCCTCAATCCTAACTTGAAGGAACTGATGATCATAAAAACAGTGCTTTTTAATTTTTTTAAAAATTTGTGGTACTGCAGTTTTAACAAGAGGCTTAACTATCAAGTGTTCTATTTTTCCCCCCTAATCTTTAGTTCCTACAGCTAAAAAAGCTGGCTTAGGTTAGTTATCTATTCCTCCAGGTGGTGATTAAAGTAGCTTCTTCAAGTATATGACATTAATTTTATGATAGGATACTGTAATCTCATCCACTGGTCTGTCCTTTGAGAAGTGAATAAAGAGTAGGTAAAATCTTGAAAAATAAATGCCATATTTACATGTTATTACCACACTGATAAAGCTAGAAAACAATCAAGGTATTAATATTATGAGTATTTTTTCTTGCTGTACAAGTGTGTCTTTAGAAAGTATTTCTTTTGAGCCTTTTGAAAGCAAGAGTAATCACAGAAGTCAGATGATCACATTTTGATAGGCAGCCATTCATTTATAGGATGCTTGTTTTATGTGGTCTTATAGATCAGTTATTTTTTTAAGTCATGAGCAAAGAACTGTTTGAAAGAAAATTTCAATGTTATTTACAAGACTTTGTCTTGTTTTCCTGAATGCTATTATTTGGGTGGATGGTCGAGTAGGGAGGGTACTAACAATGTAATTATAACTAAGGTTTGTGTGTATGAGTGTGTCCACATTGGTTACTATATTTTGAGAACTTCAGTGATAAGAGTGTCTAAAATTTTAGAGGCAATTTGATAATTCTGCCCATAACCTTCTATAACACTATAGATCAACAACTACCATGTGCCAAGCATTGATCCTTGAACAACATGGGAGTTAGGAGTGGCAACCCCACACACAGTCAAAAGTCCATGTATTAACTTTTGACTCCCTCAAAACTTAACTACTAATAACCTGTTGACCAGAAGCCTTACCGATAACATAACGTGTCAACACACATTTTGTATGTTATGTGTATTATATACTATATTCTTCTAATATAGTAAGCTAGAGAGAAGAAAATATTAAGAAAATCATAAGGAAAAAATGTATAAGGAAGAGAAAATATACTTACAGTATTTATTGGAAAAAAATCTATGTCTGAATTGAAAAAATCTATGACCCATGTTGTTCAGGAGTCAACTGTACATGGCTCTACCCTTGTGGAGCTTACAGACTAGTAGGAAAAATAAATTACAGTTATGCAAAGTGCTGCAAAGCAGTATAGGGTGTTTAAGATTGTACATCCAAGTGATGGCTGAGATGAGACCTAGAGGATAAGCAGAAGTTAGACTGGCCGAGAGAATATACATGGCAGTGGGCACAGTATGTGTACCTGCCCTGAAGAGAGAGAAAGCCTGATGGCCTGAAGTGGCCCAGTGGTTGAGTGTAAACCTATGAACCAGGAGGTCACAGTTTGATTCCCAGTCAGGGCACATGCCCGGGTTGCGGCTCGATCCCCAGTATGGGGTGTGCAGGAGGCAGCTGATCAATGATTCTCTCTCATCATTGATGTTTCTCTCTCTCCCTCTTTCTTCCTCTCTGAAATCAATAAACAATACATATATTTAAAGAGAGAGAAATCCTGATGGTTTCATGGAACTTAGAGAAGTTTCCTTTGTTTGGAGCTGTTCAGCTGCAGAAAGGGTGATATGAAATGAAATAGGAAACAGGAAGAGGGTCACTCCCGGCTTTGTCATTCGTTTAGTTCAAGTTTACCCCTGCAAAAGTAAATTCTGGCTCTGACATTGTCATGTTAAATTCCATACAAATGAAGAAGGAAAAAATCTACCAAGTTGTAAAGTCTGGAAATTGCCCCTAAGGAATGAAAGCTATCTTAGTCTTTAGAGATGCAGAGGTCTCTAAATTTGGAGAATCATTTCACAATGTGAAGAGTTGAGCTACTAACAAGTTTACCCTTTATTGTAAAGAAAAGGAGACAGATTTTGAGAAAAGCAGGTGTGTGGTATGTATAGCATACAAGTAAAATCTGAGTTAACCAAAATTTTCAGGTGTTGGTGGTCTTATTAACTGCAAGGTAACCAGAAGCCCCTTTTATTTTCAGTTCTTGATGAATTTTTGTCTAAAAGTTTGATTACTTGTCTTTTATAATATGCTGAATATGATTAATACTTCAGGGATTTATAAAGCCACATGGCCATCAGTTATGAAAATCAATGCTTGCTGTATACTACCATAGCCATAGAAGGTGTAGGGCTTTTGAATGGGTGTACATTGACCCTAGTAGAAATGGATGTTTGTGCATGTTTAATCTTCAGTGTTAGTTGGAAATCTTGTCATATGCATCTTTGCTAAAACAAAGTGAAGGAAAAAAATCTGGTTTACTTTAAAATTATTTATTGAATATGTACTGTATAATATACCTCTATTATCTAAGTTCTTTCCCATGTTATCTTACTGTATTCCTACTTTGTGTGGTAGTAGGTTATTTCAAAAATTGGTGGTTTCATCTGTAAACTACATGTAGTCCTGTGAGTTTACCACACTGCTCCAAAATGATAGGCTAGATCTAAGAAAATGATATTCCTAAATTAGTATATTTTAATATATATCAGTATATCTATCTTTTCTGCCTTTAAGAAATAAACCATGTGTTTAGAAAATACTAGTAAATTTTACTATTCTAGAAAGATATTCTGTGAGTTGAAAGAACTCTGCCCTTTTGCAAGGCTGGTAATTCACATACACGTAATTGTTAGTCTTCAGACATGAATTGGAGCTGCTGACAGGGTGATTGTCTGTCTGTAAGAGGGTGGATGGAAACCTGGCAAAGAACCACAGTCCTTTCATCTCCCAATAGCGTTTGTGTTCTGGCTGCAGTTACTAGTACATCTTACTCCCAGATAGGAGGGTTTGTTGCTGTAATCACTGTCTTATACCTCAGTGTCTCCCCCATCCTTACCAAGAATACAGAGCTTTTTAGTCATGTT
Organism: Myotis davidii; assembly: GCF_000327345.1. Taxonomy (NCBI): domain Eukaryota; kingdom Metazoa; phylum Chordata; class Mammalia; order Chiroptera; family Vespertilionidae; genus Myotis; species Myotis davidii. The sequence goes on along the minus strand of NW_006294339.1, from coordinate 2,125,240 downwards.
AAATCAGTGCCATTCATCTTATATGTTGTGTTTTGAAACTTTTGATCTTTTAGATCATTACTTATGTTTGATAAATGTTACTAATATTTCTAACAACCATTTACTATGCCAGGTATTGTGCTGAGCATTTTACATACACTGTATCATTTATTGACAACCATCTTATAAGGTTGGTATTTGTATAAGTTGGGATTTATTTTTTCCTGCAAGAAACCCAAAACACATCAGGTTAAACCACAAAGACATTTACAGTTAACAAAAAATCTGGAGGTACGTGAATGAAGGTTGTTAATAGATCAGTGTTGTAGCCCAGAACCTGGCTCTTTCAGTCCTTCTTCTCTTCCATCTTTTTTTTTTTTTAATTAAACATATTTTTATTGATTTCTGGGAGGAAGGGAGAAGGAGAGATAGAAATATCAACAATGAGAGAGAAGCATTGATCGACTGCCTCCTGCATGCCCCACGCTGGGGATTGAGCCCACAACCCAGCCATGTGCTGTGACTGGGAATAGAACCATGGGCCACAGCGGCCAGGCTACTCTGCTATCTTTAATGTGTCAGTATTGATTCCTCTCATGTTCAAGGGACGGCTGCCGTAATGCCCAGCATCACGTCTCAACAACAGTGTCCAGATAGGGATCAGGGGAGGGGACTGCAAAAGAAGATGGGCTTTCTCTTTATGTGCCTTATCAGAGAGGAAAATCTTCCTCAGACGCTTCTGGAGGATTTCCCCTTCAGCCTCATTGGCCAGAATTAGGTTGTGTACGTTCAGTAGATCCTGTAAACCAATCACTGACAACAGCTATGGAGGATTAAAATCAATGTAAAGCTTTTGCTGGGATTAGGCACATCAGGACCTGAACAAAATCAGATTTGTTGTTGTTGTTGCTGTTAGCAAGGAAGAAAAAGGAAATGGTTGTTGGGTAGGCAGTCAGGGTCTGCCCTTATATTCCTTTCCTTTCACAGGTGAGGAAACTGAGGGCCAGAGAGATGAAGATAAAAATGTAGTGCTGAATATAAGCATAACCAATGGACATAAGACACTGGGGGGTTGGGGAGGCTAGGGGACTGTCTAGGGCGGGGGGAAAAATGGACACATATGTAATACCCTTTGTAATAAAAAAAATAAAAATAAATAAAAAAAAAATGTAGTGCTGAAACCGGGATTCAAACAGACCTGTCTGTCTCCAAAGCAGTTTGCTGTCATGTTACTTGCTTTAGCCTGGAACTTGCTATGAGGCAGGCCTGCTATAGATCCTATCGAAAGGGATTTGTTTACTAAAAGTGTCGGAAAAACTGCTTTCTAACAGAGACTAATACATAATAAAGTATCAAAGCCAGGAATCTCTGGACAATGGTGATACATGGATGATGAGATACGATTAGACATACATTTTGCTATTTTGCCCTGAAAAAGAGAACTAGGTGGAAACCTCCCTCACCCCTCGCCGCCCCCCACTCCCCCACAGGCAAACATCTTACAAGAAAGCAAATGTTTTGCAGTCATCCTCAGTCTTTTCATTCTGTACTTTTCTCCCATTGACTTTCTAGAAATGGCTAATTTCTTTCAAATGTTATATACTGGAACAATCGAAAGGGTTCACCCAGGATTCATGAACAAATTTCAAAGAGCCACTACCATTGTTTTTCTTAAGAAGTGCATCAAGCATCTGATTTGCTGCTGATAAATTCTCTGTAAGTAGCATTATAATTAAGCACACACAACACCATTCTGTGTTTCCAAGAATACAGCTGGGCTGGCACTGAATTGGTGATAGCGCATGGGCACCGAGCGGGAGGGTTCCGTTGCATCTCAACTACCATGTACCTTCTTTGTGCAGCAACCAATCCGTCTCTCCCCACTGACACCCTCTGAATCACAGGCCATTGCCCATTCACCCCATGTCTGTCACTGAGCTAGTTTATTGGGTCCCTTCCCTGAGCCTGAGACTGGCTGCTTCCAGGCTCTGGTCCGGAAAAAAAAATGCCAGGAAACCAAGTGGTACACCTCTTCCAGCATGACTTCCTACCACCCCCAGGCTGGTAGACTGGCCCTTGGCTATGAAACAATGTATTTGGCAAACTGGGGGAAGAGAGGCGGTGGTGGTGGTGGTGGTGGTGGTGGTGTGTGTGTGTTTTGGGGGTCGGGGGCCGGGAGAGTCATGCAGGAAAGGGCTGAACAATTAGACCTGACTTCTAAACTAGGCTTCCCCACTGCAAGTTACCTCACCATGTGTAAAATGGGGAACTAGCACCTACCTTGAAGACTTATTATGAGAATTAGCAATAATTTATGTAAACGCATAATATAAAATGAAAGCTTAATATATTATAACACATTACCAGCCCCTTAGTAAAAAGTTGAAGGTTGTTAACATGGAAAGATTTGGCCTGTGTTGGTATTGTTGTTACGGTTCTTGGATATATACAAGATATATTTGCTTTAATTTTTAATGCATCATAAAGTACATAAGGCTTTGTGGGAAATGCAGCACACAGGAAATGAAAAGCAAGCAGCCTGGGGATGTGTGTATAGAAGCCAACAGTGGCAACCCCATCTCTCCCTGACTTCTGTGCAAACAGTTTCTTTTACAAATGTGTTTTTGGTATGCAAATCATTCTATGCAGATTTCTGTGTGCAAAATACAGCATAGAAAAATGGCCCTCTTGCCAAGGAAGATAGGAGATGTTGGCTGCCGTCAAATGAATTAGCAGCAAATTTTAGATTTCTTTTCCTAACAATGTATGGGGTGAGCATATTTTTGGCACATTGAACTGAACTATTTTGGCTTTAGATTGTGTGTTCTTGTGATAAAAGTGTGCTTATTGAAGCCTTTAACTACTTTTTGAAGCCATAATAATGTTGAGTGGTATGTAATTTAGCATTTCACAACAGTGTGCCACCTCCAGTTAGTAAAAATGCCTATTTGAAAGTCACAGATGGCTTCCCGCTAAGGTTAAGCTGCTAGCCTCCATATCCTTCCTACTTTTCTGTGAGGATTTGTGCTTATTAACAGATTGAAGTTTATATTTTGGAAAATGTTTTCTCCCTAATTAATGTATGTCTTAGTAAGTGAAAGGAATACATTTGATATTAAAATCATCCTTTTCTTTGGGTGAGCATGGGAAGCTAGCATTTAATTCACAAGGCCGTGTTTTACCATCAGGAAAGAATGAATAATATGCCTTTTATGGTGTGCCTTATCGTTTTCATAGTGTTTTTTTCCTATTGGCTCCTTTTGTGAATTAGTGGAAGGAGGGGAAGTAAAGCTTTGTCCCCATCCTGATTTCGCCTGATCACGCTCAGGAAAAAACAGCACCTGTTGGCCAATGGCCCCATCATGCTTCTCTCTGCTTTTCTTTCCTGCCCCCCACCCCCACCCCCAAGCATTCTTTGCTTGTTTTGGGTGTTTCAAACTTGCCAAATGTGACACACATTATTTTTACTGAAACAAAGCTTACTAGTAAATGGAAGGTATTCTTCAGAACAAAGTACCTCCCCTAAGAGAGAATGTCATGTGTAGCTTCCTGCTATTGGGCATCACAAATAGCCAGACAAGAGTGCAGAGACTACTGTCTTCAGTCATCTGCTCATTCATACATTCACTCATTCAGCATCCTGCTCCGCATGTGTCAGGCATTGCCCTGGGCCAAGAACCCAAAGGTGAAAATAGTCTCAACCATTGAGGAGTTGGCTCTCTACCAGGGCAGACAGATGTGTAAACAAACTACACTGACACTGATGTCCCGACAGACCTGTGTACAAGGAATAAAGGTGATACAAAGGTGGGATCAGTAACTCCATCATGCTTGTAGGGAGGAAAGACTTTTTGGAGGGTTTACATATGAGCAAGGTTTTGAAGTATGCATAGGTGTTCTCCAGATATGTGGGGTATAAGGAGACAAGAGCTCTTGAGGCAGAGAGAACATAAGTAGAGAGGCAGAGAGGCCTAAACCAGCAAAGAAGGGGGATGTTTTACAATGGAGAAACTTACTTGGCCTAAGAACAAAGAAGGGAACAGGGATGGGAATTATTCTCAACAACTCATGTATCTGTTTCCCCTTATTTATTTCTATCCCACTATCCAGGGTAGGTCACCTTATAACGTTTGAAATTATTGCCATTGCCTGTAACTAGTGTTGTTGGCTCTCGCCCCTTCTCCCACTAACATATAAGAATACTTCCAAGGGCCCGCAGAATTCATCCCCCACTGACATCAGTGACACTGTGGGCAAACTAAAGCCCAAGCACCTTACCCCAGAATCGAAGGACTCTTTGGGCCAGTCCCTCCTGGCCATTGGCACTGATCCCTTCCTGCTTCACCGCCCACACCTCACACTGTCCGTCAGGTCCCAGGTCCCAGGTGCCAAGCCTGGCCTGTTGCTTCCATCTGCATCCTTTGCCCATGTCAATCCCACTGACCAGGCGGTCCAGCCCTCACTGGTCTTCACTTAGTTCTTCGGACTTTAGCTGGGGCATTCTTTGTCTGGCTGGAACTGATTCCATCCTCCTGTCTGTCAACATGGTATCAGGGACTAATGAAAGGTTTTGGAGTCCCAAGACGGGGGTTCTAATCCAGGCCCTGGCTTTAGACACGTTTCCAAGGCTCAGTTTCCTCAGCTTTCGAGGATGACTGTCTACCTTGCGCAGCTGTTCTGGGATTAGCAGAACAGGTCTATTGAGGGCCCGACACACAGCCAGTCCCCAGACATTGGAGCTATTGCTGTTGTTGTAATTTAACCTCTTTGTGAAATTCAGGCATAGTAACTATTTTTCTGACTCGCCATGAAAATCACTGACGAGCATAAAATTCTTGCAAATCAAAAAGCCCTTTAGGTAAAGCTAATTGTTATTTGTATCTAGTAATATTCATTCACTCATCTATTTACTCCCGTAACACTTACTAAATTCCCAATATTTGGTGCATCCTAACCTCACCTTGTAGGCTATAAAGATGAATTTGAAATGTCCCCAAAGCCTGTGGGAGAATCAGATAGAAAGGCAGCCAATGCCAAAGCCGTGGGGGGAACGCTGGGACCACGTTGGGTGCTGTGGGATAAGGAAAGGCTGAGCGCGGAAGGAGGGGTTCCGGGAGAACAGTCTGTGCTTGTGTCCGGACGGATGTGACCAGGTGGGGACCGGGTAGCAGGCTGAGGGACCTGAGTCAACATGGACCACGGGTGTGAGGCTGCTTAGGGTGTGGGGGGAACAGTGTTGGAACCGGGACCTGAGCTTCTGGGGCTGTGGGTGAGAGGGACGAGTAATAGGGGGGTGAGGAGGGGCGGACCTGCAGAGACTGGGCCTGGGGTGAGGCTCTCAGTGCCTACAAGCATGGGAGGTATGACGTGTTCTAAGGTCCCAGCTGGTGAAAGCTCCTTGAAAGCAGAGAAGGCTCTTGATCATCTCTTATTGCCCCGACCCTTGCAGCGTGCAGGGCACATCACTGCACAGGGAACCTGGGGGGCAGATCCTGATGGAAGCGCTAGAGGGCAGCAAGGAGAGCCGCCCGGGGCCACGGCAGCTGAGCCTCTACGTCCCCCGAATCCTCCTGGTGCCACAGAGTGGAGGCGGCGTGTTTTTGCCAAGGAGCTCCATAATGGCATAAAAGAAGTCAACAGGAAACTAACTCGTGCTATGTTACAGAATTTCACTTCGAGCAAATTTTGCTGAAATGCATGGAGTTTCAAGCTGAAAGACAGTCAGGCTGCCCAAAGGCTTTCAAGTGCAGGGCTTCCCTGTGACGGGGATCCCTTTCAAAGCCCCACAGCCTTGTAGGTGTTAAAATAAAAATTAATTGTTGAGCACAAAATGGGCTGAAGGGTACCGACTTTCCCCTCCCCCCCCCCCAATATGTGAATGAATACGTGCTCAGAACAGAAATGCTCTCCAAACCCCCCCGAAATCGAGCCCGGCCTGGTACTATGTTACTAGTTTTGAAAATAAACACTTGAATGTCTGCCCAGATTGTTGTAATCTTATTAATCTAACAAAGAGACTCAGTGAGTGCCGCAACCAGGGGGACCCGTGTTTACCATGTAATTTGCAACAAGCTGGTAAACACACCCTTGCTCCACTTGCAGAAAAGTCTCACGCTGCCTGCAAGGAAGCCGTTGGGAGAAAACAGCAATAGCGGGTCAGAGACCAGAACCCTGCGGGCCAGGTCCTGGCTAAGTGTTGGCTCCTCTCCCTACCCTGGCCTCCCAGCACCTGCCATCTCCAAGTTCAGAGGTGGTGTGTGGTTCCTCCCAGCCTGGTCCTCCATGGCCATGCCATGTTGCTGCTGGCATTCTGGGCAGACTGCCAAGCTCTCCCTGTGCAGGGTTTCTGCACTGGGGTCTTGCTGGGAGGCTCTGAGGCCATTTTGGAATCTGGTAGATTTTAGGTCGCCTTCTCTCCCTCGTCTGAGGGGATTCCAGCGGGCTGTGCCCACCCCCCACCCCACCCCCCTGGTCTCTAGGAGGCAGTGTTGTTCAACAACACCATTGAAGGTGGCTTCTCTTAAAGCCAGGGAGGTCAGGCAGCTGGGGTTATGCCAGGTGACCACAGGGACAGTCTGTCTACCTCACCCCACTGTCCCAGGCACCCTCCTCCACAGCCACCAGCTCTGCAGGTCGTCTCTGAGCATGGCCCAGCACGTTGTCTCCTCCCTCAGGAGTAACATCCCAGGAGGGGGCATATGTCCGGCTGCCCCAGGCCCACCCTCCTCTTCCTTTGTGCAAGGGAAGCCTTGCCTCCCACCAGTACCCACGGAAGAGGAAGAGATGTGGATGTTGGGTGGTTAAAAATGGAAAAAATTCATTTCACCCCTCTGGACCTAACAGCCAATATGTGCTGAGCACTGCGCCAAGCAATCTGAATGGACGAGCTCACTGAGTCCTTACAACAGGCCTATAAGAAAGGGCTTCGTTTTACAGGTGAGAACTGAGGCTCAAGAAACCGAGTCACAAGTTCATGGTCACACAGCTAGAAAGCTACAGAACGGGGCGGGGGGCGGGGGGCGTTGAACAGAGGTCAGACATTGTGCGTGAAGGCTCCAGAAGCTACATGTAAGCTCACCTGAGACGAGCCTCTCGGATGAGCTGGCTCGGCCCAGTCCCACCTCTGGCCTCCTCCCCTTCCTGGGCGCCCTGCTTTGTGTTGCTTCCAGGCCCACGACTCCCTTGGCACTCGTCTACCCAGGCTCCTGCCCGACTTTCTCACCCGCTCGGTCTGTGCAGGGCCCCTCCCTTAACTACCTCTGGTTCACAGAAGTACGTGGTCTGAGTGGGAAATGCACCACGATGCCAAATGCCAGGGCTGATTCTACGTGATAAATCCCCCCATTGCATATAAAAAACTGTTTGTCCTTAGGAGAATCTATTCCAGAATCTGAATCACTGAGTAACAAAGCATATTCACCTTTATAAATCCAATGTATCTAATTTAAAATGTGTCTTGTCAATCGGTGGTAGTAGCCTGGTAGGAATAGAGTTTGACATTAAGAAATGTCTATTACTTTAAAAAATAGACATGCTTGGAATCCGGTCCGTGGCACCTGATCAATATCTGCTGCATTACGGAATGGGAACCAAGGCCTGTCATTCTGGTAATGGCAGCCTTTCTTGAAAGATTGACATTCTTTTTGTGGGCATGTTACAAACAAAGCTCCATTTTCAGCCTTAAAGTGTCCTAATTTTTCAGCTCTCATTTATTTCCCCCACTTCTTGCCTCCTTTCACATTACTGATTACCTCCACTTGCACTGTTGGGAAAGGGCTTTCTTCCTTTAGAAGTAATTGTAGTGACCCCTCCCCGACCCCCATGCACAGCACGAGCCCATTCTTCCTGCGCCACACCATTACGGAACCTGAGCACGCCTGGATTCTGAAGCACCAGGCGGGAACGTGTGTGTCAGGCTGTCGTCTTCGGTGTATCCCATATCCCACTGTGATGTCTCAGCAAGACATAATAATTATCCATAATTGTAGTGGGCACGACAGTCAGACAAAGTCTGAACATTAAACCCATCCCTCTAAAGCAGTGGTTCTCAACCTTCCTAATGCCGCGACCCTTTAATACAGTTCCTCGTGTTGTGGTGACCCCCAACCATAAAATTACTTTCGTTGCTACTTCATAACTGTAATTTTGCTACTGTTAGGAATTGTCATGTAAATATCTGATATGCAGGATGTATTTTCATTGTTACAAATTGAACATAATTAAAGCATAGTGATTAATCACAAAAACAATATGTAATTACATATGTGTTTTCCGATGGTCTTTAGGCGACCCCTGTGAAAGGGTCGTTCGACCCTCAAAGGGGTTGCGACCCACAGGTTGAGAACTGCTGCTCTAAAGGCAAAATAGAGCTGTGCACTATGTCGTCAGCAGTCCCAAATTGTGGTCGACTCAGAGTAAAGTTTCTACAATGACAGTGGGCCAACACTTCAGAAATAAAATTGTTTTGAATAAAAATTTAGGATTTAAGACTCCAGGAGTGATGCAAAAAGGAAGGGAAAGGCCTCAAAACACCTTTCCCTAAATCGGAATGATGGAATTCTTTCCCACCAGCTTGATCCTTTCCCGAAGGCGGCGAACAGGACTGCATCCAGTCACCCTCAAACATCTCATCAATCTCCTGCCACAGAAATGAATCAATGCCACATCCAGGCCCTAATCCTGCTTCGCCCTCAGCCAGAGCACCTGCCAGGCTGCATTAGGAATGAGTGATGCCGGCACAGATGGAAATCCGCGTGCTCCTGCGCTGGGGGGCCCGTGGGAGGCGAGCAGGAGGCCCCCCAGCCAAAGTCTGCCTCGCCTCCCAGACACATCGGCTCACACTCCCTCCGGCTTGGATCTGTCATACCCCGTTGTCAGCAGCAGAGCGAGGGGGCAGATGTGCGTGTGGACAGACAGCTGAGATGCTGCCCCACCGGGTGGCTGCTGGGCGAGTTTCTGCAGAGGTAACAGTCCCTAGTGCTGGTTGTGTAGAGGACTCGCCTCTCCCAAGTGGTTTCCCTACTCTCCCCAAGGCTGCCTCTCACCCGGCGTTCCCTGAGGTAGACGGGCCGTCAGGGTGAACTCGGCATCTGGTGCGTCCATGGAGCCTCTGTGACACAGCAGCAGTGATCTCTCTCCGCCTGGACAGGTGGACCAGAGTCTCCTGCGGCCCCTGGGCCTTCCTGTGGGACAAACAGATCTGGGCTCAGGCAGCTGTGGGTTCAGATCCCAGCACAGCCGCCCGGGCAAGTTCCCTACCTTCTCTGAGCCTCGATTTCCTCACAGGAAAAGCGGGGATGATACCACTCAGCTCAGAGGTGGTACGAGGCTCAGCTGTGCACACGGACAGCACCTAGCGTGGCACCTGGCACAGCCTCGGTGTCCAGTGTACTGGACTCGATTGGCAAGGCCTCCAAGAAGGCCCCCTGGGTGGTGGTGAAGGTACTGTTGCGATCAGAAACAGGGAGAGGGGCTTCCTGACCCCCGGTTCTCAGCGACCTCTCCCTTCACTGAGCTCCCTCCCAGCCAGGCCCTCGCGCGTGGGCCTCAACTCCCTTGTGGGTCTACTTAGCTCCTGAGAGAGCTTGCAATCTACCCAATGATCGCGTCTCTTAAAAGCCCCTCTCCTTTTGTGCGTGCCCCTTCCACCGTTGGCTTCATGGCTTCAAAGAGCCAGAAGGGACCGTCCTGATCGCCTGGGTCCAGGATGGGTAGCGAGGGCCATGGCAGGCTCTGTGTGGTACTCCTGTCCCAGTGCTGCTCCTGTTCTCCACGCTGCCCTGGGCATGCGTGTCCTGAGGTGCGGATGCCCAGGAAAACACTGTGCAGGTGTGCTGCCCCCGCTGCCCCAGCAACACTGCCAGCCTTGCGCAGGAAGGAAGGTGGGTGGCAGCTGTTTTGGGGGTGTGGCCCCTGTTGACGGAGGAGCCCCCTAGAAGGTTGAACACACGTTGTCCTGGCACCCACAGTTGCTGCTGGAGACTTCCCTCACAGGAGCACCGTTTCTGGCTTTCTTCAGATCCTGCGACGTTTATAGCCTCTGAGCAAACTCTGGCCTCCCTCCTCTCCTCACCAGGCCCAGCCCCGCTGCCCAATCCTTCCCCTCACCCATCTGGAAAATGCCACCCAAGGTCAGTCCAACCATCCCCCCTCCTACCCGGGCTGCTGAGCACTGCTGGGCTGTTTAGAACTGTCATTCCCTGTTCCGCCCAAAGTCCAGCTCAACCCCTCACTCCTCTCCTGAACCCCCTGCCCACTGCCCTGTCCCCTGGTTCCAACTCCCCTGGGAAATCTCAACCTCTGTGCGTCCTCTTTTCTAAGCAGGTCTTGACAGGCTGCCTTCTCTTGGCTCCTAGGGTCACAATCACCTTGGTTCAGAGCACACGCACCTTTGGTCCTGGTTCCTACACTAGCCTCCATGGACACCCTGCCCCAGTCTCCCCCCCCCCCCATATTGAGTGGGTTATCTGTCCAAGCCAGATGTTCCTCCCCACCCATGACTCAGGGCTCGCCTGCCCTGGGTGGACTCTGCCCCTGACCCTCTGTGATCTGGTCTCTGCCAACCACTCTAGTCCTTCCTCTCTACCCCCCTGACCTCCTGGGGCCATCTCCATGCAGTTCCCCGGCCTGGCGGGTCTACCTCCCCTCCCAGGCCCCTCCTCAACTGGCTGACTCCTTGCCATCCTTCCAGACCCAGCCCCTGCATCTCCACCTCCCAGAGCACCTGCAACCTCTAGGGTTAAGGTTACAGCCCTTGATCATCTCTCTGAATCACAAGGTGCTACTGTCATCTGTTTACACATCTGTCTCCCACATAGCTGGGGTGTTCTTCCAGGGCAGGGCACCTGCTGGGCAGTCAGCAGCTGACTTGTGATGGATGGAGCTCAGGCTGGAATGTGACATCCAGTGCCTCTGGGCTGGCCAGGAGGAGTAACGTTTTCTGTTCAGTGGAAGGACCTTACCCCCAATTCATCTTCGGTGCCTCTTCAATGCTGATGGCAGGAGCAGGGCTCCAGGGTCAGGCAGTCTCGGCTCCAAAGACTGACTTGATGACTCACTAGTTCTTAGGACTTTGGGCAAGACACTAACCTCTCTGAGCCTTAGAGCTCCTGCACGTGAAATGGAGATGATAATGCCTCCCCCATTACAGTGCTGAAAAAGATGAGGTGATTCAAATAAGGACCTGGCAGGTCCGCCCACAGCAGACATTTAAAAGTGGGAGCTGTTATTCCAGTGGGCTCTTTAGTAAACATGTATTAAATTAAACGGGGCAGAACTGAGATGATAAGATGCGCTATCATATTAGCTGCAGGAACAAAAGGGGGAATGTGCACTGGGATAGAAGCAAAAAGACCCCAGTTCTACCTCGGCCGCCAAACAATATCCTCATTGGTTTAAAGGGGGAAGGTTTGGTTTCAGTGGTAACAAGAGTCTCTGCCAGCTCACGGATCATCTGATCCTAAGAGTTTTTGATCCAACAATTTCATGAAGCTCTACTGACGTTTTAGGTTTGCATCCAAAATGTAATTCCAGCTGAAACCAGTTTGGCTCAGTGGATAGAGCGTCGGCTTGTGGACTCAGGGGTCCCGGGTTTGATTCTGGTCAAGGGCATGTGCCTGGGTTGCGGGCACATCCCCAGTGGGGAGTGTGCAGGAGGCGGCTGGTCGATGTTTCTCTCTCATCGATGTTTCTAACTATCTCTCTCCTTTCCTCTCTGTAAAAACTCAATAAAATATATTTTTAAAAAAATGTAATTCCATTGAAAGGCAAACGACCAGTATTGGAAGGCCAAAGGCAGCAAGTTCTTACTTGCAACATTTGCACCAACGTGGGAAGGTGACTTTCCTTCTGAAGGGTGTAGAGGCAACAGTGCTCAAAATGACCACTTTGTGAATCCGGGCAATGCTCAGCATCTCAGCAATATCCCCGTGAATGGCCGGCAGAAGCTTATGTCTGCAAAATGCAGCCTTCTAGATGAAACTGCAGGGAAACAGAGCCTTTAGACATTACAGTGTTTTCAAATATCATTATTACTGCTCTATAAATATCCGACGCCCACGGTGTATCAGGTGCCACATGGGAAATATTGGATTCGGTTGGAGGTTTTCTTGAAAGACACATAACAGTACCATATGCCAGTCATCTTGGATAATATTTACGTACATGCTGCAGAAGCAAAGATTAGCTGTGTCAATATGTATAGGAAAAACCCACAAAAGAAAGTCTGTGGGCTGTGTCTTATCTGCACTTAGGATCAAAAGCATTTGCCGAAGTCTTCACTTCTTTAAGAGCTATTTCACCCACAAAGTACAGCAAGGTTGGAGGAGTGAGGGATTAATACAGCAATAATTGGGGGGAAATTATCAGAGGTCCCTGGGGGCTTCTACGAGGAGGAGTTCAGAGCCTCTGCAGCTAAAAGGAGTAGTTCCAGAGCTGTGCCTGGCAATTAACTCTTCTGTTTGCTTTTAACTAATGGGATTCAAACATAGTTCATTCCTTTTCAAGTGTCCTCACCAGCATCCCCAAGGGCAAATAGCTTGCAGGAAAAGAGTTTTGCGGGGGAGACGTGCAAGAGGAAATATTCCCATAAATATGAGCACTGTGCCAGTAACCAGTCATCATTTTAATAAGTGGGTGGTATAGACTGAGTGGTGTCCCCTCCAAATTCACATGTTGAAGCCCTACCCCTCAATGTAATGGTATTTGGAGATGAGGACTTTAGGAGGACATGAGGGTGGAGTTCTTGTGAGGGGATTAGTATCCTTGTAAGAAGAGAGGAGAGAACTTGCTTCCTCTCTCTCTGCTGTGAGGACACAGCAGGAAGGCAACCATCTGCAAGCCCGGAAGAGAGCCCTCACCAGAAAGGACCAGGCTGACAGCTGCTCTCAGGCTTCCAGCCTCCAGAGCCGTGTCTGTTGCTTAAGGCACCTGTCCATGGTGTTTTGCTATGGCAGCCTAAGCAGATGAACACACTGGGGTTCGCACACCCTGAGCTTAGACAGTGATAAGATCAGAATTTGGGGTTACATCTAGCATCCGAGTGGCCATGTCGTCATTGGGAATACTGCCTTTGACCAGCTGGGGAGGCCTGACATCACTGTCTCCCTATTTTCTTGGTAGAGCTGCTGTTACTGACTGAAAGGATGTGTGACTATGCGTTAGGGAATCAGTCTTGAGCTAAAAATGTTCCAATTATTTGGAGAACAGAGCAGTACTAAACAGCCGAAAGCCAACAAATGGTTGAAATTGAGAAGCAATATTGCGGAGCCCAGGCGGTGAAGGGCAAGAAAAGGAACAACTTTGTTTATTGTGAATTGCATTTCTCTTCACTGCGCAGTTCTATTTTTAATTGCAAAGTGTCTGGTTGAGCAGTTATTACCGAAATTTATTTTTGTAATAAAATCTCTTTGTGAGATCACAGTTTTATTAACAGTGGCATGAACTGGGTTTGTCTGTGGTAAATAAGATGTTGAAGTGCTTTTAAAATTGGGGGGGGGGACCCCTCTAAAGCCCATCCCAAATCTTAATATGACAGTTGGGCAGAGAAAAACAGTGAGCTCATGGGGTTGTCTAGGAACTCACAAGGCACTTGTCTTCAGCAGCCGGGGGGCGTGGCTGGCTCCAGGAGCCTGGCGTTCTGGGTTCAGTGAGACCCCAAATAGCTGTGTGACCTGGAGCAAGTCACTTCCCTTCTCTGGGCCTCAATGGCCTCATCTCTTTAAAAACAGAACAAAAATATAAGGAGGCTGTTTCTGCTCTGATATTGTCCTCGGGAATGTGGCTTCACGCAACAGCAAGCAGCTCTTAAAGATGACTTCCCACACCCGGCAGAAAGTGCAGGGTTAGGGACAGAATTGAAACCCAAGTGTGGAAGGCCCATTTTGTCACCATTGTTACCCTGCCCTTTGAAGGACACCAGCGCCAGCCTTTACATCATGTTGGTGGCCAAGGGTGGTCCAAAGCCATGTGTGCGAAGCTCCAGGTCATGGGAGGAAGGGCCCAGGCCAAGGCAAGGGACCTGGCATGGGAGTGGCCCGGGGAAAAGACGTTCATCCCCCTGGACTGACTTCCTGGGCTCTGGATGAGGTCTCTCTGCTCCTGAAAGGGCTGGGCAGGCGCCAGGTGAAGTCCCCAGCCCTTCGCACTGACTCTCCCCACCCCAACCTGAGTGAGCTCATGGGGGCCATAGAGGCCCACCCACGAAGCAGACGAGGCTCCAGCTGCCCTCCTGCCAGCAGGCTGGGGAATGTTGGGGGTTGCGGGGTCGTGTATTAAGTTGTTAGGGCTCCCATAACAAGGAACCACAGACTGTGTGGCTTAAACCATAGAAATTTATTTTCTCACATTTCTGGAGGCTACAAGTCCAAGATCAAGGTGTCAGTCAGCAGGTTTGGTTTCTTCTGAGGCCTGTCTCCTTGGCTTGCAGACGGCCAGCCACCTTCTGTTTTCACATGGTCTTCCCTCTGTCTGTCTGTGTCCAAATATCCTCCTCTTATAAGGTGGGTTAGGGCTCACCCAAATGACCTGTTTTAATTGGAACACCTCTTTAAAGACCTTACCTCCAAGTACAGTCATATTCTGAGGACCTGTGGGATAGGACTTCAACATGTGAATTTTGGGGAGACACAATTTGGCCTATAACAGGGGCATGCTGTTGCTTTATTTTGATGGGACCCTGTATTAGTATCCTAAGGATGTCCTAACAAGTGAGCACAGAGTGGGTAGCTTAAAACAACCACGACTGGTTTGGTCCACAGTTCTGGAGGCTAGAAGCCCCAAATCCAAGTGTAGGAGGGCCAGGCTCTCTCTCCAAAGGCTCTTGGCAGGTTCCTTCTTAGCCTCTCCCAGCTCCTGGGGTTTCCTGGCAATGCTTGGCATTCCTTGGCTTGTAGCCATATCATCCCAATCTCTGCCTCCATCTGCACATGCGTCCTCCTCTTTGTGCCCCTGTGTGCAAACTTCCTTCTTCTTATAAGCCCCTTCATGCAATATGGCCTCGAGTAACTTGATTACATCTGCAAAGACCCTATTTCCAAATAAAGTCACGCCCACAGGTATTGGGATCTAGGGCTGGAGTATATCTTTTTGGGGGACACAATCCAACCCCCAACAGACCCATTCTCCTTACTCCCCTGCCCTGCTGCCTTCTGAGCTGCCCAGGTGCCATTATTTTGCTTAAAGGTTGAGAGAGCGTGCTAACCGGCTTTCCTTGCTCAGTGCCTTTTTTTTTTTCTTTAAAAAATAATATGGAACACTTGAATTTGCGGGTCATCCTTGTGCAAGGCCCATACTAACCTGCTCTGTATCATTCTAATTTTAGTATATGTGCTGCCGTAGTGAGCATGCTCAATGCTTTTTTAAATGACTAACATCTTTCTGTTTCCTGCCCCTTTTCCCTCCCTCTTTCTTTTTTTCTTTTTTCCTCCCCCTTCTCCCTGGACCTCCCTTTTTTGTCTCTCTGTTCTGCCTCTCACTCTCCCCTTACACCAGGTCCCCGGCCTCCTCCCCCTCCTTGCTGAGGCGTCCGCCCAGAGGACACCGGTTTTTCCTGAAATGTGAAGAAGGCCTGGAAGAACTAGAAACATCCCGAAACTCTGCTTTGCTCTAGTGACCACACAGCGGCTTTCATTCCGAGCTTGTCATGGACTGGCTCTGCTTTTTTCAAGCATTTTATAATAATTATTTGGTTTTTTATCCTTCTGAATTCTCTCTGGAATTAATAAAGTTCAAAAAACACAAAAAAAACCCTGGTTGTTTCCTCCTTCTAAGGAAGCCCCAAATTGAGATGGGTTAGTTCAGTGGTCGGCAAACTCATTAGTCAAGAGAGCCAAATATCAACAGTACAACGATTGAAATTTCTTTTGAGAGCCAAATTTTTTAAACTTAAACTATATAGGTAGGTACATTGTTATTAACTTAATTAGGGTACTCCTAAGGCTGAGGAAGAGCCACACTCAAGGGGCCAAAGAGCTGCATGTGGCTCGCGAGCCGCAGTTTGCCGACCACTGGGTTAATTAATCAGCTCGAGCCCACTCCCTGCCCAGCGGAGGGGACCGTGTTGGTCCCTCGCTAACAGGGGCCCGCCATGAGCCACGTGTGGGGTTTGCGCAGGGACCACGGTGGCATACCATTACGCCATTTCCTACATTTTATTGCCAGTGCCTGCAGCCTCCGCCAGGTTTTTTCCAGGCTGCTCTTTGCGATCTGGTTGGTCCAAATCTTGGTTCATTGCCCTCACTAAGGACTAGAGATGCTTAAGTCCTAGGTAATCAATTAGCAAGCCAAATCTAGCTGAGTATTAAAAGACTAATAGGCCACAACCAAGTAGGGCTTATCACAGACATCAAGAAAGATCCCAATAAATGAACCACAGATAAATCTCAAAATCATTACTCTGAGTGAAAGAAGCCAGACAAAACAGGAAGACATCCAAAACTCAGCAAGTGCAAGCTGGTCAACATGACAGGAAGGCACTGGCGGGTGCCTGGCCGAGGGGGTGCTGGGAGGAGCCGGGAGGAATGGATTTCTAAGGAGCAGGAGGGAACTCCTGGGGATGATAGATGTGCGCTCTCTCTCTCGATGGTGGGGATGTTTTCACAGAGGATATGCTTGTGCCAAACATCAAAGGACACACACAAAGCGATCACAGAAGACTCCACCGTTAAGAAAACTATTAATGTAGTCGAGTGTACAAGCCTTGGTACAGGGGTGAGGACGTAAAAGGGGAAGGCCTGTGGCAGATGGGGGGCGTGGTGACAGCCTATCACTCCCTCCCACACAGCTTTAGTCAATGGCAGTGGACTCTGGAATCCAAAGTCCCCCTGTTCTCACCCTGTCTCTGCCTGCAGTTGCAACTGGTGTCTTGTGTTTGGGCTTTGAGCCTGTTTTCTGCAAAATGAGGATAATAACTGTGAAATGAGGGTAGTAACACCGACGACGGCTGTGGTGAGGGCGAGAGGTAATATGCGTGAGGTGTTCACAGCAGAGTAGAGCCTCTATAGATGGTAACAGTGAGAAAAGGATGACTCCTCACAGCTTTCTCGAGAACCTTCTGTGTGCCAGGTACTACTTAGCAGCCGGGTCCTGAGAGGAAAGACATGGTCCCCGGGAGTGTGCCGTCCTCAAGTTCATGTGCGGGGAAAACGAGGCGCGCGGGGTGCAGGGACTAGCCCACCTCCGTGCTCACGTCTTGTATTCCTGAGTCCAGCCCAGGATGGGTCTGTCCTCACCCCTTTCCCAGGAATTTTTCTGGGACCTCCCAGGGGAGGGAGGCCTTTTCTCACAGCGAATTTCACCTGTTTGAAAAGCATTTTGAAAGCAGGGGGAACATTAAACACCATAGAGCAAAATGTATGTTGGAAATGAAATTCATTTGAAAGGAAAGTCATAGTATTGACCAGAGCAAGGGAGAGCATGACATTGAGGACATAAAGCATTAAGGACATGTTTTGTGAGGCGAGGTCTTAGCTTTTAGAATACATACCCAAGTTCTCCTGACTTTGGAGGACCTGGTTTCATGATCAGCACCTGCCATTCCCAGTGGAGGCAGATGGGGGATGTGGTGTGAGAAGGTGCTCTCAGAGACTGCACCGGGGGTGGGGGGTGGGGACGGGAGGTGTTCCAACAGGTGTAGGTACACTTGCATGATGGCTGGTGACGAGCCCTGCAATCTCTCTTGGTAGCCCAGGTGTAGGCTCCATCGTAGATCTGGTCAGGCTGCTGAAGGACAAACCCAGCACCACCACCATCGTTATCACAGCAGCGAGCTCTTGTGGATTCCTTGCCTGGTGCTAGGTGATGTTCGAAACACTTTCCAACGTTCATGCATAATTCGTTTAATCCTCACAACAGCCCTGTGAAGGTTAGTGCTATTTATGAGGGGTATAATATAATCCCTATTTTACAGAGAGGAAACTGAGGCATTGAGGGCTAAGTAGCTTGCTTGAGGTCATACATCCATGGCTAGGGGAGGGGAGAAGAGAGTTGAGATGCTGACAAGAAGAATCAATAGAGAGCTGCTGTTGTTAATGGGCCATTAATCTAAGCTTTTTATTTTAAGGGCATTGGCTCCCTAATCTCTAGAAGGATACAGGCCTGGGAACCCTCAAATGGTGTGTGTGTGAGAGAGAGAGAGAGAGAGAGAAAGAGAAAGAGAAAGAGAGAGAGAGAGAGAGAGAGAGAGAGAGAGAGATGCACGTCATGACCACTGTAAGAATGTTCAGAAAACAGAAGTAAGGGGCTGGGCCCATGGCTCCCAGACCAAACTGGGGGTGTGGGGTGACTCCCCAGCTTCCTGCTCACAGAACATCTGAGTGACCTCACACTTTACAGATGAAGAAACTGAGTCAAGAAGAGCTGAACAACTTGGCCAGGGCCCCACAGCGAGTACAAGCTGGGACTTGAACTCAGGGCTTCCATGGGCTAGCTGTGCCCACAATAAGACCTGTTGTGTACAGTTACAATGACCTACCTCAGACAATCCGTGAAACTGCTGCGTGTTTGAGCCCCATCCCACTCGTGGCAGACAGTGGAGAGCTCTGCCCAGCGTCCCTGTCATTTTGTGGTGGGCCAAGGCTGGAGCCTGGCGTGTCCCTCTCCATCCTGTCTGCTAACGAGGCAGAGGAGGAACTGTCACTCACACTCCTCTGTGTTCGGTAGTTTGGTGTCGTCGCCTCTGGGGTGCCGCCTGCGCAGGCCCAGGAGGACTGCCTGGCCCGCCTGGAAGGCCCGGGCCTGAAGAGCAGAGCAGGTGTGCACCCACCCTCTGAGCCTTTGTCCACAGAGTCCAGGTCCGAGCTTGGCAGAACGCCGTTTTGCCTGTGGCCAGCAGGGGGCGCCGCAGGACAGATGACTTCTTCGGGCGCTACCGCCAGCATCACCCAGGAATTGTGTCCTTCATACACTCTACCCCCATGTCCTTGCTCCCCCTCTTTTCCCAGATGGTCATAAGCTATGTTTAGGCCTTCTGCACCTCTTACCCTTGACCAGACCCAGACCCTTGGAATGAGAGCCCCTTGAAAAGCCCCACCAGCAGCTTTTGCCAAAATACTTAGTCCCATTCATCAAGGAAGAGGAACAGATCATCTTAGGGAGAGGGCTGGGGGAATGCTGATTGGAAGAGGTTCCCGGGGGCCCTATTAGCATTCACCAGAGCCATTGCTTGGAGCCTACTCAGCCCTTCCCCTCTTTAAGCTCCTTGCTCTCAGGGGCTCTGCCTGCCAGGAGGGATGTCAGAATCTTGGGCCCCTACACCCATGACAGCCCCAGAACTGCCCTAGGTGGCGGAGGGCACTGTGGGGCCTGGAGGGAAGTCTTCTCTAGTTATTTGAGGGTGAGAGCAGACAGCCTTGCTCAGGACTGTGCAATGAGCTGTGCGGATAAACGCCATATGAGCAGAGTTCAGCGTTGTAATTAAATACCACGTACAAAAGTTAATCTCACACCTTGAAGACACGTGTGATAGCGGTTGTGTGGCATGATAGTTGGGCAGAAATAGGAAATGCGTTGTGTAAATGACTATAACTGACACGGCTTTGCTTGGCCACCTCTTTTTACAGCTTCCTGTCCCCTGCCAGTGCTTTCCTAAGGCAGGCAGATGGCTTCTCCTGACTCCATCAACGGAACTCGCTGAATGACTGGATTTGTCGAGAGATGGAGAGAGATGAGAGGGGATGAGCCAGAGGACAGGGTCCTGCTACTCACCAGGCAGAGAGTATGAAGAAGTGAGTACGTGCCACCACCACCAGCTTCCACTTTGCAAATGTGTGGTATGAGTAGCTGTGGGCATCCGGGCACTTGTCAGGTGGGTTGCTGGCCGTGTAGGTCTGAGGGTGAGGGGTGGGCTGCTGGCTTTGTGGGTCTGAGGGTGAGGGGACTCTGGAGAATTCCTCTCCAGAGAGGAGAGGAGGACAGAGGAGCCAGGGCCAGGTGCCAAGAGGTACCGACATTAAGGGAGGAAGATGGTTTTAAAAAAGGGAGAAGCGAGTTTGGAGGTGACCATCCCAAAGAGCCCTGCCAGTCATTGCCAGCCTCCCCCACACTGACCCAGCTGCACCAGCCCGTCTTCGGGCAGGGCCTGTGTCTGAGCCCACCCCTCAGCACCAGCCTGCACCTGGCATGGGAGGGAGCGCGTAACTGTTCGCTGGATGAACGAGTAGATGAACAAGCAGCGGGGCTGGTGCACCACAGATATGAATTCAGTCCAACTTCTTACCAAAATGATCAGATTGGGACATTAGGAACCAGGCTGGCTTGCTCCTTGGGGTGGCACTTTTGTCTGGCACCTCTGAGCGGGCCTGTCTCCTCCAACCGAGGGGCCAGGGTCCTCCCCACACCCCTCCCTCCCTTATGCTGCTCACTCTCAGCCAGGAAGGAGCTGGCATGGGAGCAGGCCGCTTGTTTTCCTTTCCTTTCCAAGACTTGGGTTCTCCTTCACGGCAGGTGCCCCAGCGCCTCTGTGCTGCTCTCCCCTCCCCTCTCCCAGGCAATGTCTCCGTTCTCAAGGCTTCCAGATGCTCCCCTCCGCTGACCACTGTGGTGCCTGCTCAGACCCACACGGCCAGCAAACAGCCCACTGGACAAATCCCCCGATGCCCAGGGTACCCAAACCACACATGGGCCAAGAGTCTTCCCATGTACCCACCCTCCCTGTATCTGCCTTGGTGAATAGCATGACCCTGGCCTGGTCAGTTCTCAGGGAGGCAGGAGGGAGGCGGTCTCCGAGCCTTCCCTCAGGGCAGCTCCCTCTTCTCGGGGGCTCTTGGTGCCGTGGGCTTCCACTCTGTCTCCTGACTCCGGGGGACAGGCTCCCCCTGGGGCCCCTCCCTCGCCGCAGCCTGAAAGCTCTCCCCAGGCGGGAAACTGGGCAATAAAGGCTCCTTCCTCGGGGTGTCTCCTCTCCCGGGGATCCCCGTCCTGCGCCGCCTGTAGGTCAATGTCTGAAATCCGTTGTTTCACATATTTTGTCTAGCGTTTTGGTTGTTTCGGGTGGAAAAGTGAGTCTGGTCCTGCTGCTCCGTCTTGGATGGAAGCAAGGTTCCCGTTGTTGTTTAATTTAAGTGAGAAATGTAGTCGGTGTTTAGGTGGCCTGGTCATCTGCTTTTCTCACTCAGCTTTCTAACAGTGTTTCTGCGGGCTGTGACCTGTCCACAGATGTCATTGTGAGGGACTCACAATATCCAGTCAGGGGCACTGGCCTTGCCTTTCGGTCTGGACGACACCCCCCATCCCAGCCAAGTAAAGGGGTGCGGCCCCCAGTCGGGGGCTCTGCTTCCCCTCCTCAGACTGCCCAGCACTCAGAGGCGCTTCCTCAAAGGAAGATGCTTTGTGTTTCGTGCCGCAGACTTCAATGAGGTGGTGATGAGGGCTGCAGAAGAAGCGCTTTTCCATTGAAACCTTTTTTCTTTTTTCCTGAATGGAGCAGGTGTCTGGAAGTCACAGGCACAGGAACGAAAGGATTACATTATTCACAGTTTTTCTGTAATTAGACTCACCACTTTCTGAATGAAGCCAAGTGCCTCAAATAATAACTACAGCTCCCACTCGTGGTTTGCTCCAGAGAACAGTGAACCCCACGAAGGCCCTCCTGGGACCCCAGAGCAGACCGGGGTCTGTCGTTAGCTGAATTCCCACTCTAACCCGGCTTCCTTTTCTCTGGTGCTGGCAGAGACCTGGGGAGGAGATAAACCGAGCGTGTTACGAGGGGGTTGACAAGATAAACTCAGCAACATAATACTAACTGCTACCATTTATTAGGACTTAGTATTAAGTGCTCAGGCCCTGAGAAAACCCCAAGAGGGTCAGAATGAGAAATTACAGCTCAGAGAGGTGAATTAGCTTGCTCAAGGTCACACAGTGAGCTGGTGGTGTTACTGGGATCCTAACCTGGACACTAACTCCAAAAACATTTCTTTTAACCACGATGATTTGCTTATGGAATAGAAGCGCCCCCTCCCCCCCGCAATTCCCTCCCACCCTTCTCTCCACAGGAAGCACAGGGGAGCTTGGGTGGGTGGGTCAGTCTGAGCAGTGCCGAGCCCCAAAGAAAACTGCAGTCCTGGGACCTGATCACAGCATGGCCTGAGCACACCTAATGCGAAGAGCCACACCGCATGCCACGCCACAGCCATGCCTCCACAGACATTCACAGCCATGCCTCACTGCAGCCATACCACATCACAGCCATGCCTCACTGCAGCCATACCACATCACAGCCATGCCTCACCACAGCCATGCCACATCACAGCCATGCCTCACTGCAGCCATACCACATCACAGCCATGCCTCACCACAGCCATGCCACATCACAGCCATGCCTCACTGCAGCCATACCACATCACAGCCATGCCTCACCACAGCCATGCCACATCACAGCCATGCCTCACTGCAGCCATACCACATCACAGCCATGCCTCACCACAGCCATGCCACATCACAGCCATGCCTCACTGCAGCCATACCACATCACAGCCATGCCTCACCACAGCCATGCCACATCACAGCCATGCCTCACTGCAGCCATACCACATCACAGCCATGCCTCACCACAGCCATGCCACATCACAGCCATGCCTCACTGCAGCCATACCACATCACAGCCATGCCTCACCACAGCCATGCCACATCACAGCCATGCCTCACTGCAGCCATACCACATCACAGCCATGCCTCACCACAGCCATGCCACATCACAGCCATGCCTCACTGCAGCCATACCACATCACAGCCATGCCTCACCACAGCCATGCCACATCACAGCCATGCCTCACTGCAGCCATACCACATCACAGCCATGCCTCACCACAGCCATGCCACATCACAGCCATGCCTCACTGCAGCCATACCACATCACAGCCATGCCTCACCACAGCCATGCCACATCACAGCCATGCCTCACTGCAGCCATACCACATCACAGCCATGCCTCACCACAGCCATGCCACATCACAGCCATGCCTCACTGCAGCCATACCACATCACAGCCATGCCACACCATAGCCATGCCACACCTCAGCCATGCCTCACCACAGCCATGCCACACTGCAGCCAACACACCGCAGCTGTGTTGACTCTGCCTAGCACAGGTCTCTCCTGCCCCCACGCCCATACCTGTCCCCAAGTCCCAGTGCCCTCTTCCTGCTCCGAGCTCTGAAAGAACCAGAAAATTCTTCAGTGAAGCTCATCACTGTTCTGCCAGCCACCACTCCCCGTGTGTGTGACAGTGTTCTCTTTTGAAATTCTCTGGGTGTTTTTAAAGATCTTTTTATCGATTTTAGAGAGGAAGGGAGAGGGAGAGAGAGATAGAAGCATCAATGATGAGAGAGAATCACTGACTGGCTGCCTCCCGCAGGGCCCACACTGGGCATGGAGCCTGCAACCCTGGCATGTGCCCAGGCCAGGAATTGAACCGTGACCTCCTGGTTCATAGGTCGATGCTCAACCACTGAGCTACACCGGCCGGGCAGAACCCACGTTCTTAACCACCGTGGCGCTGCCATCTCCGATGGGCCTTTCTGCTTTGCTTCCCTCCTTCAGGGTCCAAGGTCCTGGCACGGTTCTGAACTAAGCCCACGTCTCAGCTTTCAGGAAGAGACCAGCTTCTCTGCCTCAGTTTCCAAAGTGGAGGCCTGGCCCTGAATCTCAGATCTCTCCCCCCCCCCCACCTGGGGGGGGGGAAGGTCAAGGG
>NW_006294339.1:2098769-2100067 GCF_000327345.1 Myotis davidii | reverse complement strand
CGTCCCCTTCCGCCTCTCCTGCCTCATCACAGGGAAGGAAGCGGCCGACCAGGGTCAGGCAGGGGCTTTTAAATCTGTCTGAAAGAGCTTTGTTTTGTACACACTCTGAAACAACAGCCCCACAAAACAATACTTACCCTTTTGAATTGCAAAACGTTGTGATAGCTTCCATTCCGTCCATCCAAAGGAAATGCCAGTGGTGACTCACTGAGTGGATTCCATGGCCCATGCGTGGGCTGTGTGATTTGAAATACTTCACTCGGCGTCATGCATGAGTAATAGCTGTTAACTGAGCTCTCACTGCCCACTGTGCCGGGCCGGAGCGCCCTGGACTCAGGCAGCAGCCCCATTAGGTCGGTCCTGACTCTATTTTCTATTTTTCAGGCGAAGGAACTGAGACTCAGAGGGTTTGGTCACTCAGCGGTGCACCACTGAAGCACTGGCCGACCACTGCTGCAGCACAGGCAGCCTCAAGGTCTCCATGGAGCAAACAATACGCGTTTCTTTCTCACGCGGAGGTCAGGGGCTGGCTGGCGTGGCTCTGCTCCGCGCCTCCCCCTCATCCCAGCACGGCTGGCCAGCCTATCATGGCAGGGGCATGTGAACCCCACGACAAAGCACATTTCAATCTCCTGCTGGCATCACCTCTGCCAGCTCCCAAGTCATGGGGTGCACTGCTGCTCTTTCCATGAAGGCTTTGGGCTCTTCAGGAGAAGAGAAAAGAGAGGGGCCTACTAGTATGCATCTCAGCACAGCTGTGCACATTCTATTCAGCTGCTTGTCGGGTGTGCGGTCAAATACAGCACGTAAACCTCATCCTTTACATACCCTACGCCTATGGCAAGACTGCCACACATGATCCAGGAATTCGTTCTTGTCAGAAGAAAAGAAGGGGGACAGGAAGGAAGGAAGGAGGAAGGAAGGAAGGAAGGAAGGAAGAACCCAAAGGGTGAGCATTCAAGTGGCCTCACGTCTCTGAGCAGAAATTTCTTCACATTTAAAATGATGACACAGAGGAATACGTTTTCACATGCTGCTGAGTGACAAAATTGGGTTACAGCACGGCATGTAGAGGAGCGTCTCATTTCTGCAGCTTTGTATTCATGTGTAATATATATGTGCGTTCATATTTAGGTGCATAAAGAGATGTCTGCAAAAGCTTCACCTAAGTCTTACCAGCGGCTACTCACAGTGGTGGGATTTGGAGTGATTTTTTGTGTGTTTTTCTGTGTACTTTCTCTGTTCTGCATAAATGTTTTACCAGGAGAACCTATTACACAGATCATCAGAGAAAGAAA
>NW_006294339.1:2094540-2097190 GCF_000327345.1 Myotis davidii | reverse complement strand
CCCCTGGCACGGTTCTGAACTAAGCACACGTCTCAGCTTTCAGGAAGAGACCAGCTTCTCTGCCTCAGTTTCCAAAGTGGAGGCCTGGCCCTGAATCTCAGATCTCTCCCCCCCCCCCCCATGTGGAGGGGGAATGTTAACGGCCCCCAGGATTGAGCTCTCCCCCCCCCCCACATGTGGAGGGGGAATGTTAACGGCCCCTACAGGATTGAGATGACTCGTGAGGGCTGTCTGCCGGGTCTAGTCTGCCATGTCCGGTCCTCAAAATCTTAGACCCACAGGTAGGAGTCAGTATACAGTTACAGGCTTTGGGGTCCTTACAAATAGTCTGGTCCTCGGTTCAGGGGTAGAAAGGGTACCTGTGGCATGGGCCGATCTCCTTCGTGGGGACAGCTGGGCTGGGGCCCGTTCCGCACAGGCCGGAGCCATGTTCTCCAGGACGGTGTCAGCACCCCCACCCCGTTTTTGAGAGAGACAGAGCGGCTGCCTCCCGTTCCCGGAGTCACATCGAAAGGAGAGCCGAGCTGCTATCTTTGTTTGGCGTTTTTCAATGTCAGCAACAGAGAAGCAAAATCAGCCGAACAGAATGTTTAATTGCAATATGAAAATCATGCTTTTTCAAGGGAAAAAGGGAGCGTTCTCCACCCCTTCGGGCTCCAGCGCGATTCCGTATCTGCTGATTCGGTCCCATTCAAACCCAAACAAGCACATTTATCATCACAAAAATTGCCATTTAGGCGAACGCTCTCCACAGGCCTGCATCTCACCTCAGATGTTCCCCAGCCCAATTAAGCCCGGTGCACGCAGAGTGGGCATGCAGGGCGATGCTGCCGTGGCACCCCCGAAGGCCAGCTGGCTGCTCTGGTCCCCCCAGGGCAGGGGACAGTCAGCAGGAGTCCTGCACTGAGGCAGAAGCTCGGACCCAAATACCAGCGTGGACCTGGGGGCCTGTCCTTCCCCTCTCTGGGGCTCAGTTTCCTCTCTGTAAAAGCAGCAGTCCGGCTGCACCAGGCATGGCAAGTTTGTGAAACTTGCACCCCCTTCTCCCCTCCCTTGCTCGTGCCTACATCTCTCATTACTCAAGGCTTTTATTTGCTGAGCCCGGGTTCGGTCCCAGAATCCTTCTCAACGCGGCACTTTAGGCAACTGGCGCTGGGGGTGGAGTGCCGCCCAGCCTGGGCTAGAACAGTCTCCCGGCCCCTTCCCGGTCATGCACCTGAACTTGGAGAGTCTTAGTAACATCCACAGACCCTTGTTCAGTGCGCCCTGCGGGTCAGAAGCATGCCGGGTGCTTGACCCGCCTGAATGTTATTTACTGAACCCATTCAATGACCTGTTGCTAACGGCCCCATTTCACGGAGGAGGCCCAGCTGGGTAGGTCACTTGGCCAAGGTTATACAGCTGGTAAGTAGAGGAGCTGGGACTCAAACTTAGGTCACCAGGTTCCAGACTGAGCCACACCCCGCACTACGGTACAGGTCAGTCAGCCAGGAATCTGCCTTCGGGTAGAGGCAGTGGCCGCCCTGGTCATCTTTATGTCCCCAGCATTCAATACATGTTGAGTAAGCAGATGAATGAATGAGTGAAGTGAGAACTAGAAAAACACTGGAAACAACACAATAATAATGATGAAGATGATGGCCGCCATTTCTTCAGTGCTCACCGTGTGCCAGACACGACCCCCGCCCCCCCACCACCACGCGGGAGAAGCTCCATATTTATTTGTTGAAAAATGAAGATAGTAATACTTGTTTTATCCAATCTCCCCACACTCCTCTGAGGTGGGGACCCCGTGGCCTCATTTGATTGAGGGGAGAATGGACCACGTCTCCTCTGTTAGCAATGAGTACAGCCCGGCTCTGTGCTCAAGTCTGACTCTAATACTACCCTCTGGACTGAGCCTAAGTGCCGCGGGAGGGCCCGGGAAGAGAGCGGCTAGGGAAGCCGGAGGGGAGTGTCCTGGTTAAGCTGGCCAGGGAGCCCCCTCAGGCTGCGGGGACAGAGAAGGTTAAGAGGCCAGCCAGGCAGCTTCCATCGTGGCCAGTGCTTTCTCTGCCGGCTGCTCAGTGACAAGAGGGCCGCGCGGGGAGGCGCGGGGAGGGGGTCGGTGCCCTCAGCGTCCCCTTCCTCCTCTCCTGCCTCATCACAGGGAAGGAAGCGGCCGACCAGGCTCAGGCAGGGGCTTTTAAATCTGTCTGAAAGAGCTTTGTTTTGTACACACTCTGAAACAACAGCCCCACAAAACAATACTTACCCTTTTGAATTGCAAAACGTTGTGATAGCTTCCATTCCGTCCATCCAAAGGAAATGCCAGTGGTGACTCACTGAGTGGATTCCATGGCCCATGCGTGGGCTGTGTGATTTGAAATACTTCACTCGGCGTCATGCATGAGTAATAGCTGTTAACTGAGCTCTCACTGCCCACTGTGCCGGGCCGGAGCGCCCTGGACTCAGGCAGCAGCCCCATTAGGTCGGTCCTGACTCTATTTTCTATTTTTCAGGCGAAGGAACTGAGACTCAGAGGGTTTGGTCACTCAGCGGTGCACCCCCGAAGCACTGGCCAACCACTGCTGCAGCACAGGCAGCCTCAAGGTCTCCATGGAACAAACAATACGCGTTTCTTTCTCACGCGGAGGTCAGGGGCTGGATG
>NW_006294339.1:2091950-2094380 GCF_000327345.1 Myotis davidii | reverse complement strand
AAGAGGGGGGGAGGCAGGAAAGAGGGAGGAGTGATGAGGGAAGGAAGGAAGGAAAGAGGAAGGAAGGAAGGAAGGAAGGAAGGGAGGGAGGAAGGAAGGGAGGAAGGGAGGAAGGAAGGAAGGGAGGAAGGAAGGAAGGACCCAAAGGGTGAGCATTCAAGTGGCCTCACATCTCTGAGCAGAAATTTCTTCACCTTTAAAATGATGACACAGAGGAATACGTTTTCACATGCTGCTGAGTGACAAAATTGGGTTACAGCACGGCATGTAGAGGAGCGTCTCTTTTCTGCAGCTTTGTATTCATGTGTAATATATATGTGCGTCATATTTAGGTGCATAAAGAGATGTCTGCAAAAGCTTCACCTAAGTCTTACCAGCGGCTACTCACAGTGGTGGGATTTGGAGTGATTTTTTGTGTGTTTTTCTGTGTACTTGCTCTGTTCTGCATAAATGTTTTACCAGGAGAACCTATTACACAGATCATCAGAGAAAGCAACAAGGGTAATGATATTTTGCTAAACAAGACCCACATCACCAGCGCTGTGTCCTGTCCCAGTACCCGTGATGCAAGCAGCCTACCCCCCAGCTGGCCGCTGTTGGAGCCCAGGCCTGCTTATCTCCCAGTCAGGGCGCAGACCCACGCACACCCCCTCACGCTCTGGCCCCATGTCCTTGTTCCTCCTGCCCATCGCTCTGAACATGCTGCACATCTTATCTTCCACATTCCATTTTCCTTCCCTGTTCCCATGACCCTTAACAACATGGAGTTCATCTTCACTAGCACTGTGAGGTTGGAACTCATTCAGTCACTCATTCATTCATTCATTTTTCCATATATTTACTTATCTATCTGTTCATTTATCAAATATTTACTGGTGCCCACTTTGTACCAACCAAGCACTATGCTTCATGCCAGGGACCCAGAAATAAACCAGATTACTGCCTTCAAAGTACCCCTAGTCTGACATGTGGCATCAGCTGACAGCAGCCTATACAAAATGCTCCAGGAGCACAGAGGAAACGTTGATGTTCCTGGTCTAACCCTCAAGTTTACAAATAGAGAAGTACGATCTCTTCCACGACACAGAGAAGCATGGCCGAGGTCCTGGCTTCAGGCCTGGAGGGCCCTTCCAGGCACCTGTGAGGGGTGTAACTGCCTGGCGTGTGCAGCGTCACCCCTCCCGGCCCGTGGCCATGTTGGACACTACCGCTCCAACAGGCATCCTTCCCCAGCAACCTGGTACCTTTGAGTCCATGTCCGCTCTCAGTCCCAAAGAGCCAGGCCGGGCAACTGGAGTGGCATGCGTGCCATCAAGTGCAGTCCCAGATGGGGGAGTGGAGACTCAGGCTCAGGTGCTGAAGGTCATGTAACAAGTTAATCTCCTGACTCCTTGCTCTTCTTAGTCACAGAGGGAACTGACCGCAGAGGGGCTGTCGGCATCCGCGGGAGCTGCTCCCACCTCCCGCCCTGCACTGCCTGCAGGTGAACTCCGGCTTCCTCCACTCTCTGCCCTGTGGCCAGCGGGGAGGAAAAATGATCCTCAGCTGAAAAACTCCAGCAGTGAAGTGGCAGGACAGCTCTTCGGTAGGCCCGTAAATTGCCAAGTGGATTAGGAAGGATAACTAAGCCGGAACACACAAGGCCCACACAGGGTAACGGGCATGCTTGGACGTATTTCATTTCTGATCACACCGAAACGGAGCAAGAATTATGGACAAAGTGCATAAACTTCAACAGCCGCTTCTGATAATTTACACTCCTCAGTGTCATTTTTAACGCACCATAGCTGCCTCTCTCCAACCCAGGAAACACTAAATCTGGCTGCTTGAAGAACCCTTCACGCTACACTATGCCACTTTGCCAAGAGTCTTTCTGTATTGGATGGGTGGATGGGTGGGTGGATGGATGGATGGATGGGTGGGGGGATGGGTTGATGGATGGGTGGATGGATTGATGGATGGGTGGGTAGGGTAGGAGTGTGACGGGAGGAAATTGGAGTTTAGGGAAATTGAACTGGTTATGACTACCCTGTTCATGTGTGCGTGGACTCTTGAGAACAGAGTTCTGGCCATTTTTGGACATTATTAGATCTCCAGCACCTATCACTGTGCTCAGTATATAGAAATTTTTTGAATGAATTAATGGATAGATGGATGAATGAGTGGATGGATCGAGGGATGGATGGATGGACAGATGGATGAGTGGATGGATGGATGAGAGGGTGGATGGATGGATGAATGGGTGGGTGGGTGTATGGATGTATGATATACCGTGGATGGTAGGATGTACGGAGTATGTTAAAATATTTGACCCCAACTGGCCAGCCTGGCTCAGTGGTTGAGCATTGACCCATGAACCAGAAGGTCTCGGGTCCATTCTGGGTCAGGGCACATGACCAGGTTGCAGGCTTGATAACCCTGTAGGCGGAG
>NW_006294339.1:2090369-2091921 GCF_000327345.1 Myotis davidii | reverse complement strand
TGGATGGATGGATGAGTGGGTGGGTGGATGGGTGGATGGGTAGATGGATGATGGATGGATGAATGGATGGACAGATGAAAGGATGTCTAAATAGGTTCTATTTCTGGCACAGAAACCATCCAAGCAGGGGTTTGAGAAGGCCCAAGTTTGGCCTTCCTGATGTCAATCTCAAAGGTGACATTTTCTGTTTCCCTCAGTAAGCCAGCACTCATCCGCTATTAGAGAATTTTGCTGAATTCTTTGCAAACCTATCCAGATTCTCAGTAGGACTACATAGATCCCACCCTCCCCTTCTCACCTCTGCCTCGTGAAGTCCAAAATCCTTGGCACTTAGCTTTGACCACTATCGTCAGGTCTGTCCACCCCCGCCCTGAGCTGGGGTTTGGTGGAGGGCAGGGATGGCTCTGGGAGGGGCCGGAGCCCTGCTCCTGGCTCAGCACTTAGCGCTGAGGCATCTTGGGGAGGATGCCCCACTGGCAAGTATGACTGGGGTGGGCCCTTTCAGAGTCTGCAGAGCTGCTCAAGGTCTCTGGTTCTTGGCTCAGCTGGGCCCAGCTTTAATCGAAAGCGCAGTCCCCCAGCTTGGCAGCCTACCGTCTCAGCCAGATGCCCATGGCGGTGCAGGGTGGCGCAGTCCTCCTATCTCCTGCCATTACTTGACACATCGTAAATTGCTTTTTATGAACTCAGGCAGGAGGCAGTCCAGGGGGAGCCACTGCCTCATGACAAGTGACATTCGTAAGGTGCAATCTTCATTCTGCGCAGGCAGGACACGGGCTGCCTGGCATGGAGAACCCGCCGCAGCGGTGAGCTGCTGTACCATGGCCCGGGCCAAGCGCACCAGCCCGTGGGGCTGGGGGTGGTGGACAGAGACGCCAGAGGAGGTGGGCGAGGCGCCCTGAGGGGACCAGTGCCAGCTGCCCGCTGCTAGCTCTGAGCTTTGGCTTCCTCTGCTTTCAAGTGGGTGTGGCGGCGCTCCCACCTCGCTGTGTTATTCTGAGGATCAAAGAGACAGGAGTCATTACAATCATAACAGCGCCCGAATGTGCACCGTGTTCTAAGCTAACAAAGGCCCCTCCTTGCCAGGAAACCCTCCCCTCACCTATGAACTGCTGCCTAGGATTCCACCGTGAGAGTCGAGTTCCTTTGTCCTAAGCCTTGGCTGCTCCCCTCCGGTCCCTTCCCGGATGGAATGTTCCGGAGCAGCTGGGCTCGCTCCTCTACACCTGCTGACCACCTTCCATCTTGGAGCGGGCAGCTTTAGGGAGGAGCAGGAGCCTGCTGGGGCCAGGACAGGGGTCTGGATGCCACGGAGGAAGCATCTACTCTGGAGAGGGTGGGAAGGAAGGGAAATGTCACCCCCAGGCGCTGGCTGTTCCCAGATGCGTGCTGGGTGTTGCACAAGGTGTTGTGCGATGCTCCCAACAACCACTGCTAGGTCGATAGGTGTTAATACCCCCATTTCACGGGGGAAACTGAGACTCAGCGAGAGCAGGGAGTGTGTCCCAGCCACAAGGCCAGCAGGTGGCCAGGCCAAGTATCTGAACCTGCT
>NW_006294339.1:2075337-2090301 GCF_000327345.1 Myotis davidii | reverse complement strand
CCTGCTCTGTCTGAGGTTGGGGGGAGGGGGGGCAGGGGGGAGGGCCAGAGGGCAACTGGATGGGTCTTGGCCATGTGCAGACAGGCGAGGAGGGAGTGGAAGGGTGTGATGGTGAAGGAACTAGGAGGGTGGGGTTAAGGATGAGTCAGGCTTCCCCTCCAGCGCAGTCTCCTCCTGGGCTTCTCCGGCCTGGGCTCTGGGGGCCTCCAGTCAAGGGCAGGAGAGGCCTTTACTGGGCATGGTCTCCAGGAAGCTGGGTGGGCCCTGGGGAGGAGTGGGGAGGGGACAAGAGCAGGAGAGGAGACTGACTTCCTTCCCTTCCTCCCGCCCCTGCCCCTGCCCCTGCCCCCGAGGTGTGAGGGCACAGGCCCTGGCCGAAGGGCAGGAAAGCTGCAGGGAAGTCCTGCCTGGTGGGAGCAGTGTTAGAAGTCACAGCATTACTCCTGCTGGAACAGAGGAAGCCATGGGGGAAGGGTCCCTGGGAGTCCTGCACGGCTGGCACAGAGCTGATCCCACCCCGGTGGCCAGCAGCTTCTCCTCACCGAAGGCACAGCAGCTTCCATGCACCAGGGCCGGCACTCCCCAGGTCCCCGTGCCCAGCCCCCTCCTGCCCCTCCTCCCACCCTGGGAGCCTTGCACACCCAATGCTTCTCTCTCTCATTTCCTTGTCTGTCTGCAGGGACAGCTCTTCCTTCCAGTTGCCCAGGCCAGGAACCTCGGGCTCCTCTTGGGAGACTCTGCCTCTCCCACCACATTCAGTCGGCAGATCTGCGGGCTCCTCCTTTGGGTTCCAGCACCTTCCACAGTCCCCCTCTGGCCTGAGCACTCCTCCTAGGCCTGGACACTCACAGTGGCTGCCCATGGATTTCCCTGCTTCTGCCCCTGTCCCCTGCAGTCCCTTCTCAGCTCCGTGTTGAGAAAGAGCCCCATCAAATCCAGGAGAGATTACAGCCCCCCTGGGCTCAGAACCCTGCATGGCTCCCAGCTCACCAGAGTCTGTCCTGTGGCCTCAGGCCCCACATGACCAGGTCCCACCCCTCTCTGGTTCCCCCACTTGGTTCTCACCGCACTGGCCTCCTGTCTGTGCCTGGTGTCCTCCGGGCACATTCTCACCTCAGGGTCCTTGCCCTGGCTGTTCCCCTTGCCTGGAACCCGCAACACCCGCTTCAGTCCTGCAACCTACCTCCCCCAACGAAGCAGACCCAACCTCCTTCACGTCCTCTCCTTTTCCCCAACCACCCCAAGTACCTTCTCGCAGCTACATAATTCCCAGTTTACTGCGCCCATTCGTCACTGCTCCCCTGCTCAGGCAAGACAGAGGCAGACATTTTTGTCTGTCTTATTCCTCCGTCCGTCGCAAAGCCTAGAACAGTGCTTAGCACTCTGAAGGCACTCAATCAATATTTGTTGAATGAGTTTTAAGTCATTAGAAGTGTTCTACTGTGTTATTTAAAAAAAAAAAGGGAAACAGAAAAGAAAGATGGAAATTTAAATTGTTCATGATTTTACCACTTAAACACAGCCTATCATTAACGTTTTGGGATAGTGTCTTTCTAATCCCTTTTGTTAAAATGTGTATAGCAAGAACCGTGAATTGTTTGTCCACTACAGACGCTGTCTAGGCCATTTCCAAATACCATTTTATTCTGTTTCACAACAAGCCTTGTGGTAGGTATTGGGCCTGTTTTTCAGATGAGGAAACAGAGTCCCAGAGGGATGAAGAAATTTGCCCAAGTTTAAGCAATCATCTTAATAATTGTGCTAACTGGATTATAGCATTTTTTTATCCTGCCCTTTTCACTTAACTGTAATCAGAATCATGTCAGGAAGTCACTAAAACGATTTGTAAACATAATTTCTAATGGCTACAGAATATTCTGCCTAGAGGTTACACTATTATTTCCCTAACTAATCCCTATTGTTTAGAATTTTGGTTATTTCTAAATTTTTATTATTATAATAATAAATGAATATTCTAAAACATAAAGCTTTCCCCACATGTTTAATTATTCCCTTCATCTGGACTTCAAGGAAAACCTAGGCGTAAAGTTGTCCAAACGTTAAAAAGTCTCTAGATG
Organism: Myotis davidii; assembly: GCF_000327345.1. Lineage (NCBI taxonomy): Eukaryota > Metazoa > Chordata > Mammalia > Chiroptera > Vespertilionidae > Myotis > Myotis davidii. The sequence goes on along the minus strand of NW_006294339.1, from coordinate 2,088,223 downwards.
CCTGTTACGAAACGCCATGCTGACGTCTGGGAGGGAACGGCTCCGAGTGTGTGAGTCCACGCCGGGGCTCATCTCAGATGTTTTCCTGTGGTGTCTGTGTCCTGTGCATGGGCCAGAGCAGCTCACGTTTCTCCAGGTGAGGCCCTCGTTCATTATTGAAGCCCCAGCGCTTAGCATGGCTGCAGCCAGGGCCCTTGGCTGGCCACATTCACATTGCAGACAGCACCCCTGAGGCCCTAAATATTTGATCAGAGAGTGTGCCAGGCTGTCCATGGGCCAGATTTGGAGCAAACGAGACCTTCCTTCTGCAGCACCAAAGCAGTGTGAGGCAGAGCACATAACTGTGGGGGAGACCGGTTAAAACAGTGGTTCTCAACCTTCTGGCCCTTTCAATACAGTTCCTCATGTTGTGACCCAACCATAAAATTATTCTCGTTGCTACTTCATAACTGTAACGTTGCTACTGTTATGGATCATAATGTAAACATCTGATATGCAGGATGGCCTTAGGTGACCCCTGTGAAAGGGTCGTTCGACCGCCAAAGGGGTTGTGACCCACAGGTTGAGAACCACTTGGTTAAAACAATAATGACACATATTATAGCAGCCTCAGCATTCACTCTTTATATCCCACATCTGACAGCCTGCAACAGCACCCTGCCATCTGCAGGGCAGGGAAAGGCAGGGTTTATAACACCCAGCCTAATGCCTGGCACACAGTAGGCCCCCATGCATGTTCATCTGTCGATGGATGACTTGTCCTTGAAAACGGGGAAGGTTCATTCAGGTCATTTTCCCACCACGTATTAAGCACCTGCTACTGAGGACTAGGCTCCAAGTTATGTGCTTTGCAGTAATTATTTTAATTGCACTTAGAATAGTACCTATCACTTAGTGTTTTTAAAGGGCTAGCTATTATAATAACAAATAAATAATAGCATTTATTTGTTCTTATATTTATTATCTCAATTCTCTATGGGAGGTATGATCATTATTCCCATTTTCCAGATGAGAAACAGAGGCTCAGAGACTCAACTAAGGAGTTAGGAGGCTGACCGCAGACCTTGGTCATTCATTCTAGCTCTGTGGCCCAGGCTCGGGGGCTACGTGGGGCTCCACATTCATCTACCCAGGCTCCTCCTGCCCTGGCTCCAACCCAGGTCCCCACCACCTGCTCCTTGCCCAGCCTCAGCTGTAGGGAGAGAGGAACAAGCTCCTGGGGCTGAGGATCCGCCTCTCCTGACAAGTATGGCCCTGAGGGGGCAAGACCCTGGTTTTCACAGTCGAAGGTCCCCACCTCAAGCTGATGTCTAGCCTCTCGCCTATTAGGATGCTCTGAGGCCTGGTGACAGGGCCTGGAAGGAGAACAGGAATGAGCTCTGGGGTGACTGGGGTTGATATAGTGCAGAGGATGGTGAGGAAGGAGGTCCAAGGCAGATAGTTGGCCCTTAGGGACACGCTGGCCATGTGACACTAATACAGAGCTGCATCTCAAGATGAGGCTATCTGGAGCCACCAAGTCCCAGCCCCAGTGAGGAGGGAAGAGCTGCCCTGTGCGGGGGCCACAGGGAGGGGCAGGGCTTACCTAAAGGTCACCCCTCTGGCCTTGGGCAGACTTCTGACAGATGTGTCCTGCTCCCCATGCTCTCTCTGTGACACCATGTCCTCTCATGTTCCAATAATATTATTTAGTACCATTTCCAGGGGTGTATTTTTGGAACATAATGAAAGAGGTGTGTACATTTAGTCACAATGGTGTTCGTCATGGTGCTGATAACAATAACGCTGCATCCATATGGCTAGGCCCATTCATATACACAGTCACTAATTCTCTCCCTTCCTCATTCATTCATTCACTAGAGGCCTGGTGCATGAATTCGTGCACCGGTGGGGTCTGGCTGGCTCACCCTGATCAGCAGATTAGGCTGGGCCAGCTGGGGGAGGGGACAAGGGAGGTTGGTGGGCCAGCCCCACCCCCTGGTCGAATTCCCAGTCGAACCCCTGCTCAAGGGGGCAATTTGCATATCAGCCTTTTATTATATAGGATCCATCAGACATGCTAAGTGGAGGTGGGAGGGCTATCACTCCTCTACCTTAAATCCTCCTATGACTTCCCTTCACACTTACCAGAAATCAAACTCCTTACCTGGCCGACAAGACCCTAAATAATGTTCCCTGGCCTCCCTCTGATGTCTTTCTGTTTCTCCATTAGCATCTGCTGTTCCCTTTGTCTAAAACTCCCTTCCCCACATCCTCCCATCATCTTTCAGTCTCAGCTCAGCCTCTCCTTCCTGGCAGACCTGGCAGCCGAGGTGGCCTCCCTACTGGGGTAACTCGACCCCATCACCCTGTTTTAGTCACTCGATAGATTATCGTATTTAGTAATTTACTCGTTTGTTGTCCACTCTGATTTGTAAAACCCCCTGAGAGCAGGGCCTTGTCTTGGTCACTCTGTTCCCAGAGTGCGCACATGCACGCTGGCATGGCTGAGGGGAAGGAGAGAGGGAGGGAGGAGGACAGACCAGGCAGGTTCTCTGTGCCAGCTCCGAGCGGGTTTGGGGTGCAGCTGAGAGTGCATAGCCAGCTGAGACTGGTGCAAGGGGAGGGAGGGACGCTGCAGGGACCAGGCCTGTGGGGTCTCTTATCCCATGAGAGGAATAGGACGGGCGTGACTTTGCCCATTTTGCAGATGAGCCTCGGGAGAACTGACGGGCCCTGGGATCAGAGGCCCCACTCCCCCTGTCCCTGGCATTCTGCCCCCACCTCCTCCATGGTCAGTGCATGGCTCCCAGTCGGGGAGCCTGCCTGCCCTGCTTGTCATTCTGGCCTCGGCTTCCTTCACTCTCCTGCTTCCCACCGTGCCAGGAGTGGGTTTGTGATAACGTCTGAATAAATTATTTAAGCGTCTTTCCGTGAGGTGGAGATGAAACTGCAGGCTGATAACTGAGTGGGGGCTGGCGGGAAGGTTCAGGGCCCCCATCCTTCACCAGCTGTGACCATTTCAGGCAGGAGTCGCCTGCAGGTGGCTGCCTGCCCTGCAATAGCTGTTAATTACACCAGGCAGTGCTGGGAGGGGGGACAGTGCTGGGAGGGGGGGCACAACCAAAGGGCTTACTAGTATATGCATGCATATAAGCATATGCTGGGAGGGGGGGTAGTGCAGTGGTGGGTAGGAAGGCAACTATGGGATCATCCTTACTCTTGGGCTCAAAGGACCACATGCAAACCACAACCAGGGGGCAGGGAAAACAGGCCAGTCACACGCTGAAAGGACCAGAGGGAGCACCCCCGCCCCCAGGACCTCCCTGAGGGGAAGGGGCTCCTGATAGAGGCAGGGCTGGCCCTTGGACATCTGGCTCTTGAGGAATGGGGTGGGCAGACCCTGTGGGGTGAAGAGCAGGGGGTGGTCCCCGTGAAGATAAGGTGGATGGAGGTCTGGGCTGGGCTAGGGGAGCCTCTGTGGAGAGTGGAGCACCTCCTACAGGGAGGGGCTTGCTGCCTGAAGAAGACTCTGAATTCGGGCAGATTGGGGCCAGTGTGTGTGGAATGCCAACAGTCCTTCCCTCTCCTGGAGGTAGCAGAGCCCCTCAAGCCATGCATCTGGGGAGGGCGGTACAGCGCGTCCTGGGGACCTGAGAGGAGCGGGCTCATGTCGCAGGTGTGTGAGTAGTACCTTCCCGTTTTTCTAAGAATCCATTCAATCTGCTCACGATGGTGGGGAGGGCCTGAGGCCCTGGCTGAAGCCCAGGTGGGTCCACCAGTCACTGCCCAGGCCGCTGTCCCAGCCCCGTGCTGGCAGGTGTGTTAGGGTTAGGGTTAGGGTTAGGGTTAGGGTTAGGGTTAGGGTTAGGGTTAGGGTTAGGGTTAGGGGCTGCTGACTTCTCTCCCTCGGAGGCCCTCACAGCGCTTGAGCTTTTGAAATCTATGCCGGGAAGGGAAGTGCCCGGCAGACAACTTCTGCTGTGGGCCCTGCACAGGCCTCCCCTGAGCCCGGAGGCAGCTGTTGCAGGGAAGAGGGAAGGGAGGGGAGAATTCCGGGAGCACGGTGTGCTCACAGCGGCAGCTTTCTTTCATCTGCCAGGACTTTACTCTTCCTCTGCACCACGGGGGGCGCAAGGGTCGGGGCAGCGCCGTGCAGCCCTGGGCAGGGGAACTGGAGGAGATTCTTGGCTGGGGAATGGGCACCTGAGCCGGGGGTTTCTTTCTACGTTGCAGGGAACGTGGGTGCCTCGTTGGTGGGCTCTGGTCAGGGTGTCCTTTGGAAGTTTCTGTGTAAGACCTGGCCACGTGCCAGCGTGTGACCGGGACCAGTCTCCGACCTCAGTGAATATCCGCCTTCACCTGTCCCTCTCATGTAAAGTCCCCCCCTTACGCTCCTCCTCCCGGGGCCCCAGGCCTGTCCGTGTTGGGCTGGTGGGAGCCCCTCCAGCACGCAGCACCCGGGAGGCGTTCCTGGTCCCCGAGGACCGAGGTGGAGGCTGGTGTGGCTGCCGATGGGCTGGGCGGGGACGCGAGGAGGCCAGGAGTGAGGTCTGGCCACAGTTCCTGGCGCTTCATGATCTTAATCAAGCCGTGGCCCCCTCCTGGGCCTCAGCTTCTCTACCCTCCGTGGGAATCAGTCCTTGGCCGGCCCACTCACAGGACACAGATGAAGTGACAACAGCTCACCTTGCGGAGTGCTTCCTGGGGCTCTGCTGCCCTAGAAGCCACACCTCTGTCCTCAGTCCACGCAACAGGGAGGAGGCCCTCCTATCCCACCTGACGGACGAGGACACAGACACCCAGGGGGCACTCACGCCCAAAGGCACAGCCCGTGGTGACTCAGGTTGGCTCTTCATCTTCACCACCGTGTGTGACGGGATTTGAGGAAGATTCGTGTGCCACATTCTTGGGCTGTGGGAGCCGGCCCTGGCTGCCCGCGAAGGCCCAGGCCCTGGAAGGACTTGCCAAGGCCCCGGGGGCTGGTGGTGAGCTCTGCCCCCTCAAAGTGGACCGGGAGGCGGCTGGACGTGAGGACGCGGGCTGCTGGAGCTGGGGGTGGGCTGTGGGGAGGGGAGGAGGTCTGGGTGGGGAGGACAGGCCGTCAGCAGGCCGCAGCTGGATCCCCTGCCCGAACCCTCCTGGGTAAAGAGCAGCTGCTGCTGGGGGGATGCTGGAGGCAGGTGCCACGTGGGCGGTCGGGGTGTCAGGGGCACCGGGCTGCTCATGGGCAGGGTGAAGAGAAGGAAGCAACACGCCCACAAAACCTCGCTGGGCCCGGCCCCAGAAAGCACCGCCACCTCCGGTGAGCACTGGCTCTGAGGCCCATCCGCCCAACAGGAGCCGAGGCTGGAGAGTGTGGGAAGGAAGGGCACAACTGAAAACAAGGGCGGGAGGGGTGCTGCAGGCTTTGGGCTAAGCCCTGCGGGCGATGCAGTTGCATCGAGCCAGCGTTTACTGAGCACCCGCTCTGTGCCTGGCACCGTGCTGGGCCGTCAGCTCCATTTTACAGATAAGTGACTGAGCTCCAGGAGAGAAGTGGCCAGGGTCGCACAGCGGGCCGGGTCCGAGCCGCCTGGGAGCCGTCCGCTGCCCGCGGGGACGTTTTAGTCAGCTGGGGGAAACAGATTCATACCAGACCCAAGGCAGCTGTGATGGAGATATAAACTGATTCCTTTGGGAGGCAGAGCTGGGAGGGAGAACGCCAATCAGAGGTATTTCACCAAGAGGGGGAGGCAAGTGCCTGACTGGGAAGTCTGTGCACCAGTTTAAAGGCAGGATGAAGAGGGAGCATTCCAGGCATGGAAACAACAGCACCAAAGGCAGGGAGGCAGAGTGGGTCAGGGCAGCGCCCAGAGAATCCTGAGGTGTCCTGGGAGGCTGGGCACCAGCCGTGAGAGTAGGGAGGGGAGGGAGGCAAGGCAGCCCCCTGGGGACCCCCAGGATGAGGTTTGGAGCCGGGAAGGCCAATGGGAACGGCTGGAGGGCGATAAACCGGGACAGGCCAGAGAAGTGAGAGGGGGAGAGTGGGGTAGAAAGGGAGGCGCCCGGGGGCTCCTGAACTCTCTGGGCCAGTTGTCTTGGGCTGAGACTCTGGCATCAGACACATGCGGGTTTGAGCCCTGGCTCTGCCCTCACTTGCTGTGTGTCCTGGGGAAGTGGCTTGCCCTCTCTGAGCCTTGACTTCCCCTTATGTAAAGAACTGCCTCCTGGAGTCATCGTAGTGGCAGCTGTGAGCCCAGAGCTTTTCCTTTAACCTGTCTAACCGTGGAGGTGGGAGCTGTCATCCTGCCCATGTCACAGAAGGGAAACCGGTGGCTGGTCCTGGCTAGGATGTAAAGGGCAAGGTATTCTGACCCACCGCAGGATAACATGGCCGTTGTGGGCTGCAGGGGTGGCCGAAGCTCTGTTGGACCAGGGGTGTCACCAGGGGATCAGTGGATGGGACCGGGCTCTCTGAAGGCAGGCGAGGGGGTCTTGGGTCACCCCATTATTCCCAGGTAGGAGGAGATCTTTAAAGAGAGATTGGCTTTCTGTGGAGGGCTTGGCTGAGGGAGAGCAGGGAGGGGCCCTGCCCCACAGCCTATGGGACTGCAGTCCCTCCAGGCGGCAGCAAGTCCTGGGAGGAAGGAAGGCCCCGAACCATGCAGAGGGTGTGCAGGGAGACGAGAACCCATGGCAGTGTCAGCACATTCCCCGGGGTTCATCGGATTAGCTCCTGAGGGCCCAGGCGCGGGAAGATGGAGCGGAGAGGGAGAGTGGGCAAAAAAAGGCCTTCACTCTGAGCTCTCCTGTCTCCCCCGGCCCCATTCTACATCTTTTACATCTCGCCGTCTAACTGCCCTCCTTGCTGCTCATATGGGGAAATGCCGGGAGCCGGTCCATCCTTGCTGTTTCAAGGGACCTGGCATATATGGCATACTGTTCTTAATATGTTTGCTCACTTTCTTGGCACTATGTGTTTTAACCAAGGTCACCTCTCTGAGAAAGGTTGTTTCCCCAGGTAGGGATTTTTCCCTGAAGTTAGGGAGGGAATAAAACCTCTTAACTGCCAGGCGGGTAATTAATCACTTTAACTACGAACAATCATGCTTAAGTACATAATCTTTACTCCCTGGAATGGAGATAAGAAACACCCTAACCTTTGGAATAGAGATTGATAGGATTAGAATCAACTGGTATAAATACAGATGCAACAAGACTTAGGAGACAGAACCTAGAGAGGCAGAACCGAGAGACAGACGCCAGAGACAGAATTTAGCGACAGGACAGAGGTTGCCAGTCCGGGCTGCAGGAGCTGCGGGTGCGGATGCTGCAGAGGCAGTGAGTGGGGCGAGGGCGGCCGAGACCCGGGGTTTGGAAAGGAGTGAGGACCGATGCATGGATGGATGGATGGATGGATGGATGGATGGATGCCTGGACGGATGAATAGGTGGGTGGGTGGATGGATAGATGGTTGGACGGACAGATGGATGCATGGAGGTTGGTCTCTAAAGACCCGGGTGTGTGCGCTGTGCATCATTTCTGAGATCGTGTGGAAACCAGGGTCCCCCTGGCCCCCTTTCACGCACAGGGCGAGGTTTCTGTTTTAAATGAGCTCTTTTTAGTCTAAGCCACTGTTTCCATTTTGACTGGATTCTATTTTATTTTGGGGGGTGCGATGCGGATGCATCTTAGGGGGCCTTGCCGATCCTTCCCTGCCCCTCAGACCCAGGTGTGACAACCATCAGTCCGTTCCCCGTGCCTAGGAGTGTGTTTGTCATTCACTTTGTTCTGTAGACTCCACATCGAAGGGGAATCTTGGGGTAACTTGTCTGTCTCTGAGAGAGAGAGAGAAAGAGAGAGGGAGAGAGAGAGAGGGAGAGAGGGAGAAACAGACGGGAAGCAGAAAAAGACTCAGAGATTGAAGATGTTGAAACAGACAGTGGTAACTCACCGGAAGATTTGAGGAGGGAAGTAAGGATCGGTTTACAATATCAGGCCGAGATCCCCCCTTATCTTGGAGAGTATGATGATGATGATGACGATGATGAGAAAGCGTCTGAAGGTGGAGACCAGCTCCTTTGGCGTCCTGGGGTGGTTTCGGAGAGCACAGTGCAGGAGTACCTTGTCCAGGCCGCATTCAGAGCTGGAAAGGAGAAAACGGTGGACGGGGTTTCGGCCGGAGCGCTCACCAGGGACAGTGAGCAGGCATTACAGGAGCTGCTCAGGTGCGACCATAACGTCCAGGAGGCGCTGGAGAGGTATGGCCGCAGCGGAAAGGCATCTCCGGAGGGAATGGCTGCGTGGACAGAAGAAGAAATCCGGAGCTTTGAGCATGCGCTCATGGTCTTTGGAAAAGACTTTTATCGGGTACAGAAGCACTGGGTGAAGACCAGAACGCGGGCGGAGTGCGTGGCGTTCTACTACATGCGGAAGATGGGGAAGAAGTCTGGGCGCTAGGGCTGCTTCCACTACTTCGCGCAGCAGACGCACTTCGGGAAGAATCGCTACCACCACCCCAGAGTGACGGACTACACGGACCACCTGGTGGATGAGACAGAAGCTCTGGGGGAACTGGGGGGATGAGACAGTCAGTTCTCCTGGCTTAACCACCACCCGCCCTGACCCTGTTCCCTATTGGCCCCATACTCTGTCAGTCTTGCTAGTTGTTTCAATAAATATTTCACGATCCAACCCTTAAAAAAAAAAAAAGAATTTAGCGACAGAACTTAGAAGACAGAACCTCCACAGAACCTAGAGACAGAAGAACTTCACTGGAGAGAACATGGCAAAAGATCCTGGACTGAACCTGACTACAGAAATTGGCAAGAGAACCCGGCTACAGAACCTGGCCACCGAACCTGGCTGGAGAACCTAGCGAGAGAACATGGACACAGAACCTGGCTGGAGATTGTGGCTAGAGATCCTGGCAAGGCTACTGATCATCTGAACGCTATCTCCGTGTCATTCCTTCTTCACCGACTCCGTCCACACCTTTGGGGACCCCTGGACCTGCTGGGGTTGGACCCCAGCAGGGAAACTGAGACGCAGAGGGGGAAAGGGACTTGTCCGGGGCCACACAGTGTCCGGGATAAGTCCTGGCCCCAATCCTGCCCTTCTGTGGTTTTCCCAGCCCCTTTGGCGATGGTCTCAGCCCCACCCCGCGTAGGACAGGTAATTGGCGGGATGCAGTGGGAAATGGAAAGGTGCTCCCCTCTCCTGTCGAAACATTATTAAGAATTTCAAGATGGTGACTGCAAAGTCCTACACCCCTCTGACGGTGGGCCCGTGTGAGTGCACAGCTTCGGAAGCCGCTGCCCTGACCCCACACCTGCTCAGTGCTGCTACTCCCCTTCCCCTTCACCTGGTGACATCCCCCCATCCTGCCATTCCCGAGATCCCAGCCCCCATCCGCCCAGGAGGGAAGCCTTTCTGGCCGGTAGGTGGGCCAGGGGCTCTCCCAGACACAGCACCCCCTCCAGGCTCACTCAGGACCCAAGACCAGGCTTTAGCGTGGGATGGCCCCTCACTTTCTGGGGAAAAGGTGAGGACTAAGGAAGATTAGGTGATAAGGACATTTCACAGAGAGCAGCTGTAAAGCTCCGTGACAGGCTGAGGATTAAATAGATTAATATCCAGGGCCCGGCTCCTGGTTCTGGGCTCTGAGCCCAAATCTTTGTTGATTAAGTGTTAGCTCAAGTGCAAGGAATTCAAGAAGTACAACTCCCTCCAGGCCGTCAATCTGGAACAGATCATGGATATTATTCCCATTGTGCAGATGAGAAACTGAGGCTCAAAGAGATTAAAACTCTTAAAAGTGCACTTTAAAGTCAATGCTGGCCCAAGATGCCTCTCTAGAGTATTGGGTCTTTGAACTGAGCCAGGCCCTGTCCCCACCCTCATGGCACTCACTATCTAGTGGCTGAGACCCACACAGAGAACTCAGAAGAAGGAGAGGTCACCGTGTGCTAAGACAGTCAGGGGAGGCTTCCTGGAGGAGGTGGAGGAGAGACACAGGAGCTGCGTTTGAAAGTCAAATACCATTCTCTTCAGGTGAATACAAACTGCCACCTGTGAGCACAGCAGCCTGAGCAAAGGGGTGGAGGGTGACTGGACATTGCAGGCTGGGGTCTCTGCGCAGGGCCTGGAAGAACTGGGGTCCTAGCAGGGATCCCCACGTGGGCAGCAACCAGTCCAAAGAGTGTGGCCCTGGCCATCGTGGCCGGGGGAGCTCTGGACAAGTGAATGTCCTTACGGGCACAGGTTGCTCCAATGACAAGTAAACTGTCTGAGCAGAGAGGAAGGAGCGCTCTCAATTATCTTCATGAAGACAGTTTAATACTAATAACAAAACACAGCAAGGCACCAAGTACAAAACAATAAATCAATCTCATAAATATTGGGAGTGTGACTATCCTAAGTAAAATAATAATTTTAGGTACGGTGATGGGTAATTTCATGTGTCAGTTTGACGGGCCACGGGGTGCCCAGCTATTTGGTCAAACATTATTTTGAGTGTGTCTGCGAGGGTGTTTCTGGGTGAGATTAGTAGACTGAGTCAGTAGCCTGAGTAAAACAGATTGCCCAGGCCATTGGCCCATCCAATCTGTTGAGGGCGTCAACAGAACAAAAGGAAGGGAGAATTCTTTCTCTCTGCCTGTCTTTGAGCTGGGACACTGATCTCCTGCCTCTGGACTTGGACTAGAACTGGAACGTACACCATCAGCTTTCCTATCCTCAGGCCTTTGGCCTCAGGCTGAAATGGCCCCATCTGCTCTCTTGGTTCTGAATTTCTCAGCCTCCATGTTTTCATCAGCCAGCTTCTCTCTCTCTCTCTCTCTCTCTCTCTCTCTCTCTCTCTCTCTCCTCTTCCTCTGGAGAACCCTGACAACATAGGAATATAGTTTAAAATCCAAAAGCACCTTAAAAAAAATAGCAGAAGTCTGTAACTAATCTTTGCATGGTTGAATTTTAGAAAACCTACTACTGTAGGTTAATATCAATAATGTAATATTACAAAATGTCATCATTAATAGATCGAAAGAAGAAAAATATGTTATTTTCTTGATAAAATATAAATAGATGGGTGCTTCCTTAATGGGATAATATATATAAAAGCAAAAGCCATTATCAGTATGTATAATGGTGAGCAACTTAAGGCATTCCCAATAAATTTAGGAACAAGATAAGGATGTCCCCTCCTACCAGTCTTATCTAACATTACTCTGGAGATATTAGCATTGTAATTTCACAAGAAATAAGGGGTATAAATATTAGAAAGAAAGAGACAAAAGACAAAAGTGTTGTTATTTGAAAAACCCAAGAAAATAGAATAATTATTACAAATAAGATAATTTGGTAAGATAACTGGGTACAAAATTAAAATATAAAAATTAATAACTTCCCTAAGTATGAACAATGAGTTATAAAAGACAATTAAAGAAAAATCTCATCTCAAAATAGCAAAAAAGACAAAATATATAAGATAAAATGTCTAGCAACATATTTAATAAGAAAAATGCAAGATATATATGCAAAAACATTAAATACTGCTGGACACCTTAAAAAAAAACACAGCCAGGAATAAATGGAAAGAGATTCTCTGTTCTTGGATAGGAAGACAGTAAAAAGAAACCAGTTTTTCCTACATTAATATATACATTTAGAATAATTCCCAAAAAAAATAAATATCTGCAAAACATAGGATTGATATCCAGGATTTATAAAGAACTCCTACAACTCAATAATAAAAAAGACAAGCAACCTAATTTTTAAAATAAGCAAAAACTTTGAATTGATACACCCTAAAAGATACGCAAATGGCCAATAAGCAAATGCGTGTTTCACACCATAAGTCATCATGGAAAACCACAAGAAGATACAACTACACACTATAATAGTGATCATTTTTAAAAATTGACAACACCAATGATTAGCGAGGTTGTGGAGCAACTGGAATTCTCATATATTGTTAGTGGGAATGTAAAATGGTGCAACCATTTTGGGGAAAGAAAAAAAAGAAGTCTGGTAGCTTCTTTTAATACTAACCACACACCTGACCTTCACCCTAGCAAATTCCACCTAAGAGAGATGAAAAAATATGTCCCTGCAAAGATCTGGTTAGAATTAGCCCAGGTGTCCACTGACAGGAGACTGGCTAAACAAAGTGAAATATTGATATCATGGAATATTGTGCAGCAATAACAAGGAACAAACTATCGATATGCACAATCTGGGTGAATTTCGAAAACATCATGCTGAGTGAAAGGAGCCTAGCATGGACAGGCACATGCTGGATGAGTCCATTGCTATGAAATTTTAAACAAGCAAAACCGATCAATGGTGGGAAAACTTAAAGTTGTCGCCTCTGGGACGGTGCAGGTGGAGATTGACTGGGAAGGAGCAGGAGAGAATCTTCGGGGATGATGGAAATTTCTGTCTCGTTTTGAGTGGTGATTATACATGTATCCAATTGCCAAAATTTACTGAACTGGACACTTAACATCTGCATATTTTATTACATATAAATTGCACAAAATGAAAAGAATGGTTGGGAAGATGATAAAAAGAACTAATAATTAGACACAAACACATATGAGATTTTAATTTGATCAAAGGTATCATTTCAAATGAGTGGGTAAAAAATGGATTCGTTAATAAACGATGTTGAAGCAACTGGAAAGAAGTATATTGGAACCACATGTCATTGCTTACACCAACATTAATTTTGGAGGGATCAAAAGTCTAAAGGTAAATAAATAAAAACATGGAAGTATTGAAGCAAAGACGGATAATTCTTTTGTGATTCTTAGTTTGGGAAGGGGAAAGACTTTCTCAAAATAATTCAAACCCAGAAACTAGAAAAGAAAATATGCAAATACCCATTAAAACTGAACATGTCCAATTTTTTTAAAATGCCACAAAT
>NW_006294339.1:2071586-2074130 GCF_000327345.1 Myotis davidii | reverse complement strand
TCCCCCCCCCTTTCCTCTCTGAAATAAATAAAAATATCTTTAAATAAGATAAGGAAATATATTTGGAAAAAAATGTCCCTTGGGGTGATGGAACTGTCCTATGTCCTGATTATGGTGGTGTTACACAAATCTATACACATGTTAAAATTCATAGAACTGTACACCAAAAGAAAAAATGTAAATTTACTGCACAATAATTTTAGAAATAAAAATTCAAAAAAGAAAGTCTCATTGGAGGACAGGAGACCAATAAGGAGGTGTTTTGTTTTGTTTTGTTTGAGGGAAAAGAAATTCTTAGAATCCCGGGGGAGAAACTGTTGATAGCTGTTGCTTATTCCTGAACCTGACTCGACTGCTGTAGGGTGACTAACCATCCTGGTTCGCCGGGGACTGTCCCAGGCACAGCACTGAGAGACCCTCATCCCAGGGAACCCCTCTATCCTGGGAAACTGAAACAGTTGGCCAGGCCCAGGGGCTGTCAGGCCCAGGCCAGCTGGGCTGGGGAGGCAGGGCCTCTCTCCACGGCCTCTCACGGCTGACCTGGGTGGTTCTCATGGCAGCAGTGACCAGGGGCCGAGATCAAGCGGAATCCTGCACAACATCTTCAGGCCGAGGTTCAGCTCCGGCCCATCATCACTTCTACCACATTCTATTAATCAAAGTGAGTCATAAGGCCAAGCCAGATGAATGGCGTAGGAAAACAGCCTCCCCTCTTGATGGGAGGAATTGTAAAGTCTCATTGCGAGGGGCATGACTATGGGGGCCGAGGGTGGAGAAAGGGGCCAGCTTTGTAATCTGTCACAGAAGGGAGTCCCGTGCAGTAAGAAGCCCAGCTGATCTGTAAATGCTTATTGTTTTACTACTGAATCGGGGAGGTTATTTGTTACACAATAAAGTCACACGGATACACCTTCTCTAGTTCCCGGGGTGCATTTGGAGAGTGGCGGGGAGGTCAGCATGGCTGCAGCATGGCGGGGCGATCAGAAAGCGGAGGTGGATAAGAGTGGTTGGGTCTGAGCGTTTCTCATCTCCTGAACTGGCAGGATGAGGACAACAGGGGAGGGACCCGTTTAAGGTGAGAAAGACTGGGGCCCAGAGAGGGCAGGCATGAGCTCAAGGCCACACAGCCCGTCAGCATGGGTACGGATTAAAATCTGCTGGGGCTTCCCTGCTGGGCCCAGGAATGGCCACGGGAACAAGAGTGGTTTGAATGTACTTTTGCAATCTCTTTACTTAAGACCAAGAGACCATCAAGTCTCCATAAACGAATGTGGAGGGAGACCTGATGGACAGGGGGTGTTGAAATCACAAAAACTGCCCTTGGCACCCACATACGTGCAGCACCGGGCTTATTTATTCTTCCAATTTGAGTGATTATGTGTCTTTTTACTTCAAAAATTCCCTGGAGCTCCCTCTCTATCATTAGCAGCCAATGGATTTGCAGGTGTTTAATTAGGCTGGAAAATTATAGACAGCCAGAGCCTTGACCGGGATTCCCTGCCTCCTGGGATGCTCCCAGGCCAGGAAATCAGGCCAGTTCCAGGAAAGGGTCTCCCTGCTCTCATCCTGGCCACCAGGCCCCTTTTAATCCACTGACCTGTCACTAACTTGTGTGGCTTTGGACTAGGTCCCTTCTCTGGGCCTCTGCGCCCGTCTATGCTGTGAAGGGCTAGACCAGGTGAGAAGCTGTGTGGTGGGGTCTGGGACAGCCAGGAGGCCTGGTGTGAGCAAACTGGCAGTAAGAGGACCAACCATGAGCTGTGTGAGGGCATTACAGCCCCCAAGGTGGCTGTGAGGAGCCGGCTGGCCCCGGGGAGCCAGGAGGAGGTGGGAGGGGCCCCGTCCTCTCCTGGAAGGGGCAGGTGACATTCTGTTTTGACCAGCAAGGCTACTTCTGTGCTGGTCCATGTAGTCTGCTCTGCCTCACTGCAGCTCCTCCTGCTCCTAGAGGGACGTTTCCTCCCCCGTGATGGGTGGGAAGTGACTGTCCTGTACGATGCAGGAGGCGTGAGTAGGTGGGATGAGCAGGGGGCTCCCAAGCCTGACTTTGGCTTCCAGGCTCCTCCCACATGTCTGCTGACTGTCTGCAGCAGCCTCCCAGCCCCAGCTGCCCAGGTCTGGACTGGACATTCTCCGTTTGTCCCTGCAGGTGCACACTCTGCCCTTCTCTCGGCTCCACCAGCTGAACCCCCTGGCCCTCTGGCTTCTGGCTGGGTCAGCCAGTGGGGCGCAGCAGCTGGGAGGCTGAGAGGAGAGAGAGGCTGGGGGGTTGTTACCTGGCGCCCCTCCTGTGGGGCCAGGTTGCATCCCTCCAGGTGGCCCTCCCCCAGAACCTCTGTCCTCAGGGTGGGGTGGGGGCTCCAGCAAGGGCTGCCTGCCTGGCCACTGCTCCCACTGGTGCTAGTCTCGGGTGTTTCACCATCTCTTAACCTGTCCTTAGCCACAACTCAGAGACACCCATCCACAGGCTGCTCTGCCCCCAAGGAGCTCTGTGCTCTATCACCCACAACTTCTCAACTACTCTCTCCTTGCTGCCCCCGCCCC
>NW_006294339.1:2068801-2071477 GCF_000327345.1 Myotis davidii | reverse complement strand
AGTGTTTCCCACCCAGCAGTCCCTGCAAACCTCCAGAGCCAGTATTTAGTATTTTCCTTCAATCAACTCTCTTTTTTTATAAAAAACTTTTTTAAAACATTGGATCTGGGTTTTTTAATTAAATTGCTTACTTTTAGAATGGTTTTTAGATTTATAGAAACATTGTGAAAGTAATTCAGAGATCTGAGAACTCACTTCTTAAACTTTATTCTAAAAGGAAGTTTTCATTATTTCTGCAAATGAAAAACCAGCATGATTTGCCTCAAATAGACGTTAATCTTAAAAATGAGCAGTGAAAACAAAACAATGTTATTAAAATTTAAAAATGGAATAAAAAATTAACAGCCCAATAGAAGTACTAGTAAATCTGATTGACATGTAACAATGCATTCTGTGCAGAATTGGCCGGGTGTGTGTGTGTGTGTGTTCACAGGCGAAAGGGGAGGCGGGGCTTGAAGCCCTTCACAGTGCAGGGTCATCTCGAGGCACCAGCTGGTTTTCCACCACGACTATGTCGATGACCCTGCCGGAGTTCTCCAGGGAGCGGGCCTACCACAGCCCAGCGGTGTTTACGGAGCGCCGCCTTTGATGGGGCGCCGTTCTGGTGACAATCTGTTGACTTATCAGAGCCTCGGGACAACCTGAGGGGGTAGTAGGTACTGTTATCATCTCACTTTTCTAATGGAGAAACTGAGGCAGATTAAGTAACTGATTCAGGGCCACAGTTCAGAGACAGACCCACGCGGTGGAGCTCCCAAGCCTGCACTTGTAACCACCGTATTCTGCTGCAGAGAAAACAGGACGATCTGCAGAAAGGAATTCAAGGGAGAGAACTTCTCAGCTTTAATCCCCCATCCAACTTTGTACTCTGAGGTTCTTCAATTACACAGAAAAGGAGAAAATGAACGCCCTAGCTCCTTCTCCAAGAGTCAGCAATTGTTAACCTTCTCTCTCTAGGTGTGTACTCATTCTTTTTTGAATTGAAATAAACAAAGCCGTTCTCCATGTGTCCTTGGCTATAATACCAGGTTTGATGCGCTTGTAGTTTTTTTCCTAAGGACATTTAAAAATACACACATTGCTGTGAAAATAAGGAGATGCTTCCCCAGGGACCTCCTAAAGTCACGCTGGTATGACCACCACACACTGGGAAGATCAGACCCCAAAGCAAGGGGTAGCCATGGGTCTTGTGGTCATTTTCAACAAGGATGCCACCTAGACCCGCCAGGTCCCTCTGGTGGCAGGGCTGGGCTGCGTGGAACAGATCTTGTGGGGTCTGGGTAGGGAAGACAGAGGTGTCCCGGGGTGAGTCACCTAGGCCGAGAAGGAGGCCGGGGTGCAGTGCAGACATGGCTTTGCTTTGGTTGCTCCCTGTGCTGGATACTCGTCCTGCGCCTTTGGAGGCACCCTCCCTCCCTTTAATTGGGTATCTGCTCAGATGTCCTTCAAAGAGGCCTTGCTGACCACGCATGCCCCTTAACCTGCTTCATTTTTCATCAAAGCATTTCAAATCCTGGCACTGTTTTCTATATGGCCTGTTCACTCCCTAAGGGCAGGGACACATCTCTACTCAGTGCTACACCCATGTGCCTGGCACAGAGCCTGGCACGAGCACATTGTTGAATGAGCAGATGAATGAATGGGTGAGCGGCATGGGGTTCAGATTCAGACTCTAGGCCTGCTGCCATCACCAGGGGCGATCAGCCTCTGCTTGCATGTGCCCTGTGACAGGACCTCAGTCCCCACATTCCCGAAAGGGGACCACATTTGGGGAGTTTTTTTCTAGATTTGTCCATAGATATGATTTTTTATGTCCCTCCAAACCGGAAACGTATGTTAATTTCAAACAGTAATGTAACTCCCAGAGGATATGAGGGGGAGTTTGTGCCCATCACAGGGTGCCCAACACAGTGAGGACAAGGACCCTCTGGTTTCTCTGGTGCCCCATTATACATATTTCTGAGTAAGAGCCCAGTTTCCCATCAGGCTCTGGGCCCATGGGGTCCTCACTCCCCGCCCCCACCTCCAGTTTACTCCTCACCCCACCCATTCCTATTGGTAGCTGGGAGGCCTTGTTGACAGAATCCTGGGCTGGATGAGGGAGTGGGACGTCGTCCAGCTGAGATGCCTCCGTGCTGGGCTCTCAGCCATGGGCTCACTGTGTAACCTTCAGCCTCGCCTTCCATACCTGCAAAATGGGGACGGTGAACTTGTTCTGAGCCCAGGGACAAGAATCTGTATTAGGTCAGACTTCCCAGCCCCAGGGGTCCTCTGCAAATAGCAACTGAACCACCCCATCCCCAGAGGCCTCGGGCACAAATCAGCAGCACAGAACCACCTCCGGGCGTTCGCCTAAGCACGGGCAGGATGAGGGAGGAGGAGCCAGGAGAGGGCCCTGCAGCAGCCTCATTCTGAGCTGTCAGTGATGCATGAGATAAAATAAGTTCATAAGTTAGTCAGAGCGGGCTGTGCAACTTGGTTTCAAACTGTGCTTCTTGGCCACTTTGGCTGGGGGCTGGCAGGGTTGCCCTTTGAAAGGCCCAGCTCACTGTCCACCATGTCCACCTCCCCTCCCCACAGGCCACCAGAGCCTGGGCACCAGGCCTTTGCTTAGGCCATGTGCCTATCTGATGTGCTTCCCCCGCCTGACTCAGCCCACATTTTTTGAGAGGGGAG
>NW_006294339.1:2067175-2068763 GCF_000327345.1 Myotis davidii | reverse complement strand
AGGGGTGGGGTTTGGGATGCCAGGCATCTCATTGTAGGAATGCCTGAGCTGAGGGGCAGGCTTGCCCCTGCCCCAGGCTCCCAAAGACCCCTTCCCAGGAACAGGCCCCCTTCCTGAGGCTGGGCCTGATACCCTGCAGAGCCATGGGTCTGCCATGTTTGCTCTCTATCACATGGAACCATCAACCCTGCAACACGGGCCCAGAGGGTCACTGGGACTGGCCGACGCCACATTGGTGCCACTGGAGGACGGAACACATTGCTTAGTGGTGTCCAGGGGGTCTGACTGTTGTCTAATCGGCTGGGCTTAGCCAAGGCCTCAGGGCATGACTGCCGGCTGCTGGACACACGCCTCCTTCCAGGCAACCAGGAAGCTGGAATTCTTATCAATCCTCACCCTGGCCCTGCCCTTGGGAACTTTGCACACTCCTGCACAGGTGCGCCAGCCGGAAGTGTGGGCCGCACCCCAGCATCTTATTTCTCAATGTGACTGCAGAGCTGCCTGTCTTTCCCCACCGCCTGGGGTTCCACCATTAAAGCAGCATCCCCGTGAGCCCCAGTGGTGTCTCTCAGGCGGCTGGAAAGGACCCAGACTCAAGAGCCTGGATCTGAATCCTAGCTATGCCCCAGCTGTGCGGCCTCGGGCAGGTTCCCTCACATCCCTGAGCCTCAGTTTCCCAGGGGGTCCAAATACTCCATGGACAGGACACAGCCTGCACAGTCGTTTGTTTGTTTTAATCAAATTGGTTGCCAACATTTAAAAGATAGAAGATTATGAAATTTAACACAAAAATCTAGATTTTCAGTTTCCCCCCACCCTGCCAGGTAACTGTCTACTGGATCGAATCGCATTCTCCAGTCCCGACAGGCCGTGTGGTCTCTGGAAGCTGAGTTAAGCTGGGAGCCCTCAGCCTCTTGCCTCAGAGTCCCCATAGCTCCCGGCCCAGGCCTGGTCATTGGATGGGTGCTGACTGAGTTGATGAATGAATGAATGAACGAACGAATGAATACAGCAAAAATGATAATATTAATGCCCTACTCCCTGCCCCTCACTTTCCCAGAAGAGCATGAGGAGTCCTCTCATTATGTAAACTTTGAAGTCCCAGGAATAATAATAATAATAATAATAATAATAAATATATATAACACTTACCAGTGCCCGGCCCCATTCAAAGCAGTTTTCTTCTATTATCTCATTTGTCTCTCACCACGGCCCTATGAGGGGTCACCTTTTCCACCCTGGGGAGGAGAAGACAGAGAGGAAGAGTATGTGGCTGAGAGGGCTGGTGGGAAGATTAACTTAATAAATGTGGTAAGTGCCCTGAAAAGAGCCTGACTCACCTGGTTAAGTAGTTTAACCCTTGCATCAACCCTCTCAGCAGGCATAGATGAGGAAACTGAGGCACAGTTCCAGGCTTTTGGCTCAGTGCCTTGCTTTTCCTCCGACCCTGTGAACACAGAGCGCTGTGCGCGATGGCGGTGCTGGGTCCTAACGGGCCGGCTCATCTCCACCGTCAGAGTGTGGGCAGCAGAGCCAGCAGCGAGGATGCAGTTCCCAGGCTCTCCTGTCCCAGACAGCGCCCCACCCC
>NW_006294339.1:2060174-2067072 GCF_000327345.1 Myotis davidii | reverse complement strand
CGACCCCAGAGGCAGGACTGGCCCAGCCGCTGTCGCTGTCGGGAGGGAGGAAGCATCAACCTCCTATTTCCAGGCCTCCCTCCACTCAGTTCCCTGAGCCCAGACTCGAGAGCTTCCAGGAGGCCCCTGGGCCATGACCAGAAAGGGGGCCTTTCCCTGTCCTAAATTCAGCCCCTTTGAGTCCCCTTAAGTGAGAAGACTTTACCACATTGTTTCGACATGCTCTTTCCAAATCCTGGGCCTTTGCTGGGACTATTCCCTCTGTCTGAAGGCTCTCCCTCAACCTCTGGGGAAGCTCTCTTTTCCCTAGAAGTAGAGTTTGTCCCACTTTCCTCCAATGCCCCCAAGGCCCTGTCACACCCCCTCACACATTATTGTCACTGTGTATGTGTCTGTCTCCATCCTGGCCTGTGCACCTATAGTTTTAACGCAAGCACACATTCACCTTCAAGCACACAGCAGCACACATCGCAGAAACATGCAACCGCACAGAAATAATCACTACTCTCTCTTTTTTGTGGTGGCTGTGAAGCTGGGGCGATCCCGGCCTGGCTGAAGGATCTCTTTGTGCTCCCAGCCCTTTGACCCTCCGAATGCCCTCAATAAAATGGTTGAATCCCCCCAAATATATACCACTTCCCTCTTCTCCTAGGTGCATCTAGACACCCAAAGGCCCAAACTACACAGAGACACATGAATACATGTATGATGCCCTAACCACACACACACATACACAGCTATCTGCACAGAATCACATACTTGCAGACATAGCCTTCTGCATGCCTGAACACACACAAATGCACACTCATGCAGAACCATGCACATCACCCAACAGTGGGACACACATGAAGGTGCAGAACTGCACACACACTAGAGCCAGTCCCCGGGGTCAGCTGGCTCTGGCCTGAGGCTGGAAGGACGTCTCCTGTCTCCTCGGAGACAGGCTGGCCCCCATAGCAGGCCCTGGGAAACCAGGCCACCACCTCCCCTGGAGCCCACGCCTGGAGGGGAAGATAAATGATGTGTCTCCTGGCTCCTGGGCGGAGGGTCCTGGGAGGGAGGGGGACTCGGGCTGATTCCTGACTCCTGGTTCCTTCTTGCCACTTGTGCATTCAGACCCCCTTGGCCCAGTGAGCCGCTGCCCGTCCCAGTAAAGGAGTTGAGTGCCTCGGGCTATCCTGGGCACAGCCGGACCACAGCTGGCGCTGGCGCGAAGGGTTTAAGAGATTAGGACAGGAAGAGCTTAAAACTAAGAACCCTCCACACCAGGCTGATTGCCTTTACGAATTCAGCACGACAACCGGGAGCAGACCCAATGAACACAGGTTTAGAGGAAGCAGGAAACTGCTCCAGGCCCAACCCAGCCTCCTCCCCAGGACCCTGGGGACATTTGTCCTGGACTCCCTGAGTGAAATCGACAAATCCTGCCCATCTCTGGGCCTCAGCCTCCCCGCCCCCTCATCCTCCCCATCACTGAACTCCAGGGGAGATTGTCAAACGGCGTTCCCCACTTGGGGAGGGGCTTGGGTGGAAAGCTGCCAGCTGTGGGGCTCCAGGATTCCTCTCCCGCCTTCAACAGAAGCACTCAGTGTGCCCACGGGCTCGCCAGTCTCATTCCTTCCTCCTGAGCCCACAGGAAGCCTGCATTTCTCACCAGCCTGCAGGAGTGACAAAGGCCGATCACGGGCGTCTTTGGAAGGAGGACGCGCTGTGCACTGTCCCCAGGCCCTGCTTTCCAAGCCCCAGTGTGGCGCTTGGCTCTGTCCTTTGCCTCCCACAGCGACAATGTATTGAAGTCCCATGACTCAGCGGCACTGTGATGGGCGGAGCTTGGATCCCTGTGCCTTCCCGTGGGGAAGAGATGCTCCGGGGAGCCACTGGCCCGTTTTGTATTTGTGTGAGCGAGAAATAAACTTTTACTGTGTCCCCCGTTGGGGTTTCAGGGTTCATTTGTTACCTCAGCAGGGCCCAGACTAGCATGGCTAATATACTCTCCTTTGAGGGATTTGACCTCGTGAGTTTTCACATGGATGTTTATTGAAGAAAGAACTCTGACTGAAATCCCTCAGCCTGATGCCCGCTCTCCAGGCCTCCCAGCCCTGCAGTCCTGAGAGGCCCCGGGCAGGGAAGCCGGGAGTCCTGGGTTTGGGCGCACGCCCTCGCTGTGTGGCCTCGGGCAGGCTTCCTCGCCTGTAAAGAAGAGGCAGCGATGCTTCAGTCGAGGTGCTGTGCGGATCAACGAGGAGCCACGCGCTGTAAGGGGGCCTGGGCTTCAGGAACACACTGGCATCACATCACGGTGCACATCCTACCCGCCGCACCCGCTCTAGGCCAGGACAGACGGGAGACTTCAGGTGGGGCACCAGGAAGTCATGCATTTCATTTCTTCCTCCACTCAACAAATATTCACTGTCACTGCGTTAGTAGCACGGGGTCCAGCAGCAACACACCAGAGTCCTTGCATCAGGCAGCGTGTATGCACAGGTGGGGACACATCCTGCCCTGTGCTGGGTCCTGGCACTAAACATTACATATATTACGTAAAAATAGGTACATACAAAAGAGGTGTATGCTGCATTTTTCTAAGAAATAAATAGGGACTCTGGCTGGTATGGCTCAGTGGCTAGAGCATTGTCCTGCAGACTGGAAGGTCCTGGGTTTGATTCGGGTCAAGGGCACACGCCAAGGTTGCAGGTTTGATCCCCAGTAGGGGGCGTGCAGGAGGCAGCCGATCAATGTTTCTCATCAGTGATGTTTCTATCGCCCTTTCCCTCTCCCTTCCTCTCTGAAATCAATAAAAACATATTTAAGAAAAAGAAATAAATGGGGGGAACAAACAGGTCATATAATTTATTATTAAATCAGGACCTTTCTGAGAAAGACAGGGTTACAATAAATGATTGTGTTGGGACAGCAGGTGCTGGGAACCCTGGGTGTATGGCACCCTGGATATGAAGCATATAATAGACACCTTTGAACCCAACCTAATCATGGGAGTGTGACTAATACTGTGGGCTTCTTCCTTATCTCATCCCCCACCTCTTCTCCATAATAATACCCACTATATCAAATTTTGTGTGGATCATTTCCTCAATAAGGAAAAACAAACAAGCTGTATCGCATGGTATGAGAACCTAAGCAACATTAATCTGCTCACTTTTGAGCCTTATAACTGTTGGATTATATGGTACGTGGTCTCCTGCAGCAAGCTTTCCTCACTCCGCATTATATTTCTGCGATCCGTTCTCATAGCTGGCTGCAGCTATATGTGATTCATTTCCACCGCTGCATAGGATTTCAGTATATGGAGGGGGCACAATTTATTAATTCATTTTCCTGCAGTGAGAACTTAAATAAATGTTCAGTAAGCATTAAAATGACAGAAATCATAAAAAAAGAACCAGTCAGAAATGAATAATACAATATCTGAAATGAAGAATACACTAGAAGGAATCAACCGCAGGTTAACCGCAGAGAGTCAATCAAATCAGTGAATCAGAGGGCAAGAAAATATGCATCCAAGTAGAGTGTCAAAAAGAAAAGAGAATGAAAAGAAATGAGGAAAGTCGGAGAAACCTCTGGGATAAAATCAAGTATAACAACATCCTCATCATAGGGATACCAGAAGGCTTCGATTCCCAGGCAAGGGCATGTACCTGGGTTGCAGGTTCATTTCCCAGCTCCAGTTGGGCCATGTGCAGGAGGCAACCAATTAATGTGTTTCTTTCATATGGATGTTTCTCTGTGTCTTTCCCTCTCTCTTCCACTCTCCCTGAAAATCAATGGAAAAATATTCCCCAGGTGAGGATTAACGGAAAAAGAAAAACAAAGAGCTTGGAGGAAGCGGAGACTGTGAATGGTGATAAACACATTAACAGAAACAATGACAAAACATTATTAACATCCTCAAATAAATAAGAAAATATTGTACCCATAAAAAAAGGACAAGATACAAAAAAAAGAGGAATAGTCACCCAACAAACACGGAGTTCTTGGAAATATAATAAGAGAAAAAAGAAAATTGCAGAGGGTTAAAGAAATTTTCCAGAATGGATAACAAAAAGAGGTAAAAAAAAAAAATAAGAAAAGAAATGTAGACCACTTCAGGAGGGTCAGTATTGGAATTATTAAGGAGATCCAGAAAGGAAAAAGCAGGGGGCAGGGGAGTGGAGGTGAAATAATCATTATAAAGGTAGTTTTACAAAATTTTCTCCAAACTCAAGATGAATTTCCAGAACGAGAGGACCTACAGCATGCCCAGCACAATGAATGGAAATAGATTTACTCTAAGACACACGCAGGACACAGAAGTCTAAAAGCTTCCAGAGAGAAAGAACAAGGTTTCTAGAAAAGATTAGGAAACAAAATGGCTTTGGGCTTTTTCAACAGAAATTAGAAGACGATGGAACAAGCCTTCAAAATTCAGAAGGAAGATTTTTTCCAACTTAGAATTCTATACCTAGTCAAACTATCAATTAAATGTGGGGCACTTTTAGAAATACAAGCTCTCAAAATTTTACCTAAAATGTCAACTTTTGGAAAGCTACAGGTAGATGTTCCCCCAAATAATGTAGGGAGTATAGAGGGAGGATGTGGGATCTAGGACGCAAGAGATTCAACAAAGAAGAAGAAGAAGCCTCCAGATGGTGGTGAAGGGAGAGCTGGTGACTCGGGCTGAGCAGCTGGCCTTGCCATCAACCAGGCCAGGATGGAGCCGTCAGAAATCTGCAGGGACTTTTAGGCAAGTGAATCAGTAGAATACTTAATAGGAGAGATTGCATTAAGAGGAGATTTACATAAATGGGGGAGAGTTTGGAAATAAGGGATACATTTATAGAAAACTAAGCAAAAAATATAACATAAAGATTAAGTATTAATTTCAGAAAACACAAAGTTGTGCAGGAAAGAATATTAATCACAGCACACTGTGAATAGCATTTCTTTTGCTCTGATGACATAAAAATCCTTTCAAAATATGACACCAAAGCATAGACCACAAAAGAAATAAAGATAAATTGGGCTACAGAAAATAAAAACTGTGTTTCAAAGAACACAATCAACAGAGCGAATAGGCTACCCACAGAATGGGGGAAAATATTTGCAAATCATATATATGATAAAGGATTAATGTCCAGACTATATAAAGAATTCCTATAACTCAGTAATAACAAAAATCTAAAACTCAATTAAAAAATTGGCAAAGGATTTAAGTAGACATTTCCCCTAAGAAGATATACAATGGCCAAAAAGCACATGAAATGATGTTTGACCTCACTAATCAAGGAAATGCAAGTCAAAATTACAACGAGATACCACTTCATACCCATTAGGATGTCTGCTATCAAAAATAAAACAAAACAGAAAATAACAAGTGCTGGCAAGGATGTGAAAAAAATGGAACCCTTGTGCACTGTTGGTGGGAATGTAAATGGTGCAATTAGTATGGAAAATAGTAGGGCAGTTTCTCAAAAAATTAAAAATAGAATTACCATATGATCCAGCAATTCCCACTTCTGGATATACTAGAAGCCCGGTGCACAAAAATCTGTGCACTGGCAGGGGGGGAGGGTCTCTCAGCCCAACCTGTGCCCTCTCACAGTCTGGGACCCCTCGGGAGATAACCACCTGCTGACATAGGCCTGCTCCCCTGGTGGCAGATGGCATGCCCGATCCCACGGTGCCTGCCACGTCCCCCCTGGTCGCACATGGCAGGCCCGAATCCCACACTGGGGCGGGTGGCAGCTGGGGATCTCGCTGCTGCCCCCCTCTCCCCGCCCCGGGCTGCACACGGCAGGCCCGGATATGTGCTGGGCAGGCGGTGGCTTGGGATCATGCTGCCGCCAGCACAGGGCGGTGCAGTGGGATCTGCCTGCAGTATGCAAATTTAACCGCCATCTTTGTTGGGTTAATTTGCATACTCTTCTTATTGGCTGGTGGGCGTAGCAAAGGTACAGTCAATTAGCATCTTTGTCTTTTATTAGTGTAGATACCCAAAAGAATTGAAAGCAGGGACTAGAAGAGATTTTTGTATATTCGTGATCATATTAGCATTATTTACAATAGCCAAGAGATGGAAGCAACCCAAGTGCTCACCAATGGATAAATGAATAAACAAAGTATGGGATATACATGCAATGGAATATTATTCATCCTTAAGGAGGAAGGAAATTCTGACATATGATACAACATGGATGAACATTGAGGACATGATGGTAAGTGAAATAAGCCAATCATAACACAGTAGATACTGTCTAATTCCACTTATATAAGGTGCCTAGAGTAGTTGAATTCATTGAGACAGAAAGTAGAATGTGGTTGCCAGGGGCTGGGGATAAAGGGGAAAGGGGGCTTACTGTTTAATGCATATAGAATTTTCAACATGAAAAAGAGTTCTGGAGATGGATAGTGGTTATGGTAGCACAACAATGTGAATGTACTCAATGCCACAAAACTTACACTTAAAAGTGATTAAGAAGGTAATTTTTCTGTTATGTGTATTCTACCACAATTAAAAATAAAAAGACATTTTTAAACATCACAACCATATTGGAAGGATGGGCAGAAGTTGAGGCACAGGGCGTTGAGTGTGTGGGTGTCTGCATGTATATGTGTTCCGGGGTGCTGGGGCGGGGGGTGTGAGACCTAAATCTTCTTCGTCATGGTGGGAGTCAACAGATAGTGCCTAAAACCGAAAGATCAAGAAATAGAAACAAGTGTGTTATTTAATGATAAGGCAGTAAATACCAAAAGAATCAGCCAAAAGAGTTGAAAGTGTTTGCCTCTGGGAGAAGGAAATGGAGGTGGGGCGTGAATGACTAAATGTTCCATAACTAGCCTTGCAGAACTATTTGATTCTTTAAACCATGTGAAGTAAAACTTTGATAAGAAATCATTACAG
>NW_006294339.1:2054074-2059956 GCF_000327345.1 Myotis davidii | reverse complement strand
GAAATGCTGTGTGTTTCCTGGTCAGGGCGCATGCCCTGGGTTGCGGGCTTGATCCCCAATGTGGAGCGTGCAGGAGGCAGCCGATCAGTGATTCTCTCTCAGATGTGAGGCCTGCTCCCTGAGAGCACACGTCCAGCAGGAAGGAAACTGAGGCTGCAATTGTCCTGCTCTGCCTTAGTCTGCTCTGAACTCTGAGACACTCTCACCCTCCCAGTTCCTGGGTGTCTCCCTCTGTATAGTGAAGGGGTTCGACAGCGAAAAGCAATAATGTCCATGATAATTGTAGATAATCCTCGTGGAGGGCTTACCATGTACTAGAAACAACAATAATAAGGTAATAAGCAAACACTTATATAGGGTGTGCTACGTATAGAAAACTCTTCTGAGCACTGTATATATATGAATTTATTTCATCCTCACTAACCCTATGAGACAGTGTGGCAGCCAGGCTCCAAGGCGCCCACAGTGATTTTTGCCTCCTGGCCGTCACACGCCTGTAGAGTCCCTTTCCACAGGGAATAGGACCGGTCTGTGTAACCAACAGGACATTGCAGAAGTGATGGAGTGTGACTTGCATGGTTAGGTCATAAAAGGCTTCGTCACTCCTCCTTGCTTTCTCTTCCTCTCTCTTGGGTCAGTCACTATAGGGGAAATTGGCTGCCATGTTGTGAGGACACTCATGCAGTCCTGTGGAGAAATATGTGGCTGAAAAACGAAGTGAACTTGTCAGCCATGTGAGTGAGCCGACCCTCGGGCCCCAGTTAAACCTGCAGAAGATTCAGCCCAGCCAACGTCGGGAGCCAACTAAGCTGCTCCCCAATTCCTGGCCCACAGACACTGTGAGATAATAAATGACCATTGTTGTTTCAAGGGGCTACCTTTGGGGGTTACTATTAGGTAACGTTGTCATCCCTGTTTTATAGATGAGGAAATTGAGGTACAGGGAGTTCCAGTAACTTGTCTCAGGTCATACAGTTAACAAGTTATTTAAATCATGGCAGTTTGTGACTGTACAAGGTTCATGCAATGAATTAGAATCCCTCTTTTATAGGATGGAAGACACTCTGGAGAGAGAAAAAGAGGGAGGGAGGGAGGGAGGGAGAGAGGAAGGGAGGGAGGGAGAGAGAGAGGAGGGAGAGAGAGAGAGAGAGAGAGAGAGAGAGAGAGAGAGAGAGAGAGAGATCTGGCTCACAGTACAGAATGAAAGACTTGGACTAGACTTCTGTAACATGCAGGTAGTTACAGAGGGAGAGCTCTGCTGCCTTGAGCTCAGCTGTGATGAACTCAGGACCCATACTGGGCATGTGACACAGCCTTGGGTACCTAGGCTGATGCCCCTGAGCTGTCACAGTGTGATAAGACCAGAGATCTCAAGAGCCATGGTGGAGTCTAGTTCATCTGTGCCCCTTGCCTAGCACAAGGCCAGCAAGAGCAGGCTCGGGGGTGGGGGTGGGGGGCAGCAGCAGGGATGTGTATGCCGAAAGCCCTCTGGCCCTAATCCTGGCCTGGGAGAGAATTCATATTCACACTTCCCTTTAATGAGTCATCACTGGGGACACAGTAAGAATGAGGATGACCCTGTTTCTGGCTTGGGGAGCTCCCCATTGGATGGATGGTTCAACGATGACAGCCCAGTGTGATCAGAGAGCTGGGGACACACAGTGCTGTGGGAGCCAGGAGCAGGCAGGCCCTCTCTGGAGGAGACTGGAAGGCTTCCCAGAGGAGGAGACATTTGAACTGAGGCCCAAAGGATGACTAGAAGTCAACCAGTGCAAGAGTGTTCTAGGCAGAGGAGGAGGCCTGAAACTCCTGTTCTTGGGGGCAGGGCGAAGGAGTAGAGTGTGCGTAGGGCGGGCTGCTGGGCCTCTGGTGGCTCCAGAGGCAGAATATGGAGGCTGAGGTGGGGCAGCAGATGGCATGTCACCTGTTTCCGTTTCACGGGGAATCATTGTACTCGGGGTCGGGTTTGAGGGTTTTCTTTGGAACCCCAGGAGTGTGCACAGCCCATATGTTTGAGTCAGTTGAGAATGAAGAAGGAGAGGACAGATGAGGACAAGGAGTCCCCTGGGCAGCAGAAGTTGTACCCGAACCTCAGTGTCCATTTGGTGTCTGGTATGTGCCAAGGGTTAGGCGTTCTCCCTTTGCCCCTCACTGGATTTCAACCACGTATGTGCCCTGAAAACTTCCCAGTCCTGCCATGTAGGTTCGAATACTGGCTCTGCCATTTACTAGCTGTGTGATTTCCCGTTCCTCCGTTTGCTTACCTGTAACATGGGATAAACGTAAAGCCCGCCTCGTGGGGCTGTTGTCGGGACTAAATGAGTTAAAGCAATTGAAGCACTTAGATCAGTGGTTCTCAACCTTCCTAATGCCGCGACCCTTTAATACAGTTCCTCATGTTGTGGTGACCCCAACCATAAAATTATTTTCGTTGCTACTTCATAACTGTTATTTTGCTACTGTTATGAACCGTAATGTAAATATCTGATATGCAGGATGTATTTAGGCGACCCCTGTGAAAGGGTCTTTCGACCCCCAAAGGGGTCGTGACCCACAGGTTGAGAACCGCTGACTTAGATGGTGCCGGACCACCAGCAAGTGTACAATAAGTATTGACTATCACCAGTGATGGCGAACCTATGACACGCATGTCAGAGGTGACATATGAACTCATTTTTTTGGTTGATTTTTCTCTGTTAAATGGCATTTAAATATATAAAATAAATATCAAAAATATAAGTCTTTGTTTTACTATGGTTGCAAATATCAAAAAATTTCTATATGTGACACAGCACCAGAGTTAAGTTAGGGTTTTTCAAAATGCTGACACGCCGAGCTCAAAAGGTTCGCCATCACTGGACTATCACTATGACTTGATAGGCTTTTCCTTTTAACTTGATTTCAAGTATTTAAACATCATTTATCTGATGCTTGTTATATGTCAAGCCTGTGTTTATCCTCTGAATATAAGAATGATAAGACACAGTCCTCCTGGGGGTACAGAAACCTTCAGTAAAGGCAGGAACAAACTTTGGTAAAATGTGGCCTGTGCCAGGGCCCCAGAAATGCAGGAGAGCTGATTCCTCCTTGGGGAGATCACAGGCTGACTAGGGAGAGAGGCAAGTGGCCCAAATTGGGGAGAGGAGTCCAGAGAACCTCTGGGGGGTGGGGGAAGGGCTGTGGAGAGACAAGGCGTGCCCTCGTTGGCACCTGGTCATTTGTGAGATCATGTGAGAAAAGACCCACTTTGGAAGGGTGGTCAAGGAATGCCTCGGCTCAATCTATATTGTTTGAGTGTTGAGAAGTCATCAGCGTTTTTTGAGCAGGGACTTGTGTTTGCATCATAGCAACATAACTAACAGTTATTATGCAACTACTGTATACTACATGCTATGCATACACAATCTTATCTAACATAATCCACACAAAAGCACTGTGAAGTGAGTACTGTCACCATTCCCATCTTACAGATGAAGAAACTGAGCCACAAAGGTTAAGTGAGTTGCTCAAGGTCACATAGCGAGGAAGGGGAAGAACAGGCTTAAGCCCAGGCAGTCTCACCCAGACCTCATGCTCTTGAGTCTCTCTACCTTGCTGCCTCTGAACTTCAATCTACATAATTATCTTAAAACTAGAATGAACCTTGGAAATATCCCATTACCCCCATTTTGCAGATGAAAAACTGAGGTTCAAAGATGGGGACTAGCTTTCCTAAGACCACAGAGTGAAGAAGGAGAGGCTGAGCTGGGGAGGTCAACCTGGTCTGCAGGAGGGGCTCCATCCTAGACTCCACAGTCCTAGGCACCCTGCTGTCCCAGCTGGCATCCTTGTGCTTAGAACAAAATCCAAACTCCTTACTGGGGCCTGTAAAGCCCTCATGTGATCAGGCCTTGCTGCATCCCTCTGACCCCACCTGGTCACCACCCTCTCCTCATCACCAGGCTCCAGCCCACCCACCTCAAGGCCTCTACACTGCTCTTCCCTCTGACGGGAATGCCTTTCCCCCTGATTATCATGTGGTTGGGCTCTGTCGTAGTCTGTTTGGGCTGCCATAAAAAAATACCATAGACTGTGTGGCTTATAAACAACAGAAATTTAATTCTCACAGTTCTGGAGGCTGGGAAGTCGAAGGTCAAGGTACCTGCAGATTTGGTGTCTGGTGAGAGCCCCATTCCTTGTTCATAGACAGCCCTCTTCTTGTGGTGATCTCATGTTGTAGAAGGGGCCAGAGGTCTCTCCGGGTCTCTTATAAAAGCACTAATCCCTCTCATGCCCTAGTGCCTCCCAGAGGCCCCATCTCCATATACCCTCACATTGAGAATTAGGTTTCAACATATGCATTTGGGGAAGACACACACATCCAACCTATAGCAGGCTCATTCTTGCCGTTCAGTGAAATGTGACCTCCTCAGAGGGGTCTTCCCTGATCACCTCTCTAAAGTTACCTGCCATCACTCTCACAGAACCATGTTTTATTTTTTTCATAGCAGTTATCATGATCTGAAATTATCTTTTTTGTTTTCTTGCTTTTGTGTCTACCTCTCCCAATTAAAATGTCAGTTACAGGAGAGAAAGGAGGGACCTCATATATTTCTACACTGTATCCCCAGGCCTCAGACAATGCCTGGCACATAGTAAGTGCTCCATACATTTTTGTTGACATCATACCTGTATTTCACTGTCTGCTGATGGTCTGTCTCCCCACCAGTCAGAGACCTCACAGGTCTCTGGGGCTGGGGCCATGACTGATGCACCTTGGCACCACCTCTAGGCCCAAGACGGGGTTGGCACAGAGCAGGGCTGAATGAGCAAGGATAGAAGGGGTAAAGACATGAGTACCTGCTGGGCTCTCCATCAGGAGGCCACAGCCATTGCCAAGGGGCTGCCCTTTGTGGGAAGTAATAGGGCTCTAGAGGCTGTTCATGAAACAAAGGGGCATCCAGGCCTGGGACTAACACCTCTTGCAGCCCCGTCTTCTGCCCCTCTGCAATGGAAATGAGAGGGCAAGAGGGGCGAGTGGGTGGACGCACACTGGGCCTGGGCACCTGTGAGCCTGCCTCTTAGTGGCCTATGCCCTTAAACATCAACAACCTATTCCCCGCTCTGCTCTCTGCACCCCGCACCTGTACCCTGGCACGGGTGAGGTGGGCTGTGACTTCCCAGAGGTGGGGCCTTCTCATTCACGCAGAGGCCAGCAACAGCAGCAGAGGCCCTGTCTCCTAAGGGCGGGAATGACAAGTCCCTTCTGTGGAGCCCACGGTCCCTGCCCTTCCCTATCACAGCAAGGTCTACCCTGTTGTCCCTTCTGAATGTCTCCCCTCTGCCGCACCCCCCTGGAGAGTCAAATGCAGATGAATAAGAAGTCTGTGCCCCAGGTCCATCCTTGGCCATGGTCCCATGAGCAGGTAACTTGCACAGATGTACACGGGCACATTAACCAGCTTCACCGATGTGTAATGTCCGGGATGGAGCTGATGAGGCACGCGGAGATCCAGCCCCACTCCCTTACCTTCTTCCTGATCATGCACATCCTGGAACCCAAACTCCTATCCACCTCCACCTCAGCTCCACGTGCCCCCTGCACAGACCTGTGCCCGCAGGAACAACATCTCCCCTCCCATGCAGATTCGCTCCTAGGCTTCCTCAGCCTCCTATCGGCCTGCCACCTCCTCCAGGCAGCCCGTGCTGCTTCCTCTGGACTATCTGCTACCTCTGGGAACAGTGGCCTCATCTGGCTCACCCCAGCTTCTGCAGCGCCCAGCACGCCGCCTAAGCAGGGTCACCGAGAGCCTGCCTGGGGAGGAGTGGACCGAGGGCGTGAGGGAGAAGGGAGAGGTGGCAGCAGCGAGAGGGAAGCGGGGCGGAGGCGGCAGCGGGAGGGG
>NW_006294339.1:2053161-2053705 GCF_000327345.1 Myotis davidii | reverse complement strand
GTCATTGATGGTTTGGGGTGAGCTATACGATTCTTGTCGTTGACTCGCGCTCCGTGGCGGCGGTGAGCGGAGCGGGGCGACTTCCCCGCCTGACAATGCGTTTCCGGGGACCCCTGCACGCTGCCGAGCAAGAGGGGCTGCGAGCGTCCATGGAGGGAGGTGACCGGGCTGCCTCCTCCGATCGAAGGGGTCGCGGGGGTTCAGTGGCAAACGCACCCAGTTTCATGGATGACACTCGGGAGCGGGAAGGATGGGAGGACCTCGGGGATGTCAGCACTCCCAGGCTTTCGGTCATGTGTTGGGGGTTGGCTCCTCGCACAGCGTGGACTCGGAACCGCGTTTGCCACCGGGAGAAAGTTGGGTGAAGGCCGCCCCCGCCCGTTTGCCTGCCTTTGCTTGTTGACATGGTGCAAGGCCAGCCTGTGAATGGCCCTGGGAGCGCGGGCGGATTCACGTGACCGAGCGTCCGCCAGCGCAGGTGTTGCAAAAGCGCTGAGGCTGCGATTCTCGGGCATTTAAATCCTGTTTCCTAACTGCCCTCCTG
>NW_006294339.1:2043046-2043745 GCF_000327345.1 Myotis davidii | reverse complement strand
TTGATGGTTTGGGGTGAGCTATACGATTCTTGTCGTTGACTCGCGCTCCGTGGCGGCGGTGAGCGGAGCGGGGCGACTTCCCCGCCTGACAATGCGTTTCCGGGGACCCCTGCACGCTGCCGAGCAAGAGGGGCTGCGAGCAAGAGGGGCAGGTGCCCGCAGCGCCGAGGCATGGGTCTCGGCGTGTTTGGGGGCTCCCCGTGGGATGTGTCTGCGTGGATCCTTGACTATGGGCCGAGTGTGCGGGCGAGTGTGACTGAATGGAGGGTACGCCTAAGTTGTTTGACACCGACTGTGTGTGCCCGGCCTCGTCGTGCCAGGGCACTGCCTGCCATCCCGGGATCCCTCCTCCCCTTTTTGCGGATCGAGGGTCCCCGAGGGCCCCGGGGCTGTTGCATCGCCCCCTTTCCTTCACCGCAGGAGACCCTGCTCGCTGCCTGGGCTGCAGGGTCCGCGGTCCATCTCACGCCCCGTCTCCCCGCGCAGGGCTGGCCAAGGAATGCGAGGAGGACCAGTTCCGGTGCCAGAACGGGCGCTGCATCCCCTCTGTGTGGAGATGCGACGAGGACGATGACTGCTCGGACAACAGCGACGAGGACGACTGCCGTGAGTGGCCGGTGGGGGAGGGAGGGCCGGTGGGGGACGCCATACTTAGCGCGCACGTGGCTCAGCTGCCGCCCAGCCACCTGCGTGGACCTC
>NW_006294339.1:2030498-2042959 GCF_000327345.1 Myotis davidii | reverse complement strand
TCCCTGCGCGGGTCCGGCTTCCTACGAACCGGCCTCCAGGGCTCCAGCCTCGGCTCTACGGAACGCGCGGCTTTTTCAAAGTTCCGCACAGCTCCAGGCCTAGCCGCGCTCCTTTACTTGCTCGTTTCTTTCTTTCTTTTTTTTTTTTTTTTGAATGAATGGGCTCCCCGGGGCCCCTGATTGGCTGGGCGAGGACCACCCCATGGCCCCCGTGGCCTGAGCGCCCAATCGTGGTGAGGAAGGGTGCGTGGTTTTCGGGGCGCAGTGGGCGCAGGAGCCTTGCCCTGGCCCCGCCTTGGCCACACCCCTACGCTCATCCCGCGGGTAGTAGTTGCAGGCCCGCTGGTGGACGAGCTAAAGCCCGCTGGTTTTCTGCCTCGTCACAGGAAGCCCTTTTGTGGCACCCTCGTTAGCCGACCTGGATCTCCAGTCAGACGAGTCATGGTCAACCACACAACTAATGGGTCTTGGCTGCCTGTCACTACTTGAGCCAGTTAAGCAGAGACAGGGTTGGATCATATATGCGCCTTTCTTCCAATAATGTGGGCAGCATGGGTGAGCAGCAGGTCATCCACAAAAATCTGCTCTCCCCTTCCCAGAGCCAACTGCTTATATTGGGTAGGAGGCAAAGATTACATGGGAGAGAAAGAATTCCAGGCATGGGAAAGGAGGCGAGGTATAATGGTTACAGGTTACAGGCAATGAGGGCTGGGTGGGAGGTGGGGGGTGTCTCCAGGCACCTCGGGGACAGGCAATAGGGCCTAGGGGCTGCAAAGGGCAGGTGCCTCCAGGACGAGATTGCTGCAGCCAGGAGGTTGTAAATCTTTCCATATTAGTAGGCAGTTCTCGGCAAAGGAGGGTGGACTGCATTCCGATGTTGGCTCCCATGTCCCAGGGTATACAACTCTCAGCCATGTTAGAATGTGCTTCCTCCAATTAGAACAGAACCATCACGATTAACAGAGCACGATTAATATTTCTTATAATTGTAGCTAGTCCCCAATATTCTATTTCTGACCCTAACAGTGGGGCAGACCAGGAAGGAGGGAGCCAGGAGGAAGAGTCTGTTTTCTGGGAGGGACCCGAGGATCCCGAGGCTGCATGTGCACCCCGGCTGTGTTGGTTGCAGGTGATCTTTTCTGAGTTTGGTGTTTGTACATCGGGGGCAACTGCTTTGGAAGTTCCTTCTTGGGGTGCACACGGTTCCAGATGTCTGTGGGACTAGAAGCGAGTTAGCAGGCAGTTGCCACGGTGGAGTGTAGTTCCAGGAACAGAAAAACAGGATTTTTAGAAATAGAATCAGGTGGCCATTCATTCTCTGTTACTGGGCGCCTACTGTGGGCAGGCACTCGGGCACTTGGAGAACAGGCCCACCTTACTGGCCAGGGGAACAGGATCTGTGGGAGGAAAGCGATGGGTGGACAGACCCTTAGCGTGGGGGGGGGCATAGAGGGAACACCTGGACAGGCACCATCTGTTTAGTCCCCAAGGTTTTATTTTGTTTTTTAAATCCTCACCGGAGAACATGTTCATTGATTTTTAGAGAGAGGGGCTCGGGGGTGAGGAGAGAGAAACATCAATGTGAGAGAGGAATATCAATCAGTTGCCTCCCTAACTTGCCCCAGCCGGAGATAGAACCTGCAATCTAGGTATGTGTGCTGACAGGGAATTGAACCCATGGCTTTCTGGTGTATGGAATGATGCTACAACCTACTGAGCACACCGGCCAGGGCAAGGTTTTTGTTTGTTTGTTTATTTTTAAACTGGGTTTGCCAGTCAGCCACTGGGTTCATTTTCTCAGACCCAACCCAGAGTTGGCTGTGTGACTAGGGCACATCTTTTCCTCCTGCCTCAGTTTCCTTACCTGAACACTTGGACTAATGATTCCTGCTCTTTTGTTTTGTTTTGTTTTTTAATATATATTTTTAGATTGGTTTCAGAGAGGAAGGGAGAGGGAGAAAGAGATGGAAACATCAATGATGAGAGAGTCATTGATCCCCTGCACGACCCCCACAGGGGACCGAGCCCACAACCTGGGCATATGCCCTGACCGGGAATCGAACAGTGACCTCCTGGTTCAGAGGTCGACTGAGCCACGCCAGCTGGGCTCCTGCTCTGGTTTTGAGGACCAGGTCTAGTAATGTAATTGGAAGTAATGAGACTAACTCACTGACCATTAGCTGTGTGCCAACTACTATGGCTGTGCTTATATAAACTCCTTTAATCTTCAGAATAGTCCTATTTTAAAGACTCTACTAACAGAGGTACTGAGAGATGAATTTACTTGCCCCACAGCTATTGAGTTACCAAGTAGGAGCTTACATTTAAGCATCTGACTCCAGGGTCCTTAGACTAATCGTGACTCGACCATTACCCAGTGCTACTGAAGTTATGAATATGGCTGAGCTGGGGTAAAATATTATGAGTCTCATTGTGGGGAGTTGTTCTCTGTGGTCCCTTTACAGCAGGAGTGCTGAGGATGAGGCAAAGAAATGAAAACTACATTTCTGACCATGGCCAGGTGGCTCAGTTGGTTGGAGCATCCTCCTGTACACCACAAAGCTTTGGTTTCAATTCCCCATCAGGGCACATACAAAGGTTTTGGGTTCAACCCTTGGGTTGAGGCGAGTATGGGAGGCAACCAATCAATGTTTCTCGCTCTCCCTTCCTCTTTCTCTCTAAAATAAATCAATAAAAGCATATCCTCCATTGAAGATTAAAAAAAAATACCTGAATAGTCCTGGTCCAGTGTTGGTTGAGCATTGTCCCATGAACCGAAAGGTGGCCAGTTTGATTCCCAGTCAGGCCACGTGCCCAGATTGCAGGTCTGTCCCATGAGTATACAATAGGAGGCAACCAACGGATGTTTCTCACAACAAAGTTTCTCTCTCTCCCTCTCCCTTCCTCTCTCTCTAAAATCAATTAAAACAAACAAACAAACAAACCCCCCCCCCCCCTGTATTTCTGGTCTAGTTATACCTTATCTCCCTGATTCTTTATAATAGCAATCTTCTGAGAGTGGCTGTGAAGAGTAGACCTTTTTCTTATCATCCTGTTTGTAGGTAAGGGTCTGGCTCAGAGAAGTTGAGTGACTTGCCCAAGATCACACAGCAGACAATGACAGAACTTGGTCAAGATGTCCGCCTGCCTCCTAGCTCTGGGGCACTATTTGCTGGGGGAGGGGAGTGGGGTGTGGAAGGATCTAGGAAGGTGACCCAGGTTTTTGAAAGTCATACTCTGAGTGTTGAACCTGTTGCTTTTCATCTTTATGCGAGGCTCTGGGCAAGATGAGTGTGAAGTAGTGGGTGGCTGGGTGGCCCCAGATGGGACCAGGGGAGATCTGATGGCCAATCTGGGTTCCTGGTTTCATCCTGAGATAGATGGGGTGGGGTCATAGGCAGAGAGTGAAGAAAAACAGATGACATTGATATCTTGCAGTGGAAGAAGGGTTGGGGGCTTGGCTGCTAGTACCAAGTATCAGTTCCACACTCTTGTCTTCTCTGAGTTTGTGTCCTCCTTATCTGCTGAGTGGGGGTAGCTGTTCCTCCGTCATAGGTTACACGTGTGAAAAATGTTCACGCAGGGCTGGCAAAGAGAAGGGAATGGATGACTGTTCACACCTCCAAGGCCTTTAGAAAGGGGCCCCTAGGAGCCACAAAAAGCAACCTTGAAGAAAGGAGGTGGGTCCAATTGTTCACAAATGATCTTTCCTCACTTCTTCCTTCCTCATCTGGGGGTTTCCCCCTCATTCTGGGCCACCTGCCCAAGCTGCATTTCTTTGAACTATCCTCCCCTCAAGTCTGTTGGCTTCTCCCTGAGCAGCCTCCCTGCCTTATATATAAATGACCCCTTTCTTTGGCACGTCCACCCTTCCACTCCATGACAGCTGCCCCACCTTTGTACCCTTTGACCTGCAAAATGGGTGTTGCAGTTTGTAAATGAAGTCTGTGAGAGGCAAAAGGAGTTCAAGCTCCCAGAGGGCCAGAATGCAGCCTGTGAATACCATGCACTGGTGGAGGCTGGGGAAGCACAGGAAAGCTTCCTGGAGGAGGAGATAGATAGACCAGGCCTTGAAAGATGGTAACTAATGTCATTCATTCCCTTAGAGCTTACCATTTAACAATAGGTAGTACAGCCCCCATATTATAGAGGAGGAAACTGGGGTTAGAAAGGTGAAATTACTCTCCCAAAGTCACAGAGCTCGTCGGGGTTCGAGGCAGCACTCAAACTAAGGCCTTCTATATCCTCGTCCTCGGCCACCGCAGGTGGGACTCGGCCCTCTGGAGATACGGGACAGAGCTGGCGGGCTGGGGAGAGGAAAGGCTCCCAGAGTGTCAGTTCCCAGCTCAAAGGCCTTCAAAGTGTAGGAAGGGGCTGGAAGCTGGAAGGCCAGGCCCCAGGGGTGGCCCAGCCAGGGGAAGTTGGGTGGGTCCCTGGCTGTGGACGTGGGTCACGTAGGCCAGCTGGCCCCTTGGCCTGTTTCCTGTTGCTCTGTAGTGTCTGGGGGCAGACATGGGGGCTCTGGGCTCTGGCCAGCCCTTTGCTCCCAGAGTAACAACAGTGAACGCTTACTGAGCACTTGCTGTGGGCCGGGCGTTGTGCTGAGATTCTACATGCATCGCCTCAAGCTTCTGGGTTCTATAAAATGGGCAACTCTATGAAGTACCTGCGTTATTCCCATTTTACAAAGGCACGAAGGAGTTAAGTAACCAGTCCCAGCGTGTATGGTTTTTAAGCGAAATTGCCGTGGTGTGAATGCAGGCACCCAGCTATGGAACCTGTGCTGTCTGAGCACTATCCGGTGGCCTCGGGCAAGTCCTTCCAGGCCTGCTTCCCCATCGTGAGATGGCACCCACCCCCCCTCCCCCTCCAGCTCTGGGAAGAATGTGTGTTTCTCTGTGTGGATGGGCTGAGGGGCTGGGTGTATGGTGGGCCGGTTTTGTGCCCAGATCCCTCTCCCTTGCTCTGTCTCCTTCAGGCTGCCTTGTTCTCCCAGCCCCCATCACCCCTCCATCCCAGGTCTAATAAAGAGCAGCCACAGCGAGTTCTCCCATGGCTAAGAGTTCATTAGCTGGGCAAGGCCCGGCTGCAGGAGCGCTGAGGCCTGCTGGGAAGCAGCCTCGTAAATAATTAAAACTCCGCCACAGCTCCCAGCTGGGGCTGCGGCCTCCATCTGCCCTTCAGGGTGCTGCCTGGCCATGGCCCCATCCTCACACCCCTGACACCAGGCCCAGCTTCATCTCCTTTTTGGATGGAGTCATCTGACAGATAGCACTGCTCCTCTCTGAACCTCCGTTTCCTCATCTGCCCAGGCAACTCCTCCATTCAGGGTCTTTCTGAGGCCTGTTGTCCACGTCCCTCTAGTCTAGCCCATTCCTGTCTCGTCCTATGAGCCTGTGACACTGTACTGTGACTTTTTTCTCACTCTTGCTTTCCTACTGCTTCTCACCTCCAGGTCTTTGCACGTGCCATTCTATCTGCCTCGAATCCTCTTTCTGCTCCCTCACCTAGCTACCTTCTGGTTGTCACCTTAGAAGATTCATCTTGGGAGTCACCTCCTCTGGGAAGCCCTCCCTGCTGCCCTCTCTCCTCAAAGCTGAGATACAGGAGTCAGAGAGAGGGACTTCGGGGGCCTGTGTTTAAACGACAGCGCAGTGGGCCCTGATCCGACACGCCTGGCTTTCTATGCTGCTGGGTGAGCTTGCGTGTGGTAACAGTCTCTCCCTCCCAGAGACGGTGTGAGGATTCAGTGAGATAGTGTGTCTGGTCAGCACTAGGTAGATGCTCATTGAATGGCAATGAGTGTGCTTGTTCTTAGAGGGAGGGTTTTCCCTGAAGTCTCTAGGTACCTGCTTCCCAGGCGTCTGAAGGCTCCTGCCCCTGGGGCTTGCCTCAGCGGTGGGGTTTCCAGCCACAGTGGAGGTCCCCCAAGGCCATTCAGTCTTGGACCGGGAAGGGAGAAAGGTGTCCGGGAGGGGCTGAGGGAGGAAATGGGTCAAACAGGCCTGGTTGGTTTCAGCAGGGGCAGAGGACGGCTTCCCTCCCCCGTGCTTGTCCCAGAGCTGGTTTCTGTCCTGTCTGGCCTGCGCTCCTTTCTTCCTGGCTGTGCTCAGAAGGGGAAAGCCCCGGCACCCCCACGGCTCTGCCCAGCAGGCGAATTGGGAGCTTCTCTAGCCCCGGGCTTCAGAAGGTGGCTGGACTCAGTCTCAGAGCTAGGGTGTCCTGGGCAGGACTCCAGTCAGAACGGTGTGCTCCCACCTCCTACCCCCTGCAGCACCCACCGCACCCCTGCCCTCCCTCTTCCCTCTGGATCAGGGAACAAGGAGTTCCCAGGCAACAGAAAGGGCTTTGGGGGACTGCAGGTGCCTGCCCTGGGTTGCTGGGAACTCATCTAAAGTCATAATGTTAGTTGTAATAAGGGTTAATGTTTGCTGCTAGGGGCTTTCTCATACCAGACCCCTTCACAGGTCCCGGAAGCTCCAAAGCTCACTTGTCCCGGGCAGTTTGGCTGCTCAGTGGCGGGACTGGGCCAAGCCTGTCTGCAGGCAAAGTCTGGTGCTGGTGAAAGAAAGAGACACACATTCCACATCCCGGTCACAGCAGTGCGAGTGGTGCATGGCACGAGCTGTGGCCCTTCCTTTCCAGGCGCACCAGGTGTCCCCCTTAGCCAGCCCCACCAGTGGCTCCCTCTGAGCAGCTCTGGCCCCTGCATGCCCTCAAGCATCTTTAATCACCAGCCTCGCTCATCCTGCCTCTCCCAAGCTGC
Source organism: Myotis davidii (assembly GCF_000327345.1). Classification (NCBI taxonomy): domain Eukaryota; kingdom Metazoa; phylum Chordata; class Mammalia; order Chiroptera; family Vespertilionidae; genus Myotis; species Myotis davidii. The sequence continues at coordinate 2,036,193 of NW_006294339.1, read as the reverse complement.
TGTATGTCATGGACCCCAGGCATAGCCTAGCAGCCAGAGCGGCTCAGAAGGGGCGACCGTGAGCTCCCCATCCAGTCTGACCTCTGCGTCCCTAGCAGGGCCTCACCCCGATGCCTGCAAACTGGCCGCTTTGGGGGGTGCAGAACCCAGATACTATCAGGTCCCTCAGAATGCCCTCTGGTGACTGAGAGGTCAACCTGCAAGCCAGAGCCATGGGGCTTCCAGGCCACACAGTTCTCAGGACCCCTCACGGCCCCACACACCTGCCCCTTGGAACACGGCAGGACAGACAGCCCACAGCCTCTCTGGGAGTCCACGGGAGTGGTCATGTGGCCACTCGAGTTGCCACAGGGGACTGTTGGCCAGTCACGCTGGAGACTATTTCAGGTCTAGCCCTCTCACCTGGTAGGCCACAGGATGGCCTTTTCCAGCTTGTTCCCAAAGCCATCCTGGGAGGCAGGTGGTGCAGGAGCTCATTATTACCCCATTTTCCTGATGAGGACATTGAGGCCCAGGGAGGGCCCGGGGCTCGCCACGGACCACACGGCTAATTATTGGTAGTGCTGGAGCGGAGGCTCACTTCTGTTTATCTTATTTATTTATTTTTCCAGTGGAAGTAACTTGATGATTATGAGGGTAATTTCATGCTTGTCAGTAAACACACACACATACACACACACACACACACACACACACAATACAGAAAAGCAGAAAGGATGCTAACAGTCACCCCTGGTTACACCGCACGGAAGCAGCACACCCTCCAGAGTCTTTCCTCCGCATGTGAGCTGGTTGTATGAACACATTTATTTTTTAAGCAAAAATAAGGATGTGCTGTGCTAATTCTTCTCTCCCCATGTCATACGTGTCTTTCCGCGCGTCAATAACAGGAGATTTGTATCATTGTTTTAAAGGACTGGGTAGTGTTCTGTTGCATGAATCATTCCATTTAATGCTACCGTCTCCTACTGACAGACGTGTGTTTAGCTGGTTCTGTTTCTCCTATTCCACGCAGTGCTGGGACCAACATCCTTGAACTACATCTTGGTGCGTTTATCTGATTCTTTCCTTAAGATAAATTCTTACCAAAGGGATTGCTGAATTGTGTGCATTTTTCTGAGAAAGCCATATCGCTCTCTTTCAAGGAGACTGTTTTCCCGTCTCACACCACCACCTATTGCCCCAGCTGGTGGCCGGCCCACAGGACTTCCTTCTTCCTTGAGCACAGGGCCACCTTGTCCTGGGTTCACTGGACAGACAAAGTAACCAGATCTCATCTGCACACAGCAAAGCAAAGAGAAAGGACAATTGTGTTCTGGCCCCAAGGACTTCCTACCCCCACTGAAGAAAATAAAAGGGAACAAACTTGGTCTTCGTTCTTAAGATATTCGTAGAATCCGTGCCCTCACAGCATTTTGCGTGTTCTGTCTCTACCCCCGCTTGACCCTGGGCCAGCAGTTCTCCCTCTCTGAACTTCATTTCCCCTTCGCCCACTGGTCCTTGCTCTACCTACATTGCCACCAGCACTCTGAGCAGATTTCTCCTCCCAGGAGCTGGGCTCAGGGCCAGTCCAGGCCTGGGGGTGGGAGCCCCATGGCCCTCACGCTCCTTACAGCCTGGTGAGGGTTGGCAGGAACGTGGGCTGGCTTGGTGGGTGGATTCTGGGCAGGCAGATATGAAGGGTAGCTGGACTTCCTAGGGTCCACTTCCGGAACTCAGCCCTTAGGCCCAGTTTCATTGGGCCACGTCCCTTCTGCCTTCTTCCTGTGCCGTGATTGGGTTGGATGCAGTGGAGTGATGGAGAAAAACGGAGTCAGGTCCTTCAGCCCCGGACGGGCTCGCGGGGACCCTGGTGAAGGTAGTAGATTCCGAGCCTTAGGTCCGCGGTCTGTGGAGTGGGATAATGAGCCCAGCTGTGAAGGTGCGCAGGCTGGCGCAAAGCATTCTGCCCAGATCCTGGTCCTGAAAATAACATCCTCGTCCCCCCTCCCAAGCCTGTGACCCCCGCACAGGGAACAGCTGACTAGAAGGAACGGCAGCAGCTTCCCTCCTCCTCCTCCACCAAGGACACAACAGAGGGCAGCTGCTGAAGTAGCAGGAAAGATGTAGGTCAACTGGCCAGCGGGGAGGACCGGGCCGCCTGGAGCTCAGCCGCTTCTCTGGTTGGGAGGGACTCTAGGAACCATCCGGTCTGCACTGGGAGCCCCAGGGCGGCTGCTTCCCGGGTGGCCTGGGGCAGCTTGTTAGGCAGAGGGAGCCAAGGAGAACTGGCTCACCTGCCAGGCCTGGCATGGTGCGTCATCCAGGAGGGGCCCTGGTTCACCAATGGGTCCAAATTAACATCAGAGAGTTGGCAGCTGATAAGAGGCAGGAAGGCCCCATCAGGCCCAGGTTAAGCTGCTCGCGTGAATAGCTGGAGACCAAGGCTGGGCTTTCCTGGTGGCCGGAATCCAAAGACATTCAGGCCAGTGCTCCCCTCTCCCTCTCCACTTCCTGGACCCCGAGCTGCCATCTGCTGCCCACCTCCCCTCAGAGCCCTCTCAGCCATGTGCCCCTGCTCCTGCGCATGTGCACTGGGTGTGCGTGCTCGAGGAGGGGTGCACCCGGAGGGAGGTGACTTATGGATACACACAGGCGGCAGGGCCAAGGACGTCCTTCCTCCTCCCACACAGGCCGAGGCTGCCCAGCCAAGCCAAAGCCAATGCCCCCCACTGGCTGTTTGTGGTGGGGAATTATTTGTAGCTGGAGAGGCGCCAGCAATCTCTGTTCCCAGCCTGCCCCCCGCCATGCAGCCGCTCCCCACCGAGCCTCAGCTTAAGCCCACTGTCCAGCCCCCACCTAGCAGGCTAGGCTGATACTATCGCCATGGCCCAGACCACCGGCCCACCTCTGCTTCATCTCTACCCGTCTTGGGGTCTCTACGCATGGGAGCCTCCAGGCACCTCCAGGCCTCTTTTGGCCCAATTCTCTGGGATTCTTTTATTTTTCCCTGAGAGCCAGGGTATTCACAGGAGTCCCCCACAGCCAGGCCCCAGGTGGGGGTGGGGTCTAAGGAGCTGCCCCTGTTCCCTGAGGCCAGGAGACCCCGGAGAAAGGAGCAGGGAGCAGGGACTGTGAAGTACAGCCCCTCACATGGGGACATGGCTAAACACGCACACAGAGCCCGAACCAACTCTTTATTACTACATTCACTCTGGAGTTCCGCCTGTTGATTTTTTTTGCTGAGTTTGACCAGGCCAGCAGAGCAGACTTTTTATCAGCTGTGTTTGTGACTCTTTAGTCTCCCTCCCCTGCCCACCCGTCACCCGCAGGCCACAACTGGCTGTTTCTCAAGGGAGCAGAGGGGGCAGGGACCAGTGTGGCCTCCCAGTGCCAGCCGGACCTGGTTTCCCACTGCCAGGGCAATGGAGTCCACTGTCACCTGCATCCTAGCTGTGGGCCGGGGGCAAGTCCCTTGACCCTTAACCCCAGATGTGGGTAGTAAGTAATTTCTGGCCCATATAAACCGTGTTGGGTCCCACGGGGCCAGTCAGTTCTTCCTTCACCAGGACCTGGGCCACACCGGGCCCAGAAGTCTGCCAGCCTGTGGGTACAGCCCCTGGCCCCTGTGCCACTGCTCTCCCAGACCTCTCGCCCTCCCTCTCCTTGGCTTTGGGCCCTCCCACACTTGCATTCTGTGCGGAGTTCTCCCCCTTCCCTGTGTGGGTTCACTGAACCCTGTCGCCATTCTCTCCCACACCCTTGGCTCTCAGCCCCACCAGGAGCCAGGTAGCCTCACCTTGTCCCTGAGCATGTTCCTGCCCCTCATTGGGCTTCAGTCTCCTCACCTGTACGGGGAAGGGGTTAGGATTGGATCAGGAGTTTGAATCACTTTGGGCAGCATTTGAAATGCAGATTCCCTGGCCCCTGTCGACGTCTGACTCCAAACCTCTGTTTACTGTGCAACCAGGAGGGCGCCAAAGATGCGCCCCGCCCGCCACGCCCCCCCGCAAACTCCCTCAGGCCCCCTGCCTCCGGCTGCTCCTGTATGGGTCACCTCATCCAAGAGAGGCCTCCCTGTGACACATAACAGCCAGGCCTCTGACAGGACTGCCTGGGGTCCAGTCCATACTTCAGTATTTCCTAGCTGTGTGACCCGGGGCAAGTTGTTTCATCTCTCTGAGCTCTTGCCTCGTCTGTAAGCTGGAGCCATCAACACCGAACCCTCAAGGTGACCGGAGGACTATGTGAGTTAATTTCCAAAAGGCACGGGGAGCAGTGCCTGGCCCATGGTCAGTGCTCAAGTCAGGGTTAGCGAAGCTTATTTCGCCTTCTGTGAGCCCTCATTTCCTGTCTGTTCTTCAGGAATTCCCTCCCTTGCCATGCTTCTTCACTGCTGGGTAGAATGGGAGGGGCTGGGGCCCCAAAAGGCTCCTTTGTCTCCCCTTCCTCCCTGCGGCTCCGGCCATAACTTACTGTCCTAGTTTAATTAGGAAGAGCCCTTCCAGAGACCTCATTAGGAAATGAGCCCAGAGCCTCTGGGACCTCCAGAAGGGGTGGGGTGCAGGAGGAGGTTGCACTGTGCCTGCCCCTGCTCAGCCCTTGGCCCCGTGTTCACTCACTGACAGGGGACGATACAGATCTGTGACATGGAGTGTGGGCAGCCAGTGCCTCCATCCTCTGTTCCCTGTCCTGCTCCAGCCTTGCCCCCTGGATGGGGTTGGGAAAGTTGAGAGAGGAGGTTTGTCTCTGATTCTGCCCATGGTCCCCAGCCTGGCAAGAACAGACCTTGGGGAGCTTGTGCTGAGTGAATGAATGAACTAGCTATGGCTCTTGGGGCTGGAGCTGCATCCTCATTTCGCCCAAGCAGCCTCCCCAGTATAGGAATTCCCCCAGCAGCCCCAGGGCGGGGGGTGTGGAGGGGTTTCCAACTTCTGCTTGAATACCTCCAGGGACAGGGAGCTCACTAATTGACCAGATAGCCCCTTCTGTCCCTGGACAGCTCTTCCTGTAGAAAATCTGTCTTCCTTTCCATCCTGGATCTGCCTCCTGTGCCCCTCTAGTCCCAGCTCTGTTTCTGGGGCCTCTGCTCACAAAGACTCCCTTCACCCCAAGCCTGCGTAGGGTCCCCTTCCAGCCTGTGACAGCTGACATGCGGTGTGACCCCTCCTCTCTCCACGGCTTCTCAGGGCCTGGGGGCTGCACTCTCGGGTTCTGCAAACGCTGGGTGTCCCTGTAACCCACCTGCTGGGGAAGTGGAGGGTGAAGACCAGGAGTCCTCAAACTTTTTAAACAGGGGGCCAGTTCACTGTCCCTCAGACCGTTGGAGGGCCGGACTATAGTTTTTAAAAAAAACTATGAACAAATTCCTATGCACACTGCACATATCTTATTTTGAAGTAAAAAACAAAACAAAATGGGAACAATTACAATATTTGTATTTGCATGTGGCCCGCGGGCCGTAGCTTGAGGACCCCTGGTGAAGACGGATGTGCCGTGCCTTGAGGTAAAGGTGACACCTCTACAGGCAGCGTGGTCTCCTGGTCAGCAGGGTGGCACTGCCCCGACCCTATGATGACCTGCACACAGGCACTGGGGCTGAGGATGGACCTCTCCTGCCTCTGGCAGCAGTCCACAGCATGGACCTCACCCGGCCGGGCCTTGGGAGTTGTCACAGCCCCGCTCTCCCTCACCTGCAATAGCCACCAAATCCCTA
>NW_006294339.1:2028375-2030440 GCF_000327345.1 Myotis davidii | reverse complement strand
CCTTCTCACTGCAGGCTCCCTGGCGGCTGCAGCAGCCCTGCCCACGCCCCGCTCGGCAGCACGGTTTTGTTCTGTCCTTGCACAGCGTCGCCCTTTCACGGGCAGTTCCCCTCTGCCTGAGGCCCTGGCTCTGCTTGTCTGACCCTGCTTTACCTCCAGGCTCATTTCCAGGAACCTCCCCCCACAGGTGAGTCAGGGCCTCCTCCGGGCTGCGACCCTGTGTTCCTCTCATCTCCGTCCTTGCCATTCTGCCCTGGAATGGTCTGGTTAAGAGTCTGGCGTTCACCCTGGCTGGGGTGACTCAGTTGGAAAGGCACCAAAAGGTTGCCGGTTCAATTCCCGGTCAGGATACATGCCTGGGTTGCAGCTCAATTCCCAGTAGGGGCCTGCAGGAGGCAGCTGATCAATGATTCTCTCTCATTGAGATTTCTATCTTTTCTCTTCCTCTCCCTTCCTCTCTCTCTAAAAAATAAATTAAAACATATTTTTTAAAAGTTTGGGGTCACACCAGATCCCAGACCTCAGGAGACCTGGCCAGGGAAGGAGGGTGGAGGGGAAGGAGGAGGGATGGGGTCTCTCTGGCCTGGCACATGCCCAGTGCCCTTCCGAACCACCCCATCCTGTGTTCCCCGCACCTCATGCTGTGTGTGCCCGGACATGGGTGTTTCTGTGGGTCCCACGGAAGCATCTGGTGTGGACTGCAGCCTTTGAGTCCGCGCTCCAATGTTCACTGGCGGCCTGCTCTGCGCCGTGCCCTGCCGGGACCTGGGAAGGACCTGTCTTCTGAGCGGGGGCCGCCTCACTCAGTGTGTGACCTTGGGCAACGAGTGTCCCTTCTCTGAGCCTCAGGCTTCCTTGGCTACGAAAGAGCTGGGAACTCAGGCCCCCTCCCCCCTTTCCTTGGGCACGTCTGTGCTGTGGTTGAGGTGAGACATGGGCCCCCCAGGACCCCAAGACTGCAGCTGGGCCAGCACTTCCCTCCACCTGGCCTCGGGGGGCTGTGGGCCAGCTTCACAGGGGCATAGAGTGAGCAGGAGTTTTGCTCTCTTCTCACGGCTGCATTTGCCCAGCACCTGGGTGTTGTCCAGGGCCCACTCCCACGAGCGTGACCACTCATCCTGGTGTGCTCAGAACTGTCCCGCTTTTTAAACTAAAGTCCCACGTCAGACGGGACATAACAGGCAGTCTGCCTGCACCCCATGAACCCTGGTCGCTGCGCCCCCAGGTCTGCAGCAGGGCTTGCTCGTTATTCGTGGGTTCTGCTGCCGGTTGGTCAGGGATCACTTTTTCTAAAAAAAAGGTGAAGAGTTGATTTCCTCCTCATGTTTTGGTGCAGCGGTTCTCAACCTTCCTAACGCCGCGACCCTTTAATACAGTTCCTCATGTTGTGGTGACCCCCAACCATAAAATTATTTTCATTGCTACTTCATAACTGTAATTTTGCTACTGTTAGGAATCGTAATGTAAATATCTGATATGCTCTATGTGTTTTCCGATGGTCGCGACCCACAGGTTGAGAACCGCTGTGGAGGAATTCAAGGATAAATAAAGCCCCTTGGAAGGGAGGTCTGGGGGAGCCAGGGCCGCTATGGACTGGTCCAGGCGACTTGGCCGCTGTCCTGTCCCGCTCCCGCCTCTAACCGGCTGTGTGGCTGCTCTCTGGGCCTCAGCTTCCCAGCGCTGCCCTGGGCACCTCACAGTGCGTTCTTGCTGCCATTTACATCCTTCTGGGCATCGTCCCGTCTGTTCCTGTACCATTCTGACCTCTCCACTGCCAAGAGGAGGGCAGCTGGATCTCCGTCCCCACGCTAAATAGGAAGGGGCTGGGGACACCGAACATTTGCCTGTGACTCACAAAGCCTTTCCGCATCTTGCCTCTGGGCTCGGAGTAGCCCTTCGGAGGCGTGCTCTCGGGATTTACTGCTCAGTTGTATAGACAGGGACACTGAGCCCACAATCCCACAGGATTCCGACCCCTCAATAGGCTGGGAGCGGTAAGGGATGAAGACAGATGGGTGGCTTGCTGTGGCCGTGGTATGTGGAGGTTGCAAATAAGTGTGTGTCA
>NW_006294339.1:2016423-2028354 GCF_000327345.1 Myotis davidii | reverse complement strand
AGGGAGGCGGTGGGGAGGGGTCCAAGCAGAGTCGCTGCTTACTCTTGTGGTTCTCACAATCTGTCTGCACCGATTCCTGACAGATGGAGGGAAAGGGAGAGCCGGTGCCAAGAGGCTGTCACCACAGGCGGGCAGAGTTGGGGGAGGGTGCTTTGTGACCGGGGTTTGTATGGGGAGGGGGCAGCAGCTGGTGGTCTGGCTGCTGGGCCTCCTTGGAGCCTGCTCCCCGGGAACGATGGTTGAGGGGGGCGGGATGTGGGGCAGAGAAGTGGGTAAGGGGTGAGCTCACCACCTGCCTGGCACAAGCTGTGCCCTTGTAGAGACAGCCACCCCTCCCTCTTTCACACCCTGCTGCCAGAAGGCCCCTCCCTCCACGGACACCTCCTTCCCACCCCTCACTGGGTATTGGGACAGGCAGGGGCTCTGGGGCCTGGCAGTGATCTGTGGTCAAGGTGGACCAGGGTAGGGGGAGCACGGGCCCTGGGAGGCACGGGAGGCCCCCGGGATCACAGGCCCTGGGGGGCTCAGAGCCGGTAGGACCTGGCCTCACGTCTGCTGGGCCAGAGCACAGCCCCTCTTGTAGCTGCCCGGGTGCTCCCGAGCCTCCTTCACGGCAGTGCCTCTCCCTTCTCCTCCAGGCCCCGGCACACTCACAGCGGTGGGCAGGCCTGACCACGGTCTGTCTGGCACCTCCAGCATCTCTCGAGTGTGGTGTCTGCAGGAGGATCGGGTCTCATGCTCCCTTTCCCAGCCCCCAGTGCCCAACACAGGGCTCAGCACAGGGGAGGGGCCGGTGAACGCTTGTTGAATGAATAGATGGATCCTTTGCTTGCACACCTCCTGGGACAGAGACTTCACTTTTTCGAAGGAAGTTCTTTCTATTTCCAGCAACAAAGTCCTTTCTGATTCTGTCCTGAGGGCCCCTGTGAGACCCAGGCCTGTTACGGGGCCACACAAAGACCCCTGGCTGGTTCTGCTGCCTCGGAGCAGCCTTGAAGCTCCTCCAGGGCTCCTGGCAGGGCTGGGTCTTCCCTGCACTAAGCTCCGTTGTCAGCAGTCACAGCTGACAGCAATCAGTGCTCTCAGTCCCTGCGCCCCATTCAGTGCCAGGTGGTCTCTCCTTTGATCTTCATGGCAGCCCCATAAGATAGGTCCTGTTTTTGTCCCCCATCTTACAGATGAGACACATGAGGTAGAGATGAGGACTGGCTTCCTAAGATCTTCTGGCTAATGTCTGATCAGGAGGTGGGGGCTCGGCGGAAGGCTTCCTGGACGGGGCGTTATGGCAGGGCTTGGGGTGCAGGGGGCTTGACAGGACTGGAAGGCAGTCACACTCTGGAGATAGAGCTTCCCCTCCTGCTTCCCCACAGTATTCCCAAGCAGATCCTTGACACCAAGACTCCACCTGGGCCTGGCCGGTGTGGTTCAGTGGTTAGAGTGTCAGGCCTGCACAATCAAGGGTCTCGGGTTCGATTCCTAGTCAAGAGCACGTGCCTAGGTAGCAGGCTCGATCCCTGGCTCCAGTCAGGGTGCGTGCAGGAGGCAACCGATTGGTGGGTCTCTCTCACATCGATGTTTCTCGCCAGCAATGAGGAAGCCTTTTCTAACCTAAGAGGTCTTTATTTTACTCTGTCTTTCCCTCTCCATTTCACTCTCTCTAAAAATCAATGGGAAAAAACGTTCTTGGGTGAAGATGAACAACAACAAAAAGGCTCCAACAGGACAGTCCCTCGGTCCGATCCTGGAACCTGGGGCCCAGAGCTCCTTGGAGACCAGGATAGGGGGTGCTCCTGGTGGAGCCCAAGGGCCTTAACACAGCCTGTCCTGTTCAGGGGCCCAAGATGTGCCCAGGGTGAGGCGGGGCCTGCTGTGTCGGGATGGTGGGTGGGTGGGGCCTGGGGCTCCTCCCTGCTGCCGCTGAAAGTTGGCTCTGGTCAGAGGTGTCTTCCTCATTAATACTAATAATGGCGATCATTAATGGTGAATTACACCGTGCTGCCCCAGGCCAGGGCTGGGCTGGCTACCCTGGAGAAAGCTGAGCGGAATGGGAGGTAATACCAATCCTGAGAGCAGGCTGCACCTTCCACTCTTTGTCTGGACCTCTCCGAGGGGTACCTGCTGCCTCCATCAGTCACAGGCGGATCCCACATGGAGCCCTCCCCTTCCCTCCCCTTGGCCCTGTGGGTCCTGCCAGGGTCTCTCCAGTGGGGTAGTGGGTGCTGTGTTCCCCGCACCCTGTGGGCTGTCTGCGTGGCCTTGGGCAGACCACCTCCCCTCTCGGTGCCTCGGTTTCCTCATCTGCACAGTGAGGTTATAGCCGTCCCTACCCCCAAGAGCCACGGGAGATTAAATGAGGTGATGAGCAGGGACAGTAATCCTCAGTGTTTGCTCTGATGCTTATGATTTAGGGGGGAAGGGGGTGCAGATCTCAGAGCACCTCTGCCTCCATGCATGGCCTCCCGAATCTCCTGCAGCCCTGGGAGGGGCATTTGTCCAGTCCCCTTTGCTGACGAGGATGGGGAGGCACAAAGACGTGGGATGACTCCCCTAAGGTCCCTCAGCACGAGAGGGCAGATTTGAACCCTGGTCTCTCAGACTCTGAGGCCCGTGTGTTTGCCACTGTGCCGGGCAGGGCACACAGAGCTCAGCTTGAATGCTCCTTTATAATTAGAGTCACGGGCTCCTGGCTTCCTGTGCTGATCTGCAAGCCTCCATCCAGCCCCCAGATCCCAAATCCCTCCTAATCCTGGGAGAGAGGCAGCCCCCCTGGTCACGTCTGTCAACAGCTCCGAGAGCCCTCCCTGGGCCTCTCACCTCCCGTATGAGCAGGGAAGCGGCAGGCGAGGGCCTGGGCTGCAAGGATAGGGGATTTCCCAACTCTGGTTGAAATCTGTCACAACATTAATGTTAATTAAGCCCCGTTAATTCAGCCCTCTGCTTACGCAGAGCTCCTGACAGCAGATTACTCATAAGTGAGGCAGTAAATTTATTGCTGCATTTCCCCAAACACTCAGCTGCAAAGAACGCGCCCCTGGCCTGCTCCCCGGGAGAAGGCAGAGACAAGGCCTGCCTACCTGAACCTCTGTGCTCTCGTGGCCCAGAGAATGGGCCAGGGCTCACCTTGGTCCACCAGAGCAGGCTGCCCGGAGCCGTAGTGAGCTCCCCCTCTCTGGAGGCATGTAACAGGAGGGCAGGGAGCACTGCAAGTCCCCCTGGACCAGCCTCTTATCTCTCCAACGCGTCCATCTCACACAGCAGACTGCAGGGGCCCTGTGCTTTGTTTCCTCTCCTGGTACCTTGAAGTCACACAGTAGGGCTCATAGGGCAAGTTTGGATCTTAATGTGAGCCCAGAACTACAGTCTGACAGGAGCCTGGCAGCCTTGCAGGGACTGAGCTCCCTGTCCGCTGAGGTGTGCAGGCTGGGCAAGCAACCCTGCCAGGGCTGCCGCAAAGGGGTCTCTCCCTGCCTGGGGTCGAGGGGCGCTCTTGGAATCAGAATCAGGCCCATGTTTTGAGTCCAGCCTTCCTTGCTAGACTCGGCATCAACCCTCTGGTGCCGGGGTCCAACCCCAGCAGGTCCAGGGGTCCCCAAAGGTGTGGACGGAGTCGGCGAAGAAGGAATGACATGGAGACAGCGTTCAGTTGATCATCATAGCCGGGTTTTCTTGTCAGGGTCTCCAGCCAGGTTCTGTAGCTAGTTCTCTCGCTAGGTTCTCCACCAGGTTCGGGGGGTCGAGGGGCGCTCTTGGAATCAGGATCAGGCCCATGTTTTGAGTCCAGCCTTCCTTGCTAGACTTGGCATCAACCCTCTGGGTGAGTGCTCAGCCTCTCCTAGGTGCAGGGGGAGCCCCTCTACCTCCCAGGGCCCCTTTCCCTCTCCCTAGGACCTGCTTCCCTCCTTGGCCTCAGGCTGGGCCATGTTTGGGACATTTGGAACAAACCCATGCTCTGGGTTCCTGGAATATTTTTAAATTAATTAGAGCATTAAATGGTAGCCCTCTGGGAGCATCCCCCCATCTGGTTGTCACAGGAAAGGCAGGAAAAGCTATGATTATTTGTCTGTAGTGTGTGAGAGTGATATGAAGTCACCTGTGCACATGTGGGTGTGTGGTCCGTGTGCTGCGGCAACATGTGCACAGTGCAGCATGTGTGTCTGAGTATGTTCAGTATATGGTGCACGTCTGAGTGTGCAAATGTGTGCCTGTCTGCACATACGTGTGCTGTGTTCATGGGCCTGAGGTCTGCACGTCTGCCTGGGCATACTTCTGTGCCTGGCTGTAGCTTTTGGTACAATGAGTCAGGCAGAGAGGGGGCCCCCTGCCATCCCCTCCTGGCCGAGGTGGTGGTCACAGGGGCAGTGGGGCAGGGCTAAATTTAGCAAGTGCACCGCTGACCTGCAAGGGCAGGGAGGGTGGGATTCTTGTCCCCCATTTGACAGATGGGGAAGCCCAGGCCCTCCCAAGCACAGAGCCAGGGGCTGAAGGGGCCAGGACTGGGGCTCCCTGAGCAGTGCTCTCTCTCCTCCAGTAGGCTGTGGACCTGGCCAGTGCTTCATGCTTCTGCCACCTTTTTGCTATCGGATTTTCATGTGGCACAGAGAGGTTCTTGAGAGGGTATCACCCCCCTTCTCAGGGTTGCTCAGAAGGCAAGATCAGGGCTTGTACTGCAGATCCTTCCCGTTGCATAGAGGAGGCAGCCGGGCCGCTGGTCTGGCCCAGGGTTGTGTCAAGGCAGAAGACTGGGCGGATGGATGGTCCTGAGCCCGTCCTGTCCCTTTCTGAGCCTCACAGGCGGGCGTAAGAACTAAATGAAGAGGTGCGTACAGAGGGCTTTGTAAACCTTATGATGCAGTGGACAGAGGCGCGTCACACTGTGATCAAGGCCACGTATTGGGTGCCCTCCCCAGCCTTGCTCTGCCAAGGTTTATAATCGTTGTGGGATTAGCTGGGGACGCCGCTTCTGAAACAGCCAGACCTGTGAGCCCAGCTGGCTGTCCAGCAACACCTCCACCTGGACCTTTTCTCTAAGGAGCAGCCCTTCTGCTCTATGTGTGGAGACGCCAAGTTAGGAAGAACCGAGGCCAGGCCTCCTGATGCCCTTTAACAACTGTAACAGAAACTTCCTGAGGATCCCCCACCCGCTGGGTGCAAAGCCTGGGGCTGGGGCAGCAACTGAGAAGAGCTGGGAGGAGCTTCTGTCCCTGAGTATTTTCTAAGTCCAGGCTTTATGTTGGGAAAGATTCGCAGTCAGCAGGGCTAGGGAGGGCACCAGATATGTGGTCTTGACCACAGTGTGACAGCGCCTCTGGGCCAGGCCTCATCTGTCCACTGCATTCTGACTTGAATCCTGCAAGTTAGAATTCATCATCCCAGCTTTAGATGAGGAAAACACAGGCTCCAGTGGCCACGTGAGATGCCTGAGGTCACAGCCAAGAAGGGGCAAAGCCAGGGTTTGAGCCCTGGTTTCTTAATCTGCTCCGGGTGGGAAGAGGGCACAGCAGGCAGCAGTTAGCATCTTCCAAACCTCTGTGCCAGGAGAAGGTGTCCACTTGAAGAAAAGCCCCAGGTGGGTGGGGTCGTCACGGGCGGCAGGCACGCTAGAGAGCAAGCTGTTCCAGAAGTGGCTTCTGCTGCATCTAAGCTGGGGTGGCACCCACCCTGCTGGCTCAGAACCCCAGGGTGACGGGCACCCTGCCTCAGAGGCTCTGAGAAGTGGCAGGGGTGGCGGAGGTCTGGGCCAGGATGCCAGTGGGAAGTGACGTCTGCTGGCACCTGCCCCACTCCCTCCCTCTGCTCCCTTCCCACAGCATGTCTGTCTCCTTTGGCCCAGCTCTGGCCAGAGCCTCCTAGCCATCCTGCTGGGCCCCTGGCCGGAGGCACTGAGCCGTGGCCCGCAGCCATTGCTCTGCCCACGCTGCCTGCCTCATGGGTGGGTGGTCTCCACCAGAGCCTTGAGCCCAGCCCTACAGGATATGGCCACCTCTTAAGGTCTTACCTGACCACAGGGCTTGCACCTAACAGGGCACTGGCACAGAGTAGGCCCCTACTTGATGCTTTTGCTTCCAGCAGCAGAGACCTGAGATGTTCCCATTGGAAGAGGATCTACAGAAGCTCCGCCCTCCCAGACTCCCTCCCAGGAACACAGGACTGAGGGGTGTGAGCAGGGCAAGGGTTAGGCCCGATGGCTCCTACACTGAGCTCTCCCTGAAGAGGGCTTGGGACATCTCTGCCCTGAGCACTGGCCAAGCAGCTCAGTGGCAATTTGTGGGCCCGCCTTCCCCTCGCCTTGCGGACCATCTCGCAAGAACAGGGGATTTCCCTCGTTCCCATCATTAGGGTGCCAGGGCCAACAAACGGCCGAATCCAGATGAGCGTGGGGCCACAGTCACAATCTCTTTTGGGGTTTTCTCTTTATTGCTAGCAGTTTTGAGAAGGCTGAAGTAATTGGTATTCCACACAGGTTAATAGAATTGCTGCCTCCTCAGTATTATGCCTTAATTTCCTTTATTGCATAGCAAGTTGGAATTAATCGCCCCTCTCCATCCCTTTTCCCACCGAAACCTATTACCGGTCTGTCTGCTGGTTAAAGTCATTTTGTGGCAGCTCTTGGCTCCTTGCCACTTCCCTAGGAATCTTTCTGATCAGAGCCAAAGAACAAGGAGGGGTGAAAAATCCATTTGTACCAAGTGGGGATCTCCTGTTGAGAACTTATTTCCCTCCCTGCACAGAGGAAGGAGCACGGCGAGCCCCAGCCAGCACAGCTGACTGGGTCCCCTGTCGCTGAGAGCATTCACGGAGTGGAATGGCCATATGTCAGCGGTGGGAGGAGGGCTCCTGCATGGTGGGAGGAAGAGAGGGCCTTTGCCAGCTGGTGCCCGGAGTGCCACCTGGTGCCCGGAGTAGTCTGTGGCTCGAAGCTTCTAGGGTTCTGTTTTCTCACTTTGGGTTTACAGTTCTCTCTGTGATTTCAAAGTTGGAAAGATTCTGTGAATTCACGGTCCTAACATTGGGCCGTTTAGGTTTAGGTACATTTTTGTTTTGTTTTGTTAAGTTCACCTGATGATATTTTTTTCACTGCTTTTCAGAGAAAGTGGAAAGGAGGGAGGAGAGGGAGAGAGGGAGAGAGAGAGAGAAACATCGATGTGAGAGAGACACATCGACTGGTTGCCGCCTGCACGAGCCTGGACTGGGGGCCTGGAATGAACCCGCAACCCAGGTCTGTGCCCTTGATCAGGAATGAAACCTGTGACCCTTTGGTGCATGGCCTGACGGTCTAACCACCCAGCACACCGGCCAGGGCTAGGTTTAAGTGCTTGCCAATTGTGTGTTTTTAAGATTCCAACATCCTCTCCTGGAATTGGAGATTCTGTTCTGTGATTCTAAGGCTATTTTATGATTCCGTGAGCCTCTTAAGCTGCAATTCTGTGCCGTGACCAGGTTTTGGGAGGGCCTTGCTGAGGCTGCCTTGGGAGTGTGGCCTCAGGCCAGGCCAGCTCTAGCCTCAGTTTTCCACTTATGAAATGTGAGATTTGGACCAGATGGCCTCCAGGGCCTGAACTCCCAGTGTGTTCTGCCTAGAGCCCCTGTGAGCACCTTCTGAGCCTCCCCCCATGGTGCCCCACCTGCACCAGCCACCCCCCAGCACCTGAGGGGACCAAGAAGCTTTTCCCACCTGAGCCAAGCCCTTGTCCACCTGCCCACAGCCCTCTCCCATTCCAGCAGGAAGGAACCCACTCTCCTCCGAAGTCCCTGCAGGAGAACCAGTGGGTGGTGGTAAGAAATAAGCCAGATCGTTGACAAGAGCTCTGTGGCTTCTTTGCTCTCTACAGCTCACCATATAAGTTCAACATCTATAACACCCTTTCATTCTCACCCCCTCCCCGCGGGTGTAGTTATCGGTTGTTAGCCCTATTTTATAGATGAGGAAACTGAGGCTCTGAGAGGTTAACTCACCTGTAGTCACACTGGTCGTGCCAGGACCCTGCATCAGCCTCAGGCCGCCCCGGGTTACCCTAGCCTAAGTAGCCCGAGGTGGTCAGTGTGACGAGGAAGCCGGGGGGCCCTGGGCCATCCTCCTAGGAATCTGCTACCTGGAGGTTTGTGGCCCCCACACATGCTTTCCTACTGGAACCAATCCCTGGGATCAGTGGTCAGCAAAATGCGGCCCCTTGAGTGTGGCTCTTCCACAAAATACCACGTGCGGGCACGGACGTACAGTGCGATTGAAACTTCGTGGCCACATTCAAGGGGCCAAAGAGCCGCATGTGGCTCGCGAGCCGCAGTTTGCCAACCACTGCCTGGGATATTAAAGGACTTTGGAGAATGGAGCCCATTTCCTTCCAAAAGCAGAAAAAGCCAAAAAAGAAACCACCTTCTCCATCTGCTTTTAGGATCTATCTTCTTCTGGATCAAACAAGATTTCTCAAGTGGGCTTCCCCCGCACCTACTGGCTGCCGGCCAAAGTCACCCCTTTTCTGAGGTTCAACCTACAGGCTCCCTGCTCTGCCCCAGCCCCTCAGAGGCCTCTGGGTTCAGCATCCTTGTTTCCAGGCTGGGGGCACTGAGGCCTGAAGAGGGGAGGTGACTGTCTGAGGTCGCGCAATGGCCTCACCACCCTCTATTCTAATCAGGACCATCTTATCTGGTCTGGGCTGTGACTGTTACAGCCGAATCCCTGGCTGCTCCGCTTGGCTGTACGCTGTGAGGGAAGGTCCGCCTCTCATCTTTTTATTGTCTTGTAGAGCATTATGGGTAAGATCACCTGGGTTCTGGTTCTGCCTTGAGCTCTATGACCTTGGGACAGTCCACTGCCATTCAAGGACTCTGCCTCCTCACCTCTCAAAAATGGTGATTCCCCCCCCCCCAACCTACCCACCTCACAGAGCTGCTGGGTCGGGGCTCTAACCTGCTACTCAGCACTGCACCCACTCAGGATCCCCGTCCTGCAGACTTCCTGTGGGCCCTGCTGAATCTCTAATCAGTCTCTTTGTCCCCCTAATGCCCCCATGGTTCTCCTCTGGGGCCCCTGATGTCAGCACCCTTCCCCTGTCTCCATGGAGCACCTACCCTTCGGGTGCTCTGATGTCCTCCTCACCCAGCAGCACACCGGCTGCCCCTCCTAGGAGCAGGTGCTGACACGCAGGCTCGGCCCTGCCCACACACCTGGCGTGCCCTCCATCAGCCCTTCCACTGTCCACCTGGGGAGGCACCCAAGACAGGCTCGTGAGTGGGGCACACCTGACTCCTTTTGTAACCAGACAACCAAGGGGTCTGAGCTGCCTGTCACTACGTGAGCCAATTAAGCAGAGACAGGGTTGAATCATATATGAGCCTTTATTCCAATAATGCAGGCAGTATGGGGGAGCAGCAGATCATCCACAAAAATCTGCTCTCCCCTTCCCAGAAGCCAGCTGCTTATATTGGGTAGGAGGACAAAGATTACATGGGAGAGAAAGAATTCCAGGCATGGGAAAGGAGGCGAGGTATAATGGTTACAGGTTACAGGCAATGAGGGCTGGCGGGGAGGGGGTGCCTCTGGGCACCTCCGGGGCAGATTACGGGCAGTAGGGGCTGGGGATTGCAAAGGGTGAGCGCCTCCAGGACTAGATTGTTTATCTTTCCATACTGGTAGCAGTTCTCGGGGAAGGAGAATGGACTGCATTCTGATGTTGGCTCCCATGTCCCAGGGTATACAACTCTCAGCCAGGTTAGAATGCACTTTCTCTAATCAGAACAGTACAGTCTCGGTTAACAGAGCATGATTAATATTTCTTATAATTGTAGCTAGTTCCCAATATTCTATCTCTACCTCTAACACTTTCTCCTCCCACGACTAGATGAGGCACGGGGAGGGTAAGGGACTCGTCTGAGGTCACTCCAGAGGTCAAGGGCAGCCTGAGGAGTGCCCAGGATTCCAAGGCCCATACCAGTCAGAGGCTCTCTCAACCGCCCCCCTCTCCCCAAATCCTAGCCTGGGTTTGTGGACCTTCCCCAGAGGAGCCCTATGAAGGGCTTTTGCAGCCTAGAGCCCAGCTACAATGAGGGGAAGGTTTGCATCTCATGAGGCCGGCTTCATGGTGGTAGCCGAACCGCAGTCCCTGGCTCGCTGAGCTGGCGGGATGGCCAATTTGGTGGAGGACTCCCTGGCCTCCTCGGGCTGCCAGCAGGGCCCTAGATCTTACCTGGACACTGCCAGCCAGGGTGGGTGCAGCCTGGAAGGGCTGGCTGCAGACACTGCCCAGGTCTGACCTGCCAAAACTATGGCGACAGAATAAACCCTTTTGGAGAATTGAGCTTGCTAATGTTCTGCCCTTGGTGCTCTGGGCCCCAGCAAACCCTGGCCGGGGCGCCCTCCTTTTGGCCTTGTTGGAGGTGGAGGGCATTGTCAGACCATCAGCACTGATGCTCGAGTGGCCTGGAGGCGTGGGAGGGTTTTCCCAGTGAGATGGAAGGCGTCTGCTGCCTGGTGGAGCTGCACAAGCCCAGGCACCTGGTGGGACAGCCCTCGGTCTGCCCATGACCGGTGAGTGGATATGGAGGCGGGGCAGCCAAGGATGCAGAGCAGGCACAGGTAGCAGGGCAGCTTGACGTGGTCCCTAGTACCTGCTCAGACACGTGGTCATGTTCTAGGGGGAGGGGGCCCAGTGGGAGAAGGAAGGATGGCTTCCAGAGTATGGGGAGGCCCCAGCAGGGCAGTGGCTACTGACTCTGAGTTTACAGCCCCCGGCCTGGAGCCACAGGAGGGAACGGGACCGTGCCATGTCCCCTCCCTCTGCCAGCCTCACCCTGAGCCTTGGAGGGTAATTCCATACCTCAAAAGCAAAGGGACGTAGAGACCATCTTGTCCAACCAGTTATTTCGTGGGGAAGCAAGGCGTAGAGAAGGAGGACTTACACAGGGTCACATGGTAGAGCCAGGCCCCCAGCCAGGGGTGGGAGAACCCAATGCTAATCCCATTCACAGTGAAATAAATCTTTTTAAAAAAATGTTTAAAATTGATTTCAGAGAGGAAGGGAGAGGGAGAGAGAGAGAGAGAAACATCAATGATGAGGAAGAGTCATTGATTGGCTGCCTCCTGCACACTCCCCACTGGGGATCGAGCCTACAACCTGGGCATGACCTGGAATCGCATCATGACCTCCTGGTTCATAGGTCAATACTTGACCACTGAGCCACACCGGCCAGGCCGCAATGAAATAATCTTAACCTTCAAATAAAAGCCAGCAGCCTCTCTGGCACAGACGCAGCTTCACAGAGTGATGCCCTCACCCTCAGGCTTCCTGCGGGGCATTGAGGCTCCCTGGCTGGCCAGCGAGGAGCTGGGGGTAGTGGAAAGCGCATACCAGCCTCCTGAGCAAGAAGCTGAGGGCCAGCACAGAGGGCGTGCCCCAAGAGACCCACCCAGTCCCAGGAGATGGATTTCCCAATAGTCGGCGTCGCTGTCCTTTACCACCAGGCTGGCCCAGCGGGCTCTCCGTCCAGCCTCGTTGGTGAAATCATCTGCATTTTCCACGTAGCCAGGGCTGCTTCCCAGCATGGGCAGCCACTGCCTCCTGGCCAGAGGTGCCGCCTGCCTGAGGAGTGGGAGGAAGGACAACCCCAGACAGGCGGGCATCATCTCTCCTTCATTCACTCCACACCTCCAGGCTGTGGGGCAGGAGTGACTGGCCTGTCTCCTGCTCCCTCGGCAGAGGCAAACCCGATCTAAGCTGCTGACTGAGACACGGCCCCTGGTAGGGAGGGAAGGGGGAGGGGGGCACCCACAGCTCACTGGCAGGTCTGGCTCCTGCAGCTCTGCCCTGTGTGGGTTCTCGGGCGCCTCTGGCCTGGCCTCCTCACTCCTGGCTGCAGGGCTCTGTCCAGGGAGCTCTGGGTTCCCCACTTGAAGCCAGTGGGGAAGTGGAGCCATGGAACCCCCCCCCCCAACCCCGG
>NW_006294339.1:1999186-2016133 GCF_000327345.1 Myotis davidii | reverse complement strand
CCCCCCCCCCCCAGCTCAGGAAGGTCCCATGGTCAGAGGAGGCTGAGTCCCCACTGGGGCCAGCAAGTGCTCCGGCCGGAGTGGAGGGGCCAGTGGCTGGGAGCCAGGCCGGCTCTGGCTGGAGGTCGCAGGGGCTTCCAGCCTCCTGTCCTCTGGAGGCTCCCACGCTGAGGGTACCCTGCCTTTCCCTCTGGCTGATTCCTGGAGACCTACAATCCTAATGCCAAGCGGGTGACCCAAACCCAGTGTGGGCAGGCCTAGCCTAAAAGATGGGCAGAGCTATGGGTACCCTCCGTGTCCTGCCTGCTCCTCTAAGCAGCACCCTGCATGGTGCAGCCCCCAGCCGGGACCCATGCTGATTCCCTCCACCTCTCCCACTCCCATCTCCCCCACCCCTCCAGCTGCCACTGGCCCAGTACCTCCTGCATCACAAATCACTGGGACAGGAAGATCCCTTTGTCGTCGGTCCCTCGGAGACGCTCATCTTCCCCGTGGCGACAGGGAGTCCCACATACCCCAGCGAGGGCTTGGACCTCCCTTGGTGACAGGGCTGGGGTCGGGCAGTGTCCGAGAGCAGCTGGGCTGTGCTGGGCCTGGGGGAGGGACTTGGCCGTGGAAAGCCCCAGGTGACCTTTCCGGGGGGGCCTCAGGCAGCACCATGAACCACAACCTTCTCTGTCTTAAAGTTACAGACCCAGAATGTCCGCTGTCGGGGGTCCTTAAAGATCTGTTCCCATGAGGAAACTGAGGCCAGAGTGGGAAGAGGTCACATGGTCTGTCAAGGGGCAGGGCCATGGGTATTCTCTGAGCACCTTGGTGTCAGATCCCGTGTGTGGCCGTGTGAGGGGGCCGCTGCGATGAAGGAAATGCTGGGGAAGCATAACCGAGGGGCCAGGGGACACCAGGCCGAGGACACTGCCCAACTTAAAAGCAAGGCTGCCCTCCCCAGGGTGGTCCCCTCACAGGCACCCCTTTACTCTTCCATCTTCTCCAATCCTTCACAGGCTCACCCCACCGGTTCATTTCCTCTTTCTCCCTCGGTGGGAGGAGAGGCTGGGCGAGGAAGCAGACTCAGATGTCACCTGCTGATGGACGGTGGTGGCCAGAGGCCTGGAGCCCGCCGGGCCCCACAAAACCTGGAGCTGAGCCCCACCAACCACACTCTGGGTGTCGGGACACTGTGGGAACTGTCGGCTTCTCTGGCACCTCCAAGACCCTTGAGTCTGTCAGTGTGTGGACTGAGACACTGTCCCTTGTAGGGATGGAAGGTGGGGGCATCCACAGCTCACTGGCAGGTCTGACTCATGCAGTGGCTGTCCTGAGTTCATCACAGGGCGGAGGGTGAGCAGACCCGAGTGGCGCAGTCTCAGAACCTGGGTTACTAGGGGGTGAGAACCTTAAGCGCATCACACACCTGGGGCGGCGTCAGGGTCAGGTGTACCCACAGCTGCTAAAGGCCCGGGTTTCATGGCCTACCGGCCCGTGGGCAGAAAAGGGGAAACAGCTGCTGAGCTCCCCTCCTGCTTCCTGGAGTGCAGCGTCATGTTCACGTGGGGGTTTCACTGGGAACAAGGGTTCCTCTGCTTAAAATAAAGAGCGAGTTCTCCAGGCCCTGCGGGGCCGCAGCTCCCTGCCAGGCTCTGGCGGTGGGTGAGTGGGCGCAGGGGAGGGGCTCCCCGAGGGGGTGCAGGTTGCTCTGGGCCAGGGGCTCCTCCCCCTCTCACTCCTGCTGTGTTGTTGCCGAAGCCAGAGAACACTCGGGGTCTGTCGTCCGTTGACTGGGGGTGACAGTTTAATAGCAGCTTCCTGGGCTGTCATTTAAATCTGCCTGCCAGGTTAGCAGGCCAGAGGCGGGCTGGCACGCCCCCTGCCCCCACCCCGGATCTTCCTTCTGCTGGCAGCGGTTGTCTTGGCAACGCCAGGGTCTGGCGAGCTCTGGGAAGGGTAACCGTGGGGGGAGCAGCCCTTTCATCTCCCTGGTTCGGGTACAAGTGGCCCAGCTGTCTTAGGGCTGGGCTGCAGGGCCGGAGCCAGGCCACCCGGAGCCAGGCTGCCAGCGCTGGTCCAGGCCGGGAGGGGCGGTGGGAGCAGTGAGTCCCTCTGTGCACTGACCGCCACCGTGGGGCTTTACATCTTTGCCCTCTCAGGCTCTCGCCGGCCCTGGGAGGGGAGGGGACATGCCCAGCGTTGAGCTGGAACCCACCTTGCCTATGGGTCTCTGCCCTCACAGAATATTCCCCAGGACCCAGAGTCTGTCTGTGGAAACCAGAGGGCAGACAGAGCCTGCAGCCCTGACGCCTCGTCTTCCTGTCCTGTGTGGCCTGGTATCATCCCCCGCCCCCATGCTGGGCTGTCCTCTGGACATGTCCCTGCTCTGAGGACTGGGATGGTGTCTCGTCCGCTTCGCTCTGGGTCAGGTGCTCTGGGAACGCCTTCTCCTCTATTCACTGCTTGGTGGAGCCGGCCCGGGGACAGAAAAGTGGATACGAGCGTCTGCTGTGTGACCACAGGCCAGTGTCTCCCCTCCGGGCCTCATCTGTAGAATGAGGGGCTGGCCCTGCAGCCCGGGGTGTGTTCATTAGACCACTTGTTTCTGGGAAAAGGACATACATGGCAACCAAAATAGACGTTGCTTGGCTAACAAGTTTGGGAAGTGCTGGAGGGAACTGTCAATGCGATACCTTTACTGCAGGCTTTCTCGGGGCTTTCGTAAGCCAGTGGGCACCGTGGATCTCCAAGAGGGAAAATAAGTGTCGTATCCCAAACATCCGGGGGTTGGCCACCTGCTCCATGTCCTGCCCTCTGCCGGCCTCCTCCTCTGCTAGGGCGGCCCAGCAGCTGAGAGCCGTACGTTTGCTTGGCTGCTAGGAAGCAGTCCTGTGCTGAGCCGAGGCTGGGTGTCTGGGTGAAAGGCCAGCCCTGTGCCGGGCTCTGAGGAGGTGGGGCGAGCTGGCCCTGACCTAGGGAGCGCCCAGGTCCCCGACCCTGCCTGGCCATTCTGTCCATGTCCCAGGCCCTGTGACCCCGGAATGCCCTTCGTCGCTCTCCTCGCTCCCACGGCTTGGCTTTCTCCTCTTCCTTGAATATGGTCCCTTCCTCCCGTAAGCCTTTCCTGGCCCCTAGATGTGGTGGGACCGGGAGTCAGAAGCTCTGGGTGCAGGTGCAGCCCTCCCACGGACAGTGCTGTGACTCTGAGCAGCCACTTCCTTCTGCCCCTGGTGTTCTGGCTTATAGAACGGCCGAGCTCATAGAGGCCTTCGAGGCCTGTGATTGCCAAGAGGAAGCCACACCAAGCGGTTCCGCCTGGCGGCCCAGGCTGATCTCTGTTTTGAAGCCCCCCGTATGCACGGGGCTGTGGGATGAGCGTGGGAGGGAATAACTGTGAAGGATGCATATTGTCTCGGGGAGGATGCCTCTGGGGGTGGGTGCTGGCAGGTGCTGAGTGATAATAATTTCACAAGGTCATAGACTCTGGGTACAGAGAGGGGCTTCAGATGCAGTCGGCACCACACCTCCACTTCCATGTGAGGAGGCAGGCCCTCATCTGTGATGATGGCCCAATGTCACACCCACAGCTGGGGCTGCTGGCTCCACACCCCGCAAACGTGCGCCTTTATGCTTTCAGTTTATGCACTTACCCACTCACCAACAAGCCTGTGTGGTGAAGCAGGGAGATTATCCCCGAATGCAGATGAAGACAGTGAGGCCCAGCCCTGGCCGGTTTGGCTCAGTGGATAGAGCATCGGCCTGTGGACTAAAGGGTCCCGGGTTCGATTCCGGTCAAGGGAACATGCCTGGGTTGTGGGCTCGATCCCCAGTTGGGGGCATGCAGGAGGCAGCCGATCAATGATTCTCTCTCATCACTGATGTTTCTATCTCTCTCTCTCCCTCTCCCTTCCTCTCTGAAATAAAAAATATATTAAGAAAGGCAGGAAGGAAGGAAGGAAGGAAGGAAGGAAGGAAGGTAGGAAGGAAGGGCTCAGAGAAGTTATATAACTTGCCAAAGGTCACACAGCCCACAGGTGGCAGAGCAGAGTTCGTTGGACCATGGGCTGTCTGACACTTTCCTTGGCCAGCATTCTTGTTATAAACAGCCATTCCCACTTCCTTTGTCCTGGATTTCCCATTCTCCCCCTTGGCCTGTGGAATCCCAAGCCCTTTGTGGCAGCTCATCTGTTGCCATGGCACCAGATTATGATGTCGCAGACCCTGGATGATTACATACTGCTCCTGGGCTGTGAAGTACAGGGACCCACAGAGGTGGGCATTGTCCAAGGGGCGACTGGCATGGAGGGACATGAATCCCTGGAAACAGGGAGCCACGGCCTCCCGCCCAGCTGGGGAATCACCCCGGGAGCTGGAGCCAAGGCTGCCACGGCCAAGAGAGCGGGGGCTGGCATGGCTTGTCCGACACCTCGGAAGACTGCCCAGCCCTCATCGCTTGGCAGTGCTGATGCAGCCTCTTGATGAGGGGCCGTCGGCTCAATTCCATGGACAGCCGGCACCGGGTGCTTGCTCGGGTCCCCCAGGGGAGCCTTTTGGCCTCTTCTGTGTCCATGCTGCACGGGAAGCCACCGCCCCTATGTTGATCTGCCTGGACCAGTGGCTCCTGGGACCCAGTCATACTGCACTTGCCAGAGTCCTCAGTCCTGTATTGCTGAGATGGCCGAGGGCCTTAGTGGAGGGAGCCTGTGCTTTGGCAGCTGCCACATGGAATTGAAATCCCACTTCTGCCACCACCACCCTCACCTCTTTGAGCCTCAGTTTCCTCTTGTGTAAAATGGGATTAACAGCAGCTACAGGGCATCTGACTGGGAGGTCAAACTGTGGCCCTGCTTCCACCCATACGTGACCTTGGGCGTGTAACTTAGCCTGGATTTCCCCATGCGTCGAGCGGGACAGATGGGCCCCTTGTCGTGGGGTTTCCTGGGAAAGTGCTCGCACGGGGACTGGCACACGGGACACACTCGGGGAATGTAGGAAGGAATGTTTCTCTTTTGGATGCTGAGCTTCTGGTGGAGAAACACTCTGCTGTCCCCGCTGGGAATGCCCAGGTGCTGTGGTCATCACTGTCCTTATTTCAGGTGATTATGGGCCATGATTTACCTAACTGTGGTATTGATATCGGTGACCTCCCACGCCCCGTGGTGCAGGGCTTGGAGGGCTGCGCAGCTCCTGGCCTAGAGTCAGGACGGCTGGTTCTGGTCCCTGCCTTGCTGTTCCCCTGGGCTGACCCTGTCTCTGAGCCTCAGGCTCCCCACCTGTAGGTGGACTCTGATTCCTCTGGTTTCTTCTAGCCCTGCACAAAGGTGTTCTCCTGTGGAAAGTGTGAAGAAAACATCCTAGCATGCAGATATACTGCAAGGATTCCACTGAAAAGAGAGGCAGGCCCAGCCTGTGTGGCTCAGTGGTTGAGCGTCAGCCCATGGACCAGGAGGTCACGGTTTGATTCCTGGTCAGGGCACATGCCTGGGTTGTGGGCTCGATCCCCAGTAGGGGGTTTGTAGGAGGCAGCTGATCAATGATTTTCTCTAATCAGTGATGTTTCTATCTCTCTCCCCCTCTTCCTTCCTCTCTAAAATAAATAAAGATATATATTTTTTAAAAAGAGAGGAGAGGCAGAAATAGGATGGATTCAGGAAACCCAGTCATGTTGCTCCAGAGGCAGCCCGAGGGCCTGTGGGAGGATGGACATAATCCAAGCTGGCCACTGGCAAGGAGCTTCTGGCGGGAGGGGGAGCCCTGGCCCAGGATGTGTGAGCAGAGGCTGGGCAGCTGTGCTCCCATCGGGCTCGAGCCCCCACTGAGAGCTACCCCGTCAGGCCCTGTGCTGAATGTGACATAGCACCTACACTGGGGAGCATCAGGCCAGTGGAGGGACAGGGAGAAGAGCACCCCACTGGACCCCGTGTTCCTGTCTCAGTTCCGCTCCCAGCTGTGAGAGCTCAGCCTGCTACATCCCCCATGAGACCACGGAACACCCATTTCCTTTGCTTCTAATTAAGACTTCAGACCATGAAAACAGCAATAGCTGCTACTTATCGAGCATCTGCTATGAGCCAGGATCTCTGCTGCGTGTTCCTCATACATTACAGCTTGCTTCCTTCTTCAGAGCCCTTTGCTCCTTCTTCCCATCCTATATAATAAAAGCCTGATATGCAAATCAACTGAACGGCAGAACCACCGGTCGCTATGACACGAACTAACCACCAGGGGGAAGATGCTCAACGAAGGAGCTGCCCTCCCCAGCACCCCCACCCAGCATAGCAGAGGGCTCCTGGACTGCAAGAGGGCACAGGCTGGGCTAAGGGACCCTCCCCGCCCACCTCCCCATGCACGATTTTTGTGCACCAGGCCTCTAGTTATATAGATAAGAAAACAGAGGCTCAGAGGTTAACAACCCCAATGCCAGGCAGATCAGAGGCAGAGCTGGGATTCAAACTCCCCATGTGGAGGCCTCCCCTGCCCCTCAGACTGGAAGCACCCTGGGGACAGAGACTGATTTGGGTGTCTTGCCAGTAGATTCTCTTTCCACCACTCAGAACAGAGGATATCTCATTAATCTTGTCATAAAACAATCATTCGCCTTGATTTATTATCACCAGCTTTCTGGTGCTTCCAGATGAGGCCTTGACATTGGTCTGGTTGGGGGGAGTAGGTACAGGGACTGAGAACTGGCAGAAGGGGCTAAAGCATCTGCCCTAGGTGATCAGGGAAGACTTCCTGGAGGCTGTGACAGTGGAACTAGACTTTGGGGGAAGAGAGCGGTGTGATAGGGAACAGGCATGCCCTTGGTGGATGGATCCTGTCACACTTGGACTTCGCTCTGAATTTGGAGGGCAGGACAGGTGTCACCTGTCTCCCTCTGGTGCTCTGTAAAAGCATCTCCTGTTCTCTCCCCTCGGTCGATGGGGCTCCCTGTGGCATAGGGACCATGGAAGGCCAGGTGATCGAGCACATTTTGTCCTGAAAAAGCCTCCTGTGCCCAGCAGGCCCCTCACGCTCTTCTCCTTGCCCCACAGCCAAGAAGACTTGTATGGACACCGACTTCACCTGTGACAACGGCCACTGCATCCCCGAGCGGTGGAAGTGTGACGGCGAAGAGGAGTGTTCTGATGGCTCCGATGAGTTCCAGGCCACCTGCCGTGAGTCCTGTCCCTCGGGCTGCGGGCGGGGGTCTTGGGCTTCGGTTTCCTCATCAGCTCTTCCTTGGTGGGAGGTTGGGAGGCTCGAGGAAGGTGATCTGTCAAACACAGCCCGGCCTCACTTGGCGCTGTGCCCTCAGGGCTCCTGGCAAAGGGCAGGTGAACCTAGTAGCTGGTGTCCAGCATCCTGCTCCGGGCTGTCTTCACAGCTCCCGGCTCACTGGGCCCTGCTCCTGCATACCAGGCGCTTCTAAGAGAGCCCTTCGAGTCTCCTGCCCAGAAGTTGCCATAGCACATCCTCCAGCCCCGCGCACGCCCCCCCCCTACCTTTTTGATGACTCCAATCATGACTCTAATAATACTAACAACGGCTGGTGCTCGTGAAGCATGTATTGTGTGCCAGGCACTGTGCTGAGCTCTTTGTGTACATTAATTCCTCTCATCCCCACAGCAGCCTCATGAGGCAGGGACTGCCACTTTCTGAATTTTACAAAGGGGGACACCGAGGCTCCGACCCAGCCAGGACGTTGAGGCCTCAGTTCTTTCCTCTGCCCTGGGCAGCTCTGCCCAGGTCCCGGCCTCCATGGCCGGCTGGCGGCAGCCCAGGCAGCAGGGTGAGTGGTTGGCAGAGCTGAGCCCCAGGCCTGCCCCACACTCAGGGCTTTGTCTCTCCGTAATTTCTTTTCCAGGCTCTAATCCTCAAAGCAAACTTACACCAGCAGGTCATTCTGTGACATTTGTTAAATTAAAAAGGGAGATGAGAAGGGGGCGGGGAAGGACCCAGTGGTCCTGGAGGCAGAGCTTCACCCGAGTGAGCCTGAGACAAAAGACGGGGGGGCGGGGCGGGGGTAAGCAAGCATGTGGAGGGTGTGGGGCTGGGGGGGAACTGCAGTCACAGCCCCGCGTCCTGTTAGGGGTACAGTTGTCCCAGAGGCAGAGGCAGGGACAATGGAGGCCAGCATCCCATCTAGTCCCATTGAGGGCTGAGCTAGTGATAACTGGGTTTCCTTGTCTCCTAGCAACAGAGCTACCTGTCTCGGTCTCGGAGTGAGAGAAAGAGAAAGGGGAAGACAGAGTGACAGCAAGAGCAACCCAGCCTAAGACAGGGCCCCCCAGCTCCCTTCCCTTTTGCCCTCACCTTCCCTGCATTGCCCCAGGCCTGATCCTTTCCTCACCCACCAGGTGCCAACCCCAGCGCTGTCCTGGGGGTGCCTGGCAGGGGGCAGCCAGCTCATTGTCTTGAGCTTCAAAAGGAACAAAGCCCAGCCACACCCACTGTGACTCTCAATTCTCAGGACAACCTTGGCAAGGGGGTGGGATGGACCCCCATTTAGAGAGAAGAAAACCGGCTGGAACAGGTTCACCCTTTGTACAAGGCTACCCAGCTAACAAGGGGCAGAGCCAGTGCCACCCAGCGGCCGTGCAGCCTGTGCAGCCTGGTGCGTGCGTTTGGGGAGGGGCTGTGGCCACAGGGGGCTTTTCCACCACTGCAGCCAGCCAGCTGGGCCACCCGCCCTCACGCCAGCAGTTACCCTGGACGCTGGGGCAGAAAGGGAGGGGAGAGCTGCATCACCGTTATTACCGGGATCTGTCTTGCTGCCTGAGAGCTCTGCTCCCCTCTCCCCACTTCTCTGGGTTGGTGTCCCTTTTCCTCTTCCTCCTGCCACGGGGTCCTGCCCACCTTGCTGGCCTGCCCCTCCCCCACCCTGCCCTGCCCCGTGTCCCTGTCTTTGTCCTTTTTGCCCACTTAGCACTTGCTGCCTTCCCACCCAGGGCCTGCTTCGCACCCAGCTCCGAGGCAGTTACTGGCGGCCCAGAGCGGTGGAGGGCCTTGCTTCCAAGATGCTCAGGTTGTCGTGGCTGGTCTGCCTCCCGTGACGACAGGCTCCACAGGCTCCCTGAGGCTTGAGAGAGCACCCATGGGAGTGTAGCCAAGGCTGCGTCCAGGGAGGGAGGAGCCCAGCTCTTTGGGTCCTCCCAGTAACCAGTCCTCCGTGGGCCCTGGTTTCCCACATCCCAGAATTCCTAAGACCGTGATCCTAAGATTCCTAGACTGATGATTCTGAGATACTTTCTCCTTTGCCTGTGCCCAGCTGGGACACGAGCTCAGGACCCCACTTTCGGTCTAGAGTTGCATGGTCAGAGGTGGACAGGCTTACGGGCAGGGAGGACTGCCTGGAGGAGGTGAGCCAGGGGGAACCTCGAGGGTCAGGCAGCATTGGAGGGCCTGGTAGCAGGCTTCCTGACTGAACAAGAACCCCACAGCTAACCCACTGCCCATTGAATTGGTGTTGTCATAGCAACCTTCACAGCCTACCAGGTTTCTGGGGATTGTGCCAGCTCCCAGGATTGAGTCCCTCCCCACCCTCAAAGAAAGATTATAGGCAATAGTAAAGTGTGGTGAGTACTATGGGGTTTGATATATTTGGGTTCAGGTCCTCTAACCTCTGAGGCCTCAGGCAAATTGCCCAATCTCCCTGGACCTCAGCTTATTCATCTTTAAAATGGGGGTAATGGTATCTGCCTTGCAGGGGATGTGAGGATCAAATGGAAAACTGCTCGGAAAGTGTTAGTGCTGCAGTAACGGGCAGTGTTACTTTCATTATTATATTTTTACTTCAGGCCCTCTCCCTCACATACCCCAGTTTAAAATCTTAGAATAGTATAAGTGAGGGGGGTTGCATCGAGAGGGTAAGGGATCTGGGAGCAGCCCCCATTCCTGCATTCCTCCTCTACGACTAGGGGACTGGGGTTTCTCCCAGCTCTCTTTCCTCTGGTTCTGGATTGTCTGTCAAACGCAGCCAGGAGTCACAGTAGGAAAGCCTGGGACATTTGCCTAATGAAAGTAGCATCGCAGCTCTAATTATAGTGCACTTGATTGGGGACGGCTCAGACCCACCTTCAGGCGTCTGGAGGGGCGGGAGGTGGGGAGTTTGGTTCAAGGTGAGTGAGCTGCAATTCTTGGTGCTGCTTATTGAAAATGAGGGTTTATGCATGAATCTTAGAACCTTTCCACCTGGAAGCAGACCTCACTGATTAACCAAGAGTGCCTTCCTATCTATACTAATAAAAGCTGAATATGCTAATTAGCACTTTGCCCCCGTGTGAAGGAGCTGCTGCAACCACCCCTTCTGCACCGGCAGCAGCTGGACACTGAACGTTCCCAGGGCCCGAGCTCTGGTCCCCTTGGAGCCGGCAATCCCCACTTGGAGGTCGGCTGCCCTTGAGCCCCTCGTGACCTGACACACACACGTGCTGGCTCAATAAGCAGCCGCCAAGTACTTTCATTCTTTTATTCAACAGACATTTCCCTTTTTATTAATTTGCGAGCTTATGAATTAGAAAAAGTACCCACGGGTTTGGATTTCTGGGGCAGATTCTCTGGGAATGTGTAAATGCCTACAGCCTCTCCAACGTGCAGTTGGGCCCTCGCCAGCTGTGCAGGATTCCCCACGTCCGAGACGGCAGGTCCCTCGCTCCTGCCTCTCAGGACCTGGGGATACTTGACCAGCAGGCTGGGGGCTTCCCTCAGGCATCCGTCTCAGGGAGACAGACAGAGACAGGCACCTGCGTTCTGGGCTGGGGCTGACCGTGGTGGGCCATGATAACGTGCATCCCCAGGGGGGAGACCAGGGCCCTTCCAGCCCTTTGCGTTTGCATTTTATGAACTAAAACAAGGGCCATTCTTTTTTGACCTTAGAGTTTCTTGCAGGTTCTGAGAGTAGGCATTTCCATGTTTCCCCATTTAAACCACCCACCAAATCTAGAAGACTGTGTAACCCCGTTTTCAGATAAGAGGAGCCAGAGTGTGGAGAGGTTAAGTGATTTGCTGAAGGAACTCGAAAGCCCAGGCTCTGTCGCCCACCTCATGGTCCCCAAGGCCCTTGGCTTCAGTCCTCCTGAAAGTGGGCGCTGGGCGGGCACCTGCCACCTTGCAGACCCTGCCTGGGCTGAGGGCCCTCGAGCTCCTTCCTTCAGCACCCTCTCCACCCAGGGATGCCGGGGAGACTGACAAGGGTGGGGACCCCAGGGGCCTGCTTTCTCTTGTGATCAAGTGCAAAAAAGTCAAGCAGTGCGTTGGGAGGTGCGTCCTGGGATGGAAGCCCAGCTCTGCCCCTCACTGCAAGACTTACCCTCTCCAGGCTTAGCTCTCCTCGTTCGTAAGACGAAGGTAATGACAGTGCCCCTCATAAGGAGACCTGCACTTCCCAGGGCCTGCAGTGAGAGGCCTGGCCCAGGAGCCTGGAGAGCGCGGTGGGTGTCCTGGCTTTGGGCAGAGCCACATCACAGCAGAGACAGGGGGGTTCCGGGAGAGACGGGCCATTGGAACAGCCAGCATCCCCTAGCCTCAGCAGGTCCCTTCCCCTCTCGGACCTCTGTCTCCTCTCGCTCTAACGGCTGCTCCTCCATGTGACCGCCACGACCCCTGGAGCCTGGCATTCCAGCATGGCGCCTTGGCGCTCTGAGGGCAGGAGGGCTGCTGTCAGGCGCTGCCGAGTCCTCGAGAGCCTATAATTAGAGCTGTCTATTTAGGGACATGGCAAATGTCTTATTAATTATAAAGAAAGGAAGCGGACGGATTGTTTAATCATTGTCCTTGCTGAAAGGTTATGCAATTAACTGTATAAATATTCATTAAAAGTTCAAGCGGCTGCCTGCTGCCCTGGGGTCTGCAGGACCAAGCCCCAGAGGGGGTGCGAGTGGTCGAGGGACCTTCCAGCACCTGGGATGTGGGGCGGAGTCTGGAGCTGTTCTGAGCCACTTCCCTACCCGCAGGAGCCCGTGGGGGTTGATGGGAAGGGGAACCTGGACTCTGCTTCTCGCCGCTGTGCATTTTGGCCATCACTTGGTCTCTCTGAGCCTCCGTTCAATGCCGACATGACCATCTCTATGAATGGTGCCCCTGGAATTCACACTCACAGCCTGCACGGCCTGCTTACCTAGCAGGTGAGGGTAAGGGTGAAACGGGGAATCATCAAATGCTCAGTGTGGAGCAGGCCGACACACTGCAGGTGCCCAGTGCGCATGACTTCCTTCCAGCTCCCCGGTGAGCTGGTTTCCCGAGGCCTGGCTCAGGGACATACGGCCGCCTTGTCCCTCCACCCCGTCGTTCTCTCTGGGCTTGCAAACATACAGAGCATTGCTATCACTTTTCTGGGAGTGAATTTAAAAGCGATGAAATAGCCTATTATCTTTTGAACTTGCAGAATGATAACCTGGAGGTTTCCCAAGGGGTGCATGGGAATCACTGGGGTGGGGGGTCTGCTAAAATGCAGATTCCTGACTCTGCCCTCGAAGTCTGGATTCAGTCTACTACGGGCTGGAGTATTTCCAACAGCCACCACACCCTCATCCCTTAGTCAGGACTCGGGGAAATGCGGGTCAGCCCCAGCTCCCTGTGTTCTGATGGGCCCCGAAGGGGAAGTGCTTACTGAGGTCCCACAGTGTGTCAGTGATAGAGGTGCCCCTTCCCAACTCCCAGGCCCCTCACCACCCGGCACGGCAGCCCCAAGGCCGCCCCAGACTCGACACAACAGTCACTTGTTAAGGGAAATGTCTGTAACATGAATCCTGCATTCCCAATGGGTTGCCTTGTAGTCCATGAAATGTCGTCCTAGGGATAACTTCGGGGTCCATGCTGGGGGCCAAGGAACTCCTCTCTCATGGCACAGTAGTGTTTGCAGGCCAGGACTCAGACTCCTGCGCCCCCACCCCGTCTTGTCTGTGCCCTTTTCTCCAGCCCCTGTGGCCTCAGCCCAGCTATGGAAGTAAGAGAACGAACTGGTCTGGGATCAGAGAGAAGAGTGAGGGTCAGGCAACAGCCACCCACCCAGTGCAGTGGGCTGTCTGGCTGCAGGCACCAGACGCAGCTGACTGAGTCCTGACTCCGTCCTTAACCGGCTGTGCTATCGCCGCCGTGTCTGGGGCAGAGCAGCGCTCGGTAGACACTCGCTGAGAGAATAAACCAGTCCTCCCGGGTTACCCGGGAATTAGTATCGTTAGTGCCCTCTGGGCTGGGCGGGCCAGTCCTAAGTTCTTCCCAGACATGACCTTAGTCCTCATAACAACCCTATGTGGTAAGGAATAGCATTATCCCCACTTTACTGGCCCAGAGATGAGGATTACTGGCTAGGGTAGCTCGTCAGTGAGCGGCCGAGCTAGGATTTGAACCCAGGCAGCCAGGCTCCAGAGCCCAAGCCCTTGATGTCTGTGCCACAAGATAATCCTCCCCTGCCGAGTTTCTGTGAAGACGAAGACTATGCCTGGCACATCCTAGAGACCACTGTGTTCAGGAGCTGCCGCCAAGGTCTCAAAGGCGTCCGCCTTGGCTGGGGCTGCCCCGTGGGTCATCCTGAGCATCTCAGCCCACCCCCAGCCCCCATCAGGGTTCTCATTCTTTCTTCCAAATTGAGAATCGAGCCTGGGGCGTCGGGCCCTGACTGAGCCAGCCTCTGATGGCAGCTGCAGTAATTATAGCTGTGTGGTCCCGCTGGGCCCTGCCACAGGCGGCTGCTCTCAGCATCGGCTCCCACCAATGCCAGGAGAGCGCGTTGGAGGGGGGGTGAGTTGTATGGCGGGTGGAGAGGGGGGCTGTTGAGGCCTTGGTGAACCCTTCAGATCCGCAGGTTCGGATCAGTGAGGCACTGAGACCCAAACGGGGCATGTCTTGCCCCAGGACACAGCTGGGAAATGGCAGAGATACTTGCAGGGCATGGAGCTCCGTGTTGCTGGAGCTTAAAGGGGAGGTTTGGACCGAGGGGAGGTGGGGCCATCAAAGCAGGCGGGAGTTGGCCGGATCAAGGAGGCTTGGTCGCCAAGGACGAGGGGGGCATGAGACAGAGTTAGGTAGGGGCCGTGGTGGAGTCAGATACAGGATTCAGAAAGTCTTCAGGACAGACAGGGGCTTCTCAGATGAAGACACCAGACACACGAAACAGGAAGGCTTTGGTGGATTCCCAGGGCCTCAGGCCAGGTGGCTGGGGCCAAGCAGCAGGACGGGCTGGCACCAGGCCCTGTGTCCTCCTCGGCCAACCCATGCACATGTGTCTGTCTCCACAGCCAAGCAGGTGTGTCCTGCAGAGAAGCTGAGCTGCGGACCCACCAGCCACAAGTGTGTGCCCGCCTCGTGGCGCTGCGACGGGGAGAAGGACTGCGAGAGTGGAGCGGACGAGGCCGGCTGTGCCACCTGTGAGTCGGGGTGGGATCCCCAGGGTCTGCGCTGCACGGCCAGGCAGCCCCCGGGGGCGTGATCGGTGGAAGGAAAGGGTGATGAGCAGGACACTAGTGATGGCCAGGCACTTTGGAGACACTGTTTTCTTTCATCCTCACAACCACCTCACAAGCAGTCATTATCATTCCCATTTTATGGGCGAGGAAACTGAGGCTCAGACAAGTGAGGAAAAGTACTCAAGGCTGAGTGCTGGCACTGAGATTCAAGTTCAGGTCTGGACAGCAAAGCCCATGAGGTGTTTTTTCCCATGCCTGACATTTGCTCATCCATTCCATGTCTCTACCGGTCCCCGAGCAAGGGCAGGGAGAACAGATGGGACTGCAGCAAGAAATGGTGGTGGCCTGGGCCAGGGCACTGGTAGTGTCCGGGGCAGGGGTGGGGAGAGGACAGATTCCCGAGGTGTGAAGGACTGTTGCTGAAATCTCAGATTCAAGCGCAACGTCACAGGGCAGAGAGGACACTCCCAGCGGCCGCAGCAGGGACAGATGGAAGTGGTCACTGGGACAGTTCCACATCACTGAGCTTCAAACACAGATTATCTCCATCCCAGGGAGCAGGCCAGCAGGGCCTAGGCCAGTGGGGAGCGTGGCTGGGCCGTGCTGGTTTCAATTTGACGGGCTGCTACTGTGTGCAAGGCCTGAGCCAGGCTCCGGAAGGGACAAGAGGCGTATCCTACACAGTCCTCCCTCTGGGGCTCATGACTAACTGGGGGGACAGACCGACTGTCGATAACCAGGCTGTGAGGCTGGGCGGTCACTCGGGAGCTTTTGCCAGGCATGTGCCCACCACTGTCTTCCACCCCACTCCCTATGCCAACCTCTGTGTCTGCATCTTACCCACCCTTCCTGGCGCAGGGGAAATGCCCTGTCCTCTGGGGGCTTCTGAGTTGCAGCTCTGAGATTCTACGTCTGGGGTATGTGCCTGAAGCAGGAAGCATCTGGGTATGGGCGAGATCCTGACGGGGGCCAGCAGTGTCAAAGCCCCAATGATGGCATTGGCTCTTCTCTCCTTTGTGGGACCTCGCCGCCCATGAGAATCCTCTCCCCTTCGAACCCCCTCCAATCAGGTGCTTCCTCGGACACAAAGGCCATCAGCTGCTATTGCAGGGGTGGGAACAGCTCTAACCAGGGCCTGGCATGCGGTAGCAGGAAAGTTCCCTGTCAATCAGAGCAGACAGGGGTGTTAGATGGTTTTAGTGCGCTTCTCTGCTACAGCTCCCAACCTGGGGAAAGGAACAAGAATGCTTCCCCACTCCGGTCCCCCAGAGTTTCTTCCATTTGTGAATGCTGTGAGTGGGTCTCTGGGCACAGGCCTGAGAATACAGATCTTAAAGTGGCCGTCCGCTTCAAAACGTTGGAGAGAATTCAGTATAGAGAAGTACTTCCTTCCAGAACTCTGAACAAAGTGAGTCCTCGCTCCCTGGACATGTACATGCCGAGTCTGGACGGGAAGGAGTGCGGCTAATCTAGGCATCAGCATAATCGTGCGGGGCGGACATCACAGGGTGACATGTGCTTTTCCCACCACAGCCCCAACATCCCAAAAGCCTAGAAGGGGAAAAAATGCTTCTGTCAGAAACTTGACAGAACTGTCAGCAACATGTGACTTGAGCTGCCTACATTGTGAAACTGAAGGCATTGTTCTAGTTTATATTCAATAACAATGAAAAAAAAAATTTCCATCAGAAAAACAGATTCTTGGCGCCCCCATGTGGAGTGATCTGGTGCTACCACCCGTTACCTGCGGCCACAGCCAAGCCCCACCTCAGCCCCCGGCTTGTTCTCGGCCTCTCCGTGTAAGGAATGAAGGAGGCGGGAGGTCGCTGGTCGGACACCAGCTTACACTCCAGGAGAAAACCAGAGTAGGAAGGAGGAGCCCCAAACCCGAGTCCTGTTTCCCTCGTCACCCTGGACCGTGTGGCCCTGAGGAAATTGCTCCCCTCTCTGGGCTTGGTTTCCCCGTCTGTAAACTGGAAGCTGGGCTGGTGATCTCTAAGGCCTCCCAGCCTCTCAGCTCAGAGCAGCCCACTAGAGAGGGAAAGCCCAGGACCCCAGGCAGGGCCAGTGACCTTTGCCCTTCACTACTGCACACCCCTCAATGAGCCCTCGCACCCATCCACAACACACCCGCCCACTGCGGGGGGCCCTGGGTTGGTCTCAGAGCCAGTGCCATGCAGTGTGTGGTCCTGAGGCCGTGGAGAAGATGAGACCCAGACACCAAGCATGATGTGAAAGGCACCGGCAGGAGAGCAGGAGGGGGGCTTCCCGAGCAGGGAGCAGGAAGTGTGTTAGGAAAGAGGTGGCATTTGGGCCCTCGTCAGACGAGAACCCATCTCTGTAAAGTGTAGAGACAGTGGTGGGCAACGTATATACCAGCCGAGGCAACAGCTGGAGCCAAAGCCCAGAGGTGGAACGTGCGCAAAAGGTCTTGCATGATCAGAGCAGGGTGTGTGCTGGAGAGAGGGAGGCCACGGCCCAGAGCAGGGGCTCCGTGCTCGTGGCCGTGGGCGCCAGGCCCGGAGACGCAGATGGTGCAGTACCGGCCATGGGCGGGTGGCGGGGAACCAGAGCT
>NW_006294339.1:1998888-1999158 GCF_000327345.1 Myotis davidii | reverse complement strand
GAAACAGCCCAGACCCAGTTCCCTGGAAGGATCGGTGCCAGGCTACATAGCATTTCCTGGGAACATCACGAAGGCCTGCAGGTGGCGCTCTGCAGCTTTAGAGACCCTCCTAGCGCCACGGTCCAGCGGGCAGTGAGGCTGGGAGGCTCCGGGAGGGAGAGTGTGTCACACACGCACGCACGCACGCACCGCAGTACCTGGATTGGAAGCCCCCTTTGCTGTCCCTGGCGGCACGTCCACCATTCAGCCCCTAGCAGGGCTCCTTCTGGC
>NW_006294339.1:1991023-1998575 GCF_000327345.1 Myotis davidii | reverse complement strand
CTTGACGGCGGCGGAGCCCGAGCTGGGGAAGCGGAGCGACCTGAGTTCACGTGGCTCCTAAGCTGCGGAGCTCAGGTCTGACTCCCGAGGTCAAGGGTCTGCGGGGTACCTGTGTCCTGGGATGATGCCCTCCCTGTCGCAGCTCACACCCCTTTTCAACCCCAGGCAGTGGGTGCGCTCCTACCTGCTGGGCCTGCTCCCCGGAGTCCCCCCTGCTGAGCTGGGTCTCCGCTGGCCTCCCACAGGTCCCCCAGCTGCCTTCTCTTAGAACACACCCCACGCTGTGCTCCACCACCTGCCTCCGCACCCTGACCTCCTAGGCCTAGGGGGCTGGTGGGGAAGCGCTTAGTAGTCTCTGGGTTCTCAGGCCTGGTAAGGGAGGGCACACAGTGGTGCTCAGAAGGGTTTGCTGAAGGGATGAAGTCATCAAGAGATGAGCACCAACACTACAAAGGCCCTGTGCCCGCTGGGAGGCAGCCCCCGGAGAGGCAGTGGAGGGAGAACAGGAGACCTGAGTTTCAGTCCTGGCTCTGCGGCCAGGGTGCCCTGTGACCCTGGTGTGGCCTTCCCCTCTCTGAGCTTCAGTCTCCCGTCTGTACACTGGAAGTGCCTTGGTCAGGTGTCCTTCGAGGTCGCCCCAGCTCAACCACTGGTTCTGTGCTTGCGGGGAGTGGACGGGGAGGCGGGCAGGGGAGCCGTCCCAACACGGCACTGGCTCTGACCCTTTCCCTCGGCCTGTCCTGGCAGCCCTGGGGACCTGCCGCGGAGACGAGTTCCAGTGTGGGGACGGAGCCTGTGTCCCTGCAGTCAAGCGCTGTGACCAGGAGCAGGACTGCCCGGACGGGAGTGACGAAGCTGGCTGCCTCATGGGTGCGTGCGGTTGGAGCGGAGGGGCAGCATCCTCCACAAGCGCCCCGGGCTCTCCCCAGCTCCAGCAGGGAGAGCAGAGCTGGCAGCTGCCTCCCCTTGGTCCCCGAGATGCATCTTCCCCCGAGCACTGTCTGCCCCCACACCACCCTGACCCCCTCCCTGGGGTCCTAGTGGCGCCAGGACTAGATGTTTAAGGACTGCGTGAAAGGGCACTGCTGGAAGTCCAGCCCCACCATTTGTCCAGGTCCAAGTCTGCAAGTGGCTTTTCTCACTTGTTCCCAGACTGAGCAGAGGTTGTCTTCCCCAGGGAGCCCCTACTCCTCAGATGGCTCTTCTGGTCGTCATTCACCCCTGCAGGAAGAGAGGCCCTAACCTGCTGGTCATCCCTCACCCCTGCAGGAGGAGAGGCCCTAACCTGCTGGTCATCGCTCACCCCTGCAGGACTAGAGGCCCTAACCTGCTGGTCATCAGGGGAAGTGGGCAGTGAGGCAGCCTCCCCTCCCAGGCCCCTGGACATAGGTCCCCCCAGGAGATGCTCAGTCCAGCCCCCGGAGTGTGTTGAGCTGATGCTTTTCCCTCCCTGGGCCCTGGTACTGCAATATCAGGTACAGAGCCAGCTCTGCCCAGCCGCATGGCGCCTGGGCCTGATTGGCCTGGGGTCCTGCCCTGTGAGCAGAGCTCCCACCCGCCCTTCACTCAGCTGTCTGTCCTGGGCCACCCTCTAGAGACGCTGGGGCTGGAGCTCTGCTCACCCCCCTGGGCCCAGCCTCGCCCTCCCTGCTGAAGGCCTCACAGGAGCTGTCCACTCTCTTGTCTGGCCCAACAGAGTCCACATGTGAGGGTCCCCGCAGATTTCAGTGTAAGAGTGGCGAGTGCGTGGACGGCGGGAAAGTGTGTGATTTTTTAGTACCTGTCTGCACCCAACTGCCGGACTAACCCCCCCACGCCCCTCCTGGCAGCCAGGCCAAGGCCCTCGCCTGCCCCGGGCACCCTTTCCCCTCTGGCCCTCTCTCTGGACCCCGCTGTCCTGTGGCCTCTGACGGAGCTCCCTGCTTTGGGGCCCCTTGTCCTGCATCTCTACAAAGAGAACGGCCTCTCCTTCCCAGCCCAGCTGCTCATAGACATGCTTCCTCTCACAAACCCAGTCTCTCCTCCTCCTTCCACATGCCGACCTCTGAGTGTGTGCTCACGCTGGAACCTTCTCTCTTACTCCGTGTTTCTGCCCTGCTGACCTGCAGGAGGCGAGGTGGGGAAGAGCAGGCAGGTGTCCATCTGGCTCAGGCCAGGCCTGGGTGAGGGCGGCATCATCCTGAGCCCTGAGGAGCTTAGACTTCCTGGGACCCAGACTCACAGGCTGGACTAGAGTGAGGAGCAGGAGATGGCGTCCTGATGGCTAGAACTGTCAGGGGGGTTCCCAGGCTGAAAAGAGCAGAAGTCTGGGCTGCAGGTGGGTGGGCATCTCAGAGAACAGGCAGAAACCGTTTCTGAGGTCAGGAGTTTGGATGGAGCCTCCGTCAGGCCCTCCCTCTCTCCCCGCTTCCTGGCAGACCCGTTGTCACCCAGCACCTCCCGCCAGGGCGCTCAGAAGAGCTTCATTCTCTGGAGCACCACAGGAACGAACAGCATGTTGCTGCCCCTGTGGAAGGTTTTAAAATTGATTTTGAAAGGAAGAGGAGCTGGGTGAAGGTCTCAGCCTGCACCTGAGCTTGCAGGTGACAGACTACCTCCCCCTTCCCTGCAAGGCCCTGCCAAGAAAAGTCCCAGAAGAAGGAAGAGGATAGGGAAGCAGGAGCAACTGAGCCAGCCCCACCCAACCCCTGCCCAGACTGGGAGCTAGCCAAGGGCCACTAACCCACTAAACTCTCTTCTCTCTCGTCTTTTGCATGACACGCCAGAGAAGTATGTACGCATGTGTTTGTGTCTCTGTGCTGGTGAGAGGCCAGTATCTGTATCCATGGCTCCTTCTCTGAGTCAGGCAAGGGAATTGCATCACGGACTCTGTGTGTGATCCCACCTCTGTGTGAGTGTGTCTGTGGAGTCCACGGGCCTGTTTGCCTCTGCACGTAAGCTGGCGAGTGTGTGCATGCCCGTGTGCACAGGCGTGTGCATGCCTGTGTGTGCAGGTGTGTGCATGTGCTGGGAAAGTGTCACTGCCCTTCCTTCCATGGGGGACCCGAGGGACCTGGGCCCCTCACCCCGCAAATCCCCCAGAAGAATCACCTCCAGGCTAGATAGAACAGGGAAGGCCCAGAGGTTTCCTGGTGCTCGATTTCCAGGGAAGGGGGACAGGGACAAAAAGAGCCGCCACCCATTCTCACCCTGACCACCTCCGCCCTGGAGGACTCTGCTCTCCCGCTGCCCCTTTCCAAGCCATCCTACACCTGCCATTCCACCGGGGGCTCCTGTAAATACAAGTGTTGAGTTGCTGCTCCCTGCAGAAGGAGAGAGGATGTGAGTGGGTGATGAGTGAGGCAGGGACTGAGTCGGGGAACAAATGAGTGGGTGGTGCTGAGGGAATACTATGGTGTGGGAGAGGTCAGTGAGGGCTTGGAGTGACAGCAAGATTCCTGGGGGGGGGGGTGCTCCACCGATATCACCCCAAAGGTACCATGGCTTAGCCCATGCAAAGGGGCTGGGGCTCCCAGGGCTGGGCCTGGCTGAGTCCCTCCCAGGCCTCTCCAGTCATGGGGTTGCTGTGGTCTTGTTCTTTCAGCTCTACCAGCACCTCAGGGAAACAGGAGGAGGCCCAGGGGTAAAGGGGAACATTCCCCAAGCATGGCTTAGGCTGGAGGTGGGGCACCACAGCTGTGCATGGCCTGGGGTAGGCAGCTCAAACCAGCTATTTGCATGGTCATGGCTGGCTCAGCTCAGCTCTGCTTGGCATGGCTGGAGTGGTGGTGCATGAGCCTGGAGGGCAGAGGGGTGGTGGCGCCTTCCCTTGGCTTGCAGAATTAACCTTCTGTGATCCTAAAGCTAAGAAGATGCCGTAAGAACTTGCGAGCCTTGGTCCTGGCCTCCCTGACCTCCTCTAGGACCCTGCCAGAGGTGATGAGAGAGTGGATGGCCAGATGACCTCCTGGCATCCCTTCATCCTTTGCAGGATTTGGTAATCCCAGGACCCGGCCTGTGGCTAAGCGTAGGAATAGACAGGTGCTAGAGGAGAGGTGAAAAAATCCATTGTAGTTCATGGTAGGAGGGCATTGACTGAGCAACAGCTCAGTCTAGAAAAAGACCCTGGGATCTTAGATAACCACACGCTCAGTACGGGGAGACTGTCCAGACTTCTACACAGTGGGCTAGCTCTGGGCCCTGTGCAAGTTGGACGTGGGCACATGGGGTATGTCCAGAGAAAGGGATCTGATTGGTAGGGATCAGAAATCAGTGTTTTAAGGAGCTTCTGAGGGAGCCATTAGACTCTGGTCAGCCCCACACGCAGAGCTGGGAGCAGGAGCAGAAACCACAGAGAGGCGGTCCTGCCAGGAGGGACTTTGTTCCCTGGGGGGGAAGTGCTGCTGAGGCTGCAGGTGTTGAAGCGAGGGCGTTTCAGAGGGGATTGCTGGGGCATCCTGAGGGTTGGACATAGTACATGCTGGCTCTTCCACTCGGAGGCCATGAGGAAGGAAGAGCTGGAAGAAACTTGTTTGTGAAAGGAAAAACCTTAGGCAGCCTAGCGGCCTGCAGCCTTGCAGAGAGCCCTGGCCTGGGAGGCAAAGGACTCGAGTTCTGGTTCCACTCTGTCCTGTCTGTGTCTGGCCTGGAGCAAGGACCGCTCCTCTCTGACCCACCTCTTGCCCAGGCACCTGGTTGATGAGGCTGAGGTTCAGTGAGGCCACAGAGCATCCTGGCTCCTCGGCAGTCCCGCTGCCCTGAGGCCCTGCTTCAGCCATGGCCCACCCCTACCTGGCCCCCACCCCAGGCTGGGCTCCTGGACCCTCAGGAGCCCGTGTCTCTTTCCAGGGCTGAATGAGTGTCTGCACAACAACGGCGGCTGCTCCCACATCTGCAATGACCTCAAGGTCGGCTTTGAGTGCACCTGCCCAGCAGGCTACCGGCTCCTGGACCAGAAGACCTGTGGCGGTGAGCCCCTCCCCTCACACCCCCAGACAGAGGCAGAGCTCCTGCCAGTCTGACCTCTGCGCCTCCCCACAGACATAGATGAGTGCGAGGACCCAGACGCCTGCAGCCAGATCTGTGTCAATTACAAGGGCTACTTTAAGTGCGAGTGCCACCCTGGCTACGAGATGGACACGCTGACCAAGAACTGCAAGGCTGTTGGTATGGACGCCCCAAG
Source organism: Myotis davidii (assembly GCF_000327345.1). Classification (NCBI taxonomy): domain Eukaryota; kingdom Metazoa; phylum Chordata; class Mammalia; order Chiroptera; family Vespertilionidae; genus Myotis; species Myotis davidii. The sequence goes on along the minus strand of NW_006294339.1, from coordinate 1,993,414 downwards.
GTGTGGGGGGAGGGGAGCTCTGAGGAGGTACAGAAAGCAGTGTGCTGCCGTATCGGTGAGGAGTGGGTGTGCACACACAGTGCTAGGAGGGTACATACACGTCACACACGCTGCACTGCACACTAACGCCCACACAGACACTACATAAAGCCCCCAGTACGGCCCACAGAAACAGCACATGGACAAACTGAACCATGCCGACTGTCCACACAGCATAGGCAGCCCACACAAAGACCTAACTGGTCAGTTCAGCCAACTGTATTCATTCATTTTATTCAGTCCTTTGTACTGGACACCAAACGTGGTAGGCACTAGATTCAGCAGTAAGCAAAACAGACACACATCCTTGTCTGCCCTCACGGAACTTTCATCCCAGTGGGAGAGACAGACAAGAAACCAGATAAATAAACAAAATGCAGTGCGTGGCCGAAAGTAATAAGGGTTAAGGGGCAATAGAAAGCCGGGAAGGGGAGAGGGAAGGGCAGGAGGGCAGTGGCTTGCCGTTTGGGTAGAGTGGTCAGGGAGCCCTCCCCTTCATGAGAAGGTGACCTGTGAGTGAAGGAGTGAGCCGTGCACTGTCTACAAGAACAGCAGCAGGAGAAGGAAACGAAGTGCTAAGGCCCTGAGGTAGGAGCATGCCTGGTTCCAAATGCCAGTGAGAAGCTAGTGCAGCTGGAGCAAGGAGGACCGGAGGAAGTCAGAGAGGTGACGCGCAGATCACAAAGGTCTCCCCCTCCCAGTGAGGGGTGACTCTGGGTTCCACTCTAGGTCAGGGAAGCTTCCAAGGGTTTTGAGTAGACGAGGGGTATGGTGTGCCCTCCATATGCAGTAGTCAGGAATGTCTAGGTCACTGAGGACCTTCCTGAAATCTAATCTTCAGTCCATAAATGGGTTTTGTGTATACACATACATAATCTGTGTCTTATATTGCACACATCCCACCCCTGCTATTGGCTCAGGATACAGTGCAAACTCTTCACCCAGCTGATAGGACACTTCATGGTCCGGCCCCTGCCAACCTCTGCAGCCTTATCTCTTATGGCCCTAAATGTACTCCACATAAACTAAAGACTCACTCTGGCCTCCCCGAGTCTCCTCCCTCCAATCTCACCCCAGCCCCGGTGTCTGTCCTCAGTCATCTTTGTAAAACACTTCATGCTCACGTTGCCCCTTCTTGAACGATCGCAGGGGGGCCCTAAGCGAAGGAAGTGGTAGTTGCTGGGGAGAGATGCAGTCTAGGTGGAGGGGACAAGTTCAGCAAAGGCCCCAAGGCAGCAAAGCAGTGGTGGCTAAGTAATGATAGGTGGTCTGGAGGTCGGAATCACCGTGTGTTGGAGAGGCGAGTGATGAGGCTAGGCAGGGAGCTGGGGGTCGCACTGCCTTCGGTGGGAGCCTGAGGAGGAAGTGGGGAGGATTGGGGGAATTTGTATCTAATAAACAGAAGAAAAGTCCTGTTATGTGTGGTGTCTTTGCATCTTAACGCTTTTTGTAACAATGGTTTCATCTGCTCCTCTAACCTGTGAGGTAGGACTTGTCACCTGTTCTACAGGAAAATGAGGCATTGCCCAGCAAACCAGTGGCAGCGGCTTGGTCTCCAGGTCCTCACTTCTTGCCCTGACCCTTTCTCTCTGAACCTCTCTGCATGGCAGCTGGCAGGAGCCCGTCCCTAATCTTCACCAACCGGCACGAGGTGCGGAGGATAGACCTGGTGAAGCGGGACTACTCACGCCTCATCCCCATGCTCAAGAACGTCGTGGCGCTAGACGTCGAAGTGGCCACCAATCGTATCTACTGGTGTGACCTCTCTTACCGCAAGATCTATAGGTGAGCAGCCAGGCCTGGGGGGGCGGAGCTGATAGGGGAAGAGAGGAAGGGCGGCCTCTGTGCCCTTTCTGCCCCTCGAATTCCCCAGAACAGAGTTGGGGCTTAGGAAGGGACACAGAATCACAGTGGCTATGGAGCTACAGGACCCCTCCCCTCCCCCGACCCATACCCTCTGGCCTGGCCGGAGGCTGTGGCTCCATTGGGAGAGCAGCTTTGAGCGCCCCCTGGCGGCCTAGTAGGGCCATGCCAAACCCAGGAAATGCTCAGCCAGGGCAGAAAGGAAGCAATCCCTGCCTTTGGTGAGGGCTTTCAAAGCAGCTCACAGGCCTGTGTGTTGGATCCTGAGGACTCAAGGTGATGCAGATTCCTGGAGAACCCACTCACAGTACAGTGACACCCATTGTGATGATCGTGAGTCATGGGGGGATCGCAGAGGAGGCCTCCGACCCCATCAGGGGGGTCAGGGAAATCTTCCCGATGCAGTACCCCCAGTCCAGCCCTTCTCTGGGTCTGTGACACCAGCCGGTGACCTTCGCACTCAGGAAGCTCCTCACACACTCATCCTCT